>NC_143529.1:14952637-15264752 GCF_031878675.1 Megascapheus bottae | reverse complement strand
CCGCAGTTCACAAAGATTCAAACCAAAACTTATTTGGATCAAAGCGAAAAAATGATGAAAATTCTCAATGAAGCATTTGTAAAGCAGCCAAACTGGCAGATGTGACTTGAATCACTGTTATTGAGGCAGACCATCCTACCCGACAAATGCTTCTGCCCATGGGGTGCTTTTTGTCCACTAGTTCATGATATGCAAAAAAAAAAAGAAAAAAGAAAGAAAACTGAAGCAGAAGGAAAATCATAAAACACAAAAGGAAATTTCAGGGACCTTCCAAAACAAGAACCACACCATCAATGCCTGTGTAGGGCCAGTTTTTAGAAGGTTGCTATGTCATGTGTGCCTCCTGAGGAGAGATCATGTCTCTGCCATCCTTGTAACCATCTCTAGATCCTGGCAATACAGTTTTAGTATAGGAGCAATGTCCAACAAATACACACTGAACGAAACTGCTATGAAAAGAAGAAACACACTTCCCAATATAATGTCTGCATGAGCATTCTTTTCAAAAGTAGGAAAGAAACCCAATGACCAGGCTGGGATGGGAATGGAAAGGCTGAATCACTCCAACAGCAAAGAAGTGTTCCTCAGTGAGAAATCTACTCCTCCATGTATGTGGGAAGGAAAGGTTTAGCAAACTTTATTATCCCAGAAAGTCAGATATTCTACAGTCAAATCATGTCCCACAAGTAAAACAGTCCTATAAGCTAAACTATCAGACAAGCATTAGTCATAGCCTCTAAAACCTGTTCTAGACAAGTCCTGCTGAAATTTTCTTCCATATTCCAGTTGAGAAGAGCTTCAAAACTCTGAAAAATGGGCTTGGAGGCAGTTTCTGGCATCCTCCAGCAACTTGTGCAAAGGCACTGGAGTCAGAGAATTAGCTGGTTAGCCACAGAAGGGTTCCATCATAAGGTAACCTGTAAAACTGGCCTCAACACTTTTTATCAAGAAGCCCTTGGATGTGCCTTCCTCAGGACACACTTTCCCCTCTCATCCATTAGACAAATGATGTGTTAGTTCATTAAATCACAGAGAAGCTTCTAGAGAAAAGACCTTGATAGAGGAGAAACTTGATAGCTCAGCCAATGTCGGCAATCATAGAGGGAAAGATTACTTTTTCACCAGTATTCCATAGGAAGGAAGCATTTCCTCAGCTTGACTTGCATTTGTTTTTGCCATTCCTGGAACTTGAACTCAGGGCTTGGGCACTGTCGTTGGGCTTTCTCAAGGCTAGAGCTCTACCACTTGAGCCACAGCACCATTTCTGGCTTTTCTTTCTATATATGTGGTACCGAGGAATTGAAACCGGGCTTTGGTGCATGCTAGGCAAGCACTCTACCAATAGGCCAAACTCCTGGCCCCGACTTGAATTTTGTTTGTTGGGTTTTTTGTTTTCTTTTTTGTTTGTTTATTTTTGTTTTTTGTTTTTGGGTCTTGAACTCTGGGCCTGGGCATTGTTCCTGAGCTCTTTAGCTCAAGGCTAGCACTCTACCACTTGAGCCACAGAGCCATTTCTGTATTTTTGTTTTGTTGATTTTTTTTTGTCAGTCATGGGACTTGAACTCTGGGCCTGGACATTGTCCCTGAGCTCTTCAGCTCTACCCCCTTGAGCCACAGCACCACTTCCACTTTTCTGGAGGTTAATTAGAAACAAGTGTCTCACAGTCTTTAGTGCCTGGGCTGGCTTTGAACCTAGATCCTCAGATCTTAGCTTCCTGAGTAGCTAGCATTATAGGTGTGGGTCACTGTACTCGACTGGTTTTATTTATTTTTTATAGTAAAAATTAAATATTCAGGTCTCTTAAGTTTTGATACTTCTTTACAACCTTGTTACAATTACCCAAAAGCCTTAAATTTCTATTATCTGGTTTGTAAAATAAGAATAGTGTTACTACTTATTTAAATTTCAGAAAACTAACAAAAACACTCATGTAAATCTCAGATATTTTCCCTAATTTCTACATGTTTGGACAGGGACTGCTCTTCTCAACTGGACAGGTATAGCTCAAAATGAAATCTTTTTCTTTCTTTTTTTCTTTTTTTTCCAGTCCAGGGCCTGGGCACTGTCCTTGAGCTTCTTTTGCTCAAGGCTAGCACATTACTATTTGAGCCACAGCTCCACTTCTGTTTTTTTCTGTGTATGTGGTACTGAGGAATCGAACCCAGGGCTTCATGCATGCTAGGCAAGCAACCTACCACTGAGCCACATTCTCAGCCTCCAAATGAAATCTTTAATGTATTTTATTATCTGCTCCTAATAACGAACTGAGGCACTAATAATTCACTGTGCAAATCCATCTGGGGTTCAAAGTATCAGGAACCTAAACAAATAATAGGAAGTAGGCAAAAGGATCCATTAAACTCCAGCTATACAATCATCTTTTTTAACACAGCAGGTTCTAAACCCATCTAAAAGTAAAGCAACTATTCATAATACACATGAAGTCTTGAAGGAGGATATCAACAAAATTGGCCTTTATCTTATGCAAACCATGTTTTCTAGCTTTCACTCTCTTTTAAAACACTAAATTGTGACAAGGGTGGTAGTACAAACCTGTTATCCCAGTATTAAAGAGGCTGAGGTAGTGGGATAGAGAGTTTGAGGTTAACTTAGGCCACACAGTAAGGCCCTGTACCTGTATGAAACACCATTCTCTCCCCCACACCCTCCCGCAACTGAATGTTTTAATATTTTTTAAATATCAAACTGTTCACTTGTCAAATAGTGAAAGGCAATACTTTTTTTCCCTCTTGATCAGTTACCAAAAGAAAGAATAAATTTAAACACTCAGGTTCTAAATGGAAAGCACAGTGGGGAAAGTTGGCCCAAAGAACTTCTTGCAACAATCTTGTCTGCAGGAAAGGAAGAGTTCATACCATGGGAGGGAGAATCCTGCACCCTTACATAAAAGCTCCCAGAAACCAGTCAAGACCACAAACACATCCATTCTACTGTTTAGTACCTGATGCACCTGCAAGACACATCACTCAGCTTTCAAGCTTCTAAGGCCATCTGAACATGCCAGTCCCAGTTTAGCCAGAGAAACCAACTGCACCCCCTGTCCCAACAGATTCCAAGTTAATTCCCTGCAGTTCCTCCCCTATCACAGAATTAATTGCTTTCTTAATAAAATGCTGCAGTAAAATTGGTGAGATCTGATTATGGCAGAAAATCAAATCAAAAGAAAACGGTTTGTGGTAGCTGATTTGGCATACCCAGCCTCCTGCCTACCTTATTATGTTTGTGCTGGTGTCTTGCCTTTGTATCAAGAACATGATAAGGGCTCTCTGAGTCTTGGTTGATGTAATATATGAGTCTTGAAGGCAGTGTGATTTCTTTCTGCATTACATTGCTGTAACTGATATTACTGCTGCTGTTCTGTTGCAAAGGATTGTCTTCATCTACCAGGACTCCCAATTTTTTTTCTGCAGTTTCATTCCAATGCGGTGCTAGGAGGGGGACAGGAAGCACAAATATACACAAACGCACACATATACATTCCATAAATACAGAAGTTCTAACATGCATTTCTCCATTAACTGCATGAACCGAGTTTTACATTCATAAGCAGGTTAAGAAGTGGAGACACAGAAAAGGCAAGTTATGGTAACAGTGAAAGGGCCTGGATGGGTTAGTAGCCAATAAGGCTTATACAATCATGTACTACAGTTCAGTACCCAGTTTTCTAGCCAGTTTCAAATCTGTACATTTTCAGGGGTGGGAGAAGGGACAGTGGATTTAGGGGAGAGTCATTAACTCAGCATGTTCAAGGGTGCTGACCCTCATCTCCACTCTTCTCTAGGTCTACAGAAGCCCCACTGTACTCTTCCTCAGAGCAGGAAACACTCATCCCTAGGATAACTTCAGAGCTGAATTCATGGGCACAGAAGGTTAATTGATTTTTTTTTTTCAACACAATGGACAATTCTCTTTTCAACTTTGAGATGAGAAAAGGGGGGGAAAAAGTCTTTGCCACAGAGGGATACAAATGCTGGCAGCTTTCCAATTTATTTTTTCTTTCAAAGCCAGCTTAGGGTTTTCAGAGATTTCCAATCATCAATGTGTTGAACTCATTTACTTGTTCATTATAACCACAAGCATTTTGAGCTAATACAAATCAAAAGGTTCTTCACAAACTGTATGTCCTTGGGACTCTTAATTCTTTGCCTGCCCCCCCTCTCTCCCCCACCAAGAAGTAGGGCTCCTTCACCCTAATTTGTAAGCTGGCTGGAAATCGAGGCAACAATCACTATTATTGCCACCGTTATTACCCATTGCACCCTTCCGCATTCATCTTAAGGCTGCACCAAAGCACGAAGCAACTTGCTCCCTGCATTTGGGTCCCCTCCACAAGTTCCGTGGAGATCACTGGAGGACCCAGCATTCACTCAATACCTCTCAGTGGTACCAACAGTAACTGGGACGAGTTATTGGTGAATGCAACCCCATGGACTTCCAAAAGTGCTCTGGAAGGGGGTCTGGGAAGGAGAAGGGTGGAGAGGCGGCCGGGGAGGGTCGGGCAGGCCGAGCCGGGGACACGTCCAGGGCGCACGGACCTGCGCGCCCTTCGCTTTCCTCCACAGGGCCCCTGGGGGAACGCAGAGCACAGGGCACGGGGCCATACCCACCGCTGGGCGCCGCAGCCCCCCGGGCGCGGGGCCGGGACGAGGCGGCGAGCGCAGGCAGCAGGAGAAGGACGAGGAGCAGGCGGCAGGGCGGTGCGCGGGCCGGGGCGCGGGCCGGCACCGGGCCGGAGGGGCCGCCGCGGGGGCCGCGGGAGGCGCCGGCCGGGCTGCAGCCAGCCAGGGGCGGCCGCCAGGAGCTGCTGCCGGGCGGCTTCATGGCTCATAGCTCCCGGGGCGCAGCTCGGTGTGGCTGGTGAGAGCTCGGGGCCGGGTGGCTGGGCGGCTGCGGGCGGAGCCGGTCACGCCGGTTGGGCGCGCATGGTGCGGCGCCGCCGGCAGGGGGCTCGGGGTTCGGGGTTCGGGGCTGGGCGGGCGCGCTCTCTTCCACGGCCCTCCCGGCCCCTCCCGGAGTGGACCGCAGAGGGGAAAGGGGGGGTACTCCCCTCCCCTCCAAGTTGGAGCCTCCCCAGCTCCCTCCCCGGGGCGGGGCGGGGCGGGGCGGGGCGCGGCCGCTCCCGGGACTGCGGGGGAATTGCCACCTGGCCTGAGGACGCGGAGACGCGCCGCGGCGTGGGGGAGAGGCGCGGGCACGCGGCGCGGCGCCGGCGAAGGGGCGCGGGCGCGCGCGGACGCGGGAGTGCGCCCCGCCCCCGGGGAGCGCGCCCGAGCGGGGTTTTGGGTAGGGATGCGGATACTGATGCTGTTGCCATCGCCGTTGCCCGGCACAGGACTCACTGCGCATGCCTTCCGGTGGGGGCCGGGGAGGAGCGGTGGAGTGATGCAGCATCCCGGGCAGCCCTGGAGGAGACAGTGGCACCTCCGAAAGGAGGGCGGGGGAGGACAGGTTGGCAGTCAGACGTGAGCCAGAGGGGGAGAAAGGAGGTGGGGGAGGGGGAGGGGGGCTTCCAGGCCCGCGGCAGGCCTGATCCCGAGCAAGCAAGTCAACCCAGGGTACCCATCTGTCTTGCGCCACCACCCCAGACCTCACGTGCCCTGAGACCAAGCATTTCCTTCTTTAGTTTTTTTGTTTTGTTTTGTTCTGTTTTTAGATGTTTAATTATACAAAAGGTTTTCGTGAAATTCAACATTACCAGTTTATATCTGCAAAAAGCATTTCCTTCTTCATCCCTTATCCTTCCAACTGCTAAATATGTTTTAAAAGATAAACAAAACCCCTCTCTGCTCCTCATTCGGCTTTCCAGCACGAGTGGCATCTCGGTGTCCTCAGGTCGGGGCTGGACTGGACTCCTCCCCCACCCGGCGCTGGGTCCTGCCCCCTTCCCCAAGGGTTTTGCACAGACCTGTTTACTCAGTTCATCAAGTCTGACTGGGCGTCTAGTTGGACTTATTGGAGAGATGGAAACAGATTAGAAACCAGGCGAGTGTGTGGCAGCTATCTTGGGAAATCTGTCGTTTGTCAACTCTGGGGGTGGGCAAGCATTTATGAGGCATATTCCTATTTTGGGGATCCATTCCTAACTTCAGCAAAAAAAAAAAAAAAAAAAAAAAAGAAGTGGGGGAGATATTTTCTCTCACGGTTGCAAAAAATATATAAATCTAGTTCCCTCATATAGGTTGGATGAAGGAGTTACTAAATCTGGTGGCCTCAAATTAGAGCTTGTGACACATTTTTGTCATCAAAGTCCCCTACTGCAAATATTCTTGTACTCACTCCCCCAGTGATTGTCTGGTAATGGAAATGGTGTCTTACTCTATTATTTGTATTTAAAATGTGGATAATAAAGTCCTCGAGGAAGAGACAGAGAAGGTGAAGGGAAGGCTCAAGAATGTCTTGATCAAAAGAAAAAAAAAAAAAAACTAGGTATAAAGCACCAGACACTATCAGACAGTTAACTATCTTTTCTACTTCCCTCCCAGTCCCCACTTTACAAAGAGAAAAGCAGGAGAAAAAAAAGGAAGGAACACAGGCACACAGAGATTGAAGATCACAGAGCTGTTGGGGGGGGGGGTGGATACATAGTAATTTTAGCTTTTCCCTTGCATATCAGTACTAGGCTATTTATTAGCACACACATTTGAAAATTAATGCTCTCTCTCCCATATTAGGGCAGCAATCTTTTCCCTTTTTGCTCTCAACTGTGCCCCTAGAACCAGCACTATATCTGTAATTTAAAAAAAGAAAAAGCTCTGAGAAGATAGGTGTTCAATAATAAACAACTCATTGGTGCCCATAAGAACAGTCATGCTTTAAGCAAGCTGCAAATGTTCTCTATTCTCCACTGTGCGGCCCTCTGCACTAGCCTGTCCTACCTACAGTCTCAATTTGCATTTGATACATTGTATCTTCTGAACAGAAAGCTTGGTTGGACAAAAGCCAGAAAAGGCATTTACAAGAGATAGAAGAGAAAGGGAAATGAAAGAAGGAAGGTACCCAGATTCAAATTATTTTAAAAAACATTTCTTACCATTGTACTACAACCTCTCTGAGATGCTCCAATAAATAAATTAGCAGAGTTGGACTGATTGAACCTAGCCAGTTATGAACCCCATTCACCATTCCATCCATGCAGGGTACAGGAAGAGGACTCCATTTAGTTTGCAATGTGCAGAAGAGGTAGTTACAAAGGGAGATGTTGCTTTCTGTTCTGTAATCTTAACAAAAACTTGGTTCATAGAACTTTACTGTTTACACACACTGCTGGAGGTAATATATATATTAGCAAATGTTATAAAGAATAAAACCACTTGGCAAGACGTTCTGCAAATGTGGTCCTTAATATATGTGGGAATGTTAAAAACAACGCCAGGTACCAGTGACTCATACCTGTAATCCTAGCTTTCAGGAGGCTGAGATCTAAGAAGAGCAGTTTGAAATCTGTCCAGGCGGGAAATTGGACTCTTAAGTCCAATTAACCACTTTAAAAAAAAAAAAGTGGAAAGAGGAGCTGTGGTTCAAATGATAGAGGACTAGCCTTGAGGGGAAAAAACAGAAACCTCAGAGACAGTGCCTAAACCCCATGTTAAGATCCAGGACCAACACACACACATACACACACACACACACACACACACACACACACACACACACATCTGAATCTTCAATGGATCAATTTAGTAAGATTCCAGTTGAATTGGGTACGATGGATTGTTTATTGCTATAGAATTTACTACTAAGATATTTACAATAGAGCAAAATCTAGATACATAAGGGCATATAAGATGACGCTAAAGGAAAGGACCTCCAGGATATAAAAACAAGCCATAAAATGAGTGATTGTTGTCCTTAATGTACTATGTTATCTCTCATCTCTTTTGCTGTCCCTTGGTTATCTCATATTGGTACAGTATTTTACCTTGTTATCTGATATATTGTATATATACGTATTTGGTTATTTGAAATAGGATAAGGAAGGGGGAAAACAAGATGAGGGCTGAGGGTGAGGGGAGGGAATTGGGGACCAGGACATGAGAAAGGGTATCAATGTATGTGAAGTAATGCACCTTCTATCTGGTGAATATAATGTAACCCTTCTATTAATTACAAAAAAAATATATGGAAAAAGAATGTTTTAAAATGCTCATGATGCTGTATACATAGATTTTCTACTTTTAATTTTATGTAATTGCTTTCATAAACTTACTTGGATTTTAACACACTTGTAAACAACTGGTTAGTGAAATTGAAACATTAAGAGTTTTGCTGAGGGGGTGGGGAGGAGGGAAATGGGTACCAAGACATGTGAAAGGGTATCAATGTATGTGAATTAATGCACCTTCTATCTGGCAAATATCATGTAACCCTTTTATTAATTACAATAAAAAAAGAAAAAAAGAGTTTTGCTGAGTAAATAAAAGATTTTGAACAAAAAAAATTTTACTGCTAAATATTCCCTTGATGCACTCATAATATCAGTGGTTTTCTTAGTCATTTATCATCCAGAGATTTACTCTGCATCCACGTGTATGTGTATCATCTTTCATGTATCAAAAAATACTGCCCCTTGGTAGCTAAGGAAAGGATTTGGAAAACTGGACTAGAACAAAATTTTAGGAATGGACCAGAAGGTTGAGAGATAGAATAACTCTGGTTACCAATGCACATTGGTTCCTAAGGCCACTCTGGGACCTCTGGAGTGATTTGGTCAAAGGACTCACTGTGAGGAATTGCTGTAGATACAGGTATTGGTGCACAGCCATGTAAAAATGCAAAAAAAAAATGAGTTCAAGGTTCAGCAAACTTTTTTTCTTATTAAAAGCTATATGGTAAGAAGTAGGAAGTGGTGCTGTGGCTCAAGTGGTAGAGTGATAGCCTTGAGCTGAAGTGCTTAGGTACAGTGGCCAGGCCCAGAGTTCAAGCCCTATGACTGAAAAAAGTTATATGGAAAATGTTTTGGGCTTTATGAACTCTAAATTAGCATTTTTGTTAACTTCTCTCTCTTTTTTTTTTTTGCTTTTTTAAGTGTTTTGTTTGTTTGCTTATTTTGTTATTTTTGCCAGTTCTAGAGCTTGAACTCATGACTGAGGAGCTGCCCCAAGCCCTTTGTACCACAGATGCTTTACCACTTGAGCTACAGTGCCACTTCTGGCTTTTTCTGAATAGGTTTTGGAGATAAGAGTCTCACAGACTTTCCTGCCCTGGTTGTCTTCCAATTGCAGTCCTCATATCCCAGCATCCTAAGTAGCTAGGTTTGCAGGATGAGCCACCCACTCCTGGCTTGTTATTGTTGTTTTTCTAATACTCCTTTGAAAAATGTAAAATCACATAGCCTCTGCTTTGTAAACTCACCATTTTTATTTTTTATTTTTTTGCCAATCCTTGGGCTTGAACTCAGGGCCTGGGGCACTGTCCTTGGACACTTTTTGTTCAAAGCTAACACTCTTCCACTTGAGCCACAGTGCTATGTCTAGCTTTTTCTGAGTATGTGGTACTGTGCATGCTAGGGCTTCGTGCATACTAGGTGAGCACTCTACTACTAGGCTATACTCCTGGCCCCAACTCACTATTTTTTATTTGTTTATTATGTTGTAGATGTTATTGTATTTTGATAGTCTAGGATAGTCTAGGATGGCCTTAAACAAGAGGTCTCTGTACCCCAAGGGCTAAAATGACAGCTGTGTACCCTCATGTCTGCCTCCACCCACCATTTTTATCAGCAACAACAAAAATATGTGGAAGTTACATACTAATGTACAGTAACTTTAAAGTTTCCTATTGGGCTGGGAGTTTGGCCTAATGGTAAGAAAAGCCAGAAGTGGTGCTGTGGTTCAAGTGGTAGAGCTCTAGCCTTGAGAAAGCTCAAGGACAGAGCACAGACCTTGAGTTCAAGCCCTGGAAATGGCAAAAAAAAAAAAGGGGGGGGGGTTCCATTAATTGCATTGTGTCATGTTCTTCATGTGCAACAATATCTGTGGCTGTAATTCTAGAAGTTCAGTCTTCCTTGTAATTCAGTTCAATTTACTTAATTAATAGTCACTAAACTCTTTAATTAAAAAAAAGGTTTGTTACATAAAGAAATTCCTAAGTGGTGGGGAGGACGGAATGTTTCTTGAAAGGAGATGAAGGGTGTCAGAGTTGGGCTTCTGGGCCCTCTACTTTCTGGTCAGGCACTAAACCATTTGAGATATATCCTTAGTCCTGTCCCCCCCCCTTGTTTTCTTTTTTTTACAAATAGGATGTCAGGTTTATGTCCAGTACAGTATGGATCATGAGTCTCCTATTTCCCTTTCCTCATAGTTAGGAAAACAACAACATGCCACCACACCCATACACCTTTTAGTGGTTGAGCTGAGTATCTCCCAAACTTTTTACCTAGGCTGACATAGAACCATGATGCTCCTAATTTCTACTTCCTGAGTAGCTGGGATTATAGATGTGAGCCACCATACCTGGTTCATTCCTCCTATTGGAGCAAATTCCCAGACTTAGATAATGGGGAAAATGTCAGAACTCATTTACAAATATTATATATTATATATATGATTCCAGATTTTTCCTTTGTTTTGCCAAACTCTATTTTCTAGTAAACAGAGAGATGTCGAATGGATACTACAGCCATGACAGGTCAGACAATGGAGTAACACATGTACTGTCAACCCTTCTTAGAGCCTGTCATCACTGGTGATCTGAGCTACTCAGATCCAATCCTAAGATTATTTGCCAAGCAGCTAAGGCAGCCCCAGGCACAGAGCTGCACACAATGTCTCTTGCAACCAGCCAATTCGTGACAAATAGGTCTGCAAGTCTACATTAAATAGACCACTGTTTATTCTGAAGGACAGACACACTGGGACAATTACAAAAATCACACAAATCAACACAAACACAATCACAAAAATCAACACTACTGGGGGGAGGGGGAAAATAAAGTATTTATTACCTAACATGCATTTCTAGAGGAGTAGCTGAAAACAGACAAAAATGGGTCCATATCAATGATAAAATGACCTAACAAAAGGTAATCCCTGAAAAGAGCATGCAATTGAGTTCTATTCTTACAGTAAATGGGGGTTAATTGGGAATTTCTGATAGAAGAGCCTAAATCCGAAAAACAGTTAACTGTTCCCCACTTCGCAAACATTAGGTTTGTTTATCCTGCAGTTTAGTGTGTTTATAAGCTGTGGCACAGAGAAGTAAACAACTACATTGGAATGGTTTGTGGGGATAATGTGCTTGGCAAAACTTTGGAGGATTATGTTTTTTAGGTATAATCACCGAGTTGACACATAATTCCTAAGCCTTCACCTTCTCCCAGGACAACAAAGGGAATTTTGGCAAAAGTTACCACAAACCAAAGGCAGGGGTTGGGGAGAGTAGAACTCAGCTTTTAGAGACTGTAACTGAATTTTATCTGAAAAGGTTGGAATCCTAGCCATAAATTTCATACGTAATTTTAATCACTTGCATTTGGATAATGACAAATGCCAAGGCTTTTAATAATACTTGCTTTAATAATTACCATGCATTTAGCCATTGCAAAGGGCCCTTTATCAATGTACAATCTGCTCCATAGACAGGACAGTTACTGCTATTATCTGAAGGAGCTCTTCTTTGCACAAGACAATGCAGAGGCTCAAATGTGCCTACAGGGCATTCTGGTGGCATACTCAAATCACCTAAAACACTTGCAGTTTTTTTAATTATATATATTTTATGTGTACAACATGATGCTCTTGATATGCATATAGTAAATGGAATTCTCCATCATCCCATGTGGCCAGCCATTTTTTTTCTGTGTGTTAAGAACACAGAAATCCATTGCCTTGGCAAGTGTCTGGAATACAATAGTGTTCATCATAGTCGCCATTATCACACTAAATGTCTCACTCTATATCACCGAAAGCCTATACCTTCTTCTCTCCAGCTCCTTCTCTCTCCCTCTAAGCCTGGTACCCATCATTATATGCTAGGGTTTGTGAGTTGGAAACTTGATCTCCAGCATGAAAATGTTAAGAGGTGGCTAGGACCTTTAAGAGATGGGGCTTAGTAGTGAGAAGTTAGGTCTCCGAGGGTCCTTACCCTCAGAGGAGAGGAAAGTCCTTTTCAAAGGGTCCAAAAGAGCACTCTTACAAGAGAGCAAGACTGGGCATTCTAGATCCTGATAGGTGATCTCATTCTCTCACACTCTTTCACCATGATGTCCTCTACTACAAATTGGTGTGGCAAGAAATGTCCTCACCAGAGTGTCACTATACTGCTCAAATTTCCAGCCTCCAAATCTCTCAGCTAAACTTCTTGTCTCTATAAAGCAGCCTACGATGGAATTTCATTGTAATAAAAAGTTAATTGTTGGGCTGGGAATGCTTATCTAGCAGACACCAAGCTCTGGGTTCAATTCCTCAGTACCACATCCACAGAAAAAGCCAAAAGAGGTGCTATGGTTTAAGTGGCAGAGTGCCAGCCTTGAGCAAAAGTGCTCAAGGAAAATGCCCAGACCTGGACTCCAAGTCCCAGGACTGGCAAAATAAATAAATAAATAAATCTAATTGTTATAATTCTGTGTCTTATTGATGAAGGAATTAAGGCTTGGAGAAGTTAACTTGCCTAAGTTCTAAGAAGCAAGGCTGGGTCAGGAAGCCATGTTTACTTAACTTCAAAGCATAAATTCCCAACTACCCCATGATGTCTCTCAAACACTATTAATCCACTAAATATAAGATTAACGCGTTTTAAATACCAAAAATATACTGAGTTAGTTCTTTATTCATTCTACATTAGCAATTGTACTTTTTCATCAGCTGAAAAACACAGATACACACACACACACACACACACACACACACACACACATATAACAGCATCTTCAAAGGAACTGTAATATTTTAAATCCTGGAGTTTTTGCTTGTTTGTTTTTTTGTCAGTTGTGGGGCTTGAACTCTGGGCCTGTGCACTGTCCCGGAGCTCTTCAGTTCAAGGCTACTGCTCTACCACTTGATCCACAGTCCCACTTCTCATTTTCTGTTAGTCAAGTGGAGATAAGTGTTTTGTGGACTTTCCTGCCCAGGCTGGCTTTGAACTGAAATCCTCAGATCTCAGCCTCCTGAGTAGTTAGGATTACAGGCATGAGACACCAGCACCCAGGTTAAATTGTATTTTCCCTTGTTTTTTTTGTTTTGTTTTGTTTTTTGTTTTGTTTTTTTTTTGCCAGTCCTGGACTTGAGCTCAGGGCCTGAGCACTGTCCTTGGACTTTCTCAAGGCTAGAGCTCTACCACTTGAGCCTCAGCACCACTTCTGGCTTTTTTCTATGTATGTGGTACCGAGGAATCGAACCTGGGTTGTCGTGCATGCTAGGCAAGCACTCTACCACTAGGCCAAACTCCCAGCCCCTTAAATCGTATTTTTAACCGTAAATACAACTCTTTATTTTTGTGTGTGTGTGCCAGTCATCGGGCTTGAACTCAGGACCTGAGCACTGTCCTTGAGCTTTCTCAAGGCTAGTTCTTTACTACTTGAGCCACAACACCACTAATGACTTGTTCTGTGTGTGTGTGTGGTACCAAGGAACCAAATCCAGGACTTTGTGAATGCTAGACAAGCATTCTACTACTAGGCCACACTTCCAGCCCTACGACTCTGCTTTATTTAAGATGTTAAACACCACTCACACATTGATCTGCAAACAGAACTGCTCTACATTTTGTTGCTAACTTCACATCAAATATTTTTAAGCACAGAGATTGAACATAAATGTATTTGTTTAATTCCAAAAACAAAAACCTAATTATGGTCCAGATGTTTCTTACATCAGAGTACCAAACCACAAGAGAGAATCAAGATCCTCACTTGTCACAGAACTTAATTTTGTTCTACATTTTTAAACAGAACAACATAGTCACCCATTAAAGTTACTTTAATATAATCAATTATAATTAGCCACATTTATTCTCCTACCTCTATCAAATAATGACAGGAGCTTTTGCCATATTAAAATGTTTAGATTTCTAAAGAAATAATTACAGAATCTTAAACCCTGAGCAGAACTCATTAACTATTTTTTACTCTGTTGTTTCAAGGCAAAAAGAATAGCTAATGTTAGAACACACAATGTGCTTTTGCATATCTTATGTCATTTAGTACACTGCATTATAGAGACCAAAGCAGCACTAGCTATGAGTTTCTGTTTGATTGCCATGGGATTAGACTATTCATGTCATGAATATGGACATAGCTTAGAGACAGGAACTGAATAGCAGACACAAACAATCACTTCTCCAGGAGGAAAAGATAAACTCCAGGATTCTCCAGAGTTCAGTCATAAGACTTTTTATTTGCTATTTTGATAAATTATCTGAGGAAAAGATTGCATGATAAAACATACTATATTGCAGAAAACACTAACTTCTTCCATGTACTTAATGTTTGCGTAGACTAGGATGAGCTGTAAACAGATTTTTCTGAGGCCAAAAAACCAATAACAGTTTTAATATCAACAAGCATGTTCTAGGGAAAAAAAGGAATTTAAACTATTTACTTCTCCAAACAGCCATATGTCCTCCCTTGAAACATAACCGCATACATAGACTTTGAAAATGTCCCACATATATACACGCATACACACACACATAAATGGAAACATTTATTTCCAATACAGAAAGAGACAGTCTAGGGGCCGGGAGTTTGTCCTAATGGTAGAGTGCTTGCCTAGCATGCACGAAGACCCGGGTTCAATTCCTGGGTACCACATACAGAGAAAAAAGCCAGAAGTGGTGCTGAGGCTCAAGTGGTAGAGCTCTAGCCTTGAGAAAGTCCAAGGACAGGGCTCAGGCACTGAGCTCAAGCCCAGGACTGGCAAAAAAAAAAAAAGAGACAGTCTATACTGACTACTCCTTGACTTGTATAACTTTATCTAAAATGCTAAATGCATAATGATAGGGACCAAACAGAAGATATGATTTACATGACCCCAAACTCTGATGGGAAAACCCTAACAAGGAACCAGATACCAGCCAAAAACAGCATTTTAAATGATGCAACTGCTCCAAGATGAGAATAACCTAGAAGATAAGCGCCACCCGATCTGACAAAATGGAGCAGGAGCAGGTTTTAATCATGAATAGCATAGATAAGGTGAAAATGTCATTCAAATCTGGAAATATTTAATGATGAGGTCACATCTGAAATTTGAGAGAAAGTTTGGGCAAACAAGTAGTATACATCCTAGTGAATGAGTTTCTAGTAGGCCCCTTCTGGGAAACCACTGCTGGCTAGATAATCCCTCGCCTTTTATTCTTTTCTCTTCTTTTTGTCTTATTTTGTGCCTGTCTTGGGGCTTGACCTCCAGGCCTGGGACCTATCCCTGAACATTTTTGCTCAAGGCTAGCACTCTACCACTTGAGCCACAAATCCACTTCTGGATTTCTTTTCTCTTTTGTGGTTAATTGGAGGTAAGAGCCTCACATGCATTCTTGCTCAGGCTAGCATCAAACTGTGATCCTCAGATCTCAGCCTACTGAGTAGCGAGGATTACAGGTGTGAGCCACTGGTACCAGGCTTACTCCCTCAATTTTTGAGCATTAGGATCTCAAGGCCATGAGTATTTTTCATGATCTGGTTCCCCTCTCAATCCAGCCCTAGCTGATTCACTTAAGATCAGGCTCTAGATACCCTCTGGACTACTCACAGCACTTCTTCTAGCCACAGGACTGGCTCAGAGTTGGCAATGAAAATTATTACCAGGAACTGGTGTTTTGTTTGTTTGTTTGTTTGTTTGTTTGTTTAAACTGGAACTGCGAAAGGAGCATCTCTCTCTTCATGGATGTGAAGTTAAACAACTTCATTTCCAGGTCTGCAGAAGTGAAGGGTGTCGTGAACGTACAGTGAATAGAAGGAAGAAGTTCCCAACTAGGGAGACGAGATAATTTATTTTCTAAACCAAGACACCTTTGAGAGTGAAAGGAGTATTGTTAATAATTAAATCAGAATAGGATTTGGATAAAGTCAGATGTGGGAACCCTCCAGAGCTAGAAAATACCTGGCCTGAGGCCCAAGAAATCATTTGGTACTTGACTGGACAGTTACATGTTTCTGGTATGCTTCTCCTTGGCCATCTGCCGGTAATGACAATTCTGTATGGCCCAAGAATGACATTATAAATATCCATACAGCCTTTGGCAGAACAAAAAGTCCTCACCAATAAACAGGAACAGTCTCTGATAGCCACATGAATGGGAGAAAGAGACAATGGCTGTCCTGTTGATTAATACATCTAGAATGAACACATCACAGAGGCTGGGATTAAAAGGATGAATCTTTACTTTCATTATCATTATTATACCATGATTATTTACTTTCATTAAAAGGATGAATCTTTACTTTCATTAACTTCATGACTGCTTGCTATTTCTTGTTGTCATAGGGAAACTCTTTAAAAGCAATAAACGGGACTTTTTGGCTTTCAAACTCTTTAAGTATTTCTTCAGGGGTTTGGAGGCATGGTTCAGGTGGTAGAACACCAGCCAATGAATGAATGCATCAGGTACCAAGTTCAAGTCCCAGTTGGACCTAAAAACAAAAAGGAAAAAGAATTACTTCAGCAGTGGAAGGTCATGGTACTCAGAGTCATACAATCCTGGGATGAGCCATATTCAATAATAGTTGAGGTAAGAATATATAATCCTGGCCATTTAGGACAGGCTCCCCAGATGTAGCGAAGAAAAATAAAAGGTCCAGTTTGATTGGGATTTCAAGTAAACAATGTATTTTTAATTTAAAATTTGAATTTGACCAATGTCCTGCAATTTCACCTGGCACCCAATGTCTCCCTTGCATATAACTCTTACTTCCCCTTGTCACTTACTCTAGCACTCTCTACACAGTGTCTGGAGTCCATTCTTCTCTCTCCCTCCTTCCTCACACTTCTATAAACACTATCCCAGGGTCATGTCCGAAAAATCCCTATATGTGACTCTCCCAAACTCACCCTGTCTGTCAGAGAAGACATTCATCTTCTGTTTTACCTAACTTGGGAAAGCACATGTGGTGAAAATAATCATCCAATGTTCTTTGAAACTTACAAACCACCAGAAAATTCTCACAACATGAATGTTTGATTGTGGTTTTTACACTTAAGTTTTTTAAGCTTATTTTTTTAAGTTTTTGGAAGATATTGGAGCAGCCACAGTGGTTCACACCTCTAATTCTAGCTATTTTGGAGGTGGAGATTGGGAAAGTGGTGATTTGAGAGCAACTGGGGCCAAATATTTACAAGACCCCTATCTCAACCTATAGAAAACTGGGTCTAAAGAGATATCTTTTCTTTGCCACTGCTTTTGTTTTGTTTTCTTTTCTTTTTGTCTTCTGTTTCCATTTATCTGTCTTTGAGAGGGTGGGGTAGGATACAGAAATGGAGGGAGAAAAGAAGCACAAATGCAGCAGTGGTACTTGCTTAGACTCTGTGTTGAAAATAAACTACACAACTTGTGGGTTGAGAGGAGAGGAAAAAACTGGGAGAGAGTGAGGGAAGGAATGACATTGTCGAAAAAGAAATGTACCCATTACCTAACTTATGTAACTGTAACCTCTCTGTAATCACCTTTATAGTAACAATAAAAAATAATTTTTTAAAAACACTGGGCATAGGAGTGTACACTATTGAGGAAGCACAAATAGGAGGATCATATTCCAGGCTAAATAGGATGTAAAAGGAAGACCCTATTTTGAAAATAACCAAAAGCAAAAGGAGCTGAATGGCCTAATTCAAGTAGTAGAACACCTGCCTAGTAAGTACAAGACCTTGAGTTGAAGCCACATAAATGAAAGTCACAAAAATGAAATTTTTTATCTAGAATAATATCAGTAACTATTGCATGTTGATAGAAACTATATATGTCAATAAAACTATTTTCCAAGTGAAAACAATGCAGTGAAATTAGTAGGATCTTTTAGATTTTACAGTTTAGCAAGGAGCTTATTAAAAGCCATACATTTGGAGGTTTGAAGTATGGCTCAGTGATAGACCATTGCATGGGTAAGGCCCTTGCTTAGATCCCCAGCATTTTGAAAGGTAACTTCACTAATTGAAACTACATAAGAAGTAGTTTCTTAACCATGATTTTCTTTTTTTGCCAGTCCTGGGGCTTGAACTCAGGGCCTGGGCACTGCCCTTGGACACTTTTTGCTCAAGGCTAGCTAGCGCTCTGCCACTTGAGCCACAGCACCACTACTGACTTTTTCTGTGTATGTGGTCCCAAGGAATCAAACCCAGGGTTTCACTCATATGAAGCAAGCACTCTACCACTAGGCTACCCTCCCAGCCCATAGCCATGATTCATTTACCATGCAAAACCTGAAAAGCAGCCATTATTGTACTCATTGAAAGATAGAGATCTATCTTGAACTTACAGATGGTTATTTAGCAAATACTTTCACTTTAGATGAGCCACACTTATGATTTAATAGTGCTAGATTTTTTCCCTTGACTTTATATAAACTTTATGGAACCTCTGAGCCCTTATATATAATCAGCTCCTACAACTATCCCCTTCCATTTCATGTGGCTTAATTTTATTATCATTTAAAAAGAAATGTCAGTAGCCAATCTTTTATTTACTTGATATACTTCATGACCTAAGTCAAGAAGGCACCCTTCAATTGTATCATTGCTCTTTTGGGAATTCACAATCCATTTTGTGATGATTTGCTCCACTGAAAGGTTTACAGGAAATGCATGTTGGCAAAAGTTAAGATCTGCTGAGGGCAGCAGAAAGACTGACCGGGGCAGGAGCAGGGACAGGGACAGAGGCAAAGGCAGGAGCATCAATTTGTAATCAAAGGATCAGAGGTCATTTCTCAGCACAGACATAGTAGGAGTTTCTAAAGTGATGGCCGTGGGAAGCGCCCAGATGACTACCATACTGCAAAATCATCCGTTATTTTCTTTTGGAATTTATATTTAGTAAACTGTTTAGCAGATTGATAAAATATATTAAAGAGAAATATGCAGACGTGGATTGTATCTCTAAGATTTGATGACATCCATATCATGAATTCTAGCTTGGTGATACCCAAGGATACATACTGTATTTCCTTCTCTGGGTCATTTCCCAAATATGGAGCAACATTTGTGAGCCAAATAGTCTAGAAGGGAAAGCACTGGGGCCAGGAGCAGAGTGCTGGCCTAGAATGCACAAAGTCCTCAGTTAGATTCCCCGGCACCACCTACACAGAAAAAGCCAGAGGTGGCACTGTGGCTCAAGTAGCAGAGGGCCAACCTTGAGCAAAAAGTGTCCAAGGACAGTGCCCGGGGCCTGAGTTCAAGCCCCAGGACTGGCAAAAAAAAAAAAAAAAAAGAAGGGAAAACACTGTGTGTGTGTGTGTGTGTGTGTGTGTGTGTGTGTGTGTGTGTGTATACAGAGATAGAGATATACATACATACAAACAAGCTTACATACATACATATATACAATGATGACAGTGATTTTACCACTATTAAGATATGCATTCCTTAAGGAACAAAAGAGAATCAAGCCCCATATCCCTTTCATATAATCACAAGGATTTATCTATTTTGTTGGCTTCTACTGATTATTATCAAGAAATGAAATATAGGGCTGGGATCGTAGCCTAGTGGTAGAGTACTCACCTACCATTCACAAAACCCTGGGTTCAGTTTCTTAATACCACATACACAGAAAAAGCTGGAAGAGTGCTATCCTTGAGAAAGCCCAAAGACAATGCCCAGGTCTTAAGTTCAAGCCCCAGGACTGGCATCTTATCTTATGGTTTCATCCATAAGATAAGACAACACAAAAGTATTTGCCTCCAAGAAACCCAGGAGACAGAGATAAGAGGATAGCAGATGGAGACTAGCCCAAGTGAAAATTAGAATGATCTGATCAGACATAGTGGAATGTGTCTCTAGTTCCAGCTACTCGGGAGGTTGAGGGAGGAGGTTTGTAATTGAGGACCAGACTGGGCAAAATTGTGAGACCTTATCTGAAAAAAAGTAAAAAGCAAAAATGACTAAGGGGAATAGCTCAAGTGAGAGAGTTTCTGCCTAGCAGCTATAAAGCCCTAAGTTCAATATCTAGTACAAAAGAAAAGTAACCATGAAAAGGAGAAGTGTTTGGGATCTCCAGCTGACATTTTGCTGTTCTGGCCACTTCTTTAAGTCCATGGCCACCCCACCCTCAGTGTTTCTTCCCTTTTTGCAGTTTTCCTGGCTTCTCTAGAACCAGTCTTCCTTGGCTTGGCTGTGGGGAATGTGTCTCCCTGGCATGCTTTGAAATCAGTGCTGGTACACAAAGACACACCAAACAATTTAGTAGGTTAACAAGGAGCTATGCAGGACTCCATGAGGGCATGTCAGGTGGTGACCACAGAGAATGGGCCGGGCCACCAGTGTTCCCAGAGGAAGAGTACAGGAGAACATCCATTCCCTGCCAGGGAATGCTTTTCTGGAGAAGCAATGTTGCCAATTTGGCCACATCTTATTTGGCATCAGATGCAGCCTAGGTATAGCTTTTGGTGGCCATTTTTCTGCTAATGGTGAGTTGAACTCCTTAAAGTTATTATTAAACAAGAAGAAACGCTGCTAAAAGAAGAAAAATGTATATAATACAAAGACTATATCAATCAATGGAACTGAGTCATATTTAGGTTAAGATAAAGTTACATTAAATAGCCAATTGGTTTGTAAAAGAAGCTGTGCCAAAAGTCATCAAATTCAATCAAGCTCAGCTACTCAGAAGGCAGATCTGAAAATCATGGTTTAAAACCAGCCCAAGCAAGAAAGTCTATGAAACTCTTATCTCCAATTAACCAGCAAAAGGCCAGAAATGGAGGTGTGCCACTTTGAAAAAAAAAATTAAGAGTAGTTCTTGGGTCCTAAATTCAAGTCCCAGGACCAGTACACACACACACACACACACACACACACACACACACACACACACACACACACACGATGTTGAGCCAGGTGCTGGTGGCTCACATCTGTAATCCTAGCTACTCAGGAGGCTGAAAGGGACAGCACCTACACTCTCAGTTCAAACCTCAAGAAGAAGAAAAAAATGGACTTTCTTGCAGGGGCTAGCTTTGAACCATGCTCTTCAGGTCTCAGCCTCCTAAATTTCTAGGATTACAGGCAGGAGCCACTGGTGCCTGGCTGGTTTTTCTTTTTTATTCTATTTTATTTACACTTTACTGACATTTGATTAGTTATTATTTATTTATACTTTTTTAACCTTTTGTAATCAATCCATTTTTCTTTTTTTCTCCAAACTAGCCCTTTGTGTTTGTTAATCACTGAACTGTACTTTTCTTTCAATTGTTTTTATTTTACTCCTTCTCAAGTGCCTGCAGTGACTCCCTACTGGTTTTCATTTAAAGTGTGTCTGGGTCTGACCTGCAGTTAACTGCTTAAAATCTTGTTCCTTCTGCTGTAGCAAATTGATTGCTAGCAGGAAATAGTTTCTTCCATTCCTGGTGTTTCTTTCCAAGGGGGTCGAAGTCTATTACTTTCTACCATAGGTTTCCTTCTGTCCCTTTAATCTTCACACTTCTGGGGTACAGAAATTATTTATCTGATAAATAAACTGGAGAGAATAAACTGGGCATGTTCACATCTACTTTCTTTTCTCTTATTCTGTGACTTTCTTTCTCCTACTGTACTAAGCTCCCCATAGAGAGCCGAATCTCTGTCAATAGCTGCAGTGTTAATGGTGACTCCCCCTCCCCCACTCCCATCTGCTCTTGTTACAGAACCTGGTCACAGAACTAGGCCCTCTGAGAAAAATGCAGCCCTTTAAGGTTCCTTCTCAACTCAGGAGATTCTTAACATGACAGATCACTGTAAAGTTAAAATCTCAAACATCATTTAGTTCAGCATCATCATGTATTACAGATAGTTAACTGAGTCCTAGAAAATTCAGTGACTCATCCCCAAACTGCCTGTTAGTAGATTCTAGACTAACTTATTAAAACAGCAGGTAAAAGTTTAATTTTTTTTAGCTAGACATAGAAAGCTATAGTGATGTGGCAAAATTCAAAATGTTAACAACTATACTATAATATTTGTTTGCTCTTCTTGTTTTTAGAATAGTACACCAAAGTAGAAGGTAAATTCTAGCTGGCTTATTTCGTAAAAAGTGATTTTATAACCTAACATGATGTCAGTTCATATTACTCTTTAAAAAAATCTATGTTAGGGATGGAAGCATGGGTCAAGTGGTAGAGCACCTGCATAACAAATGCAAAGCTGAGTTCAAACCCCCAATACTGCACACATGCACACACGTGTGCACAGGCACACACACATCCACACCACAGAGCAAGAGACTATAATCCGAGTCTATAGACCTCAAGTGACCTCGAACCATTTACAGCGGTTATTAAGGCTACTGACTCTCTGGACACATGACGTGTGGAGAATAAGAAGGTCTCAACGTAAGTAGGCAATGAACTGAAGAGATCTAAGAGAGCTAACACATAGCTCCAGTTTCAAGACAAAGTAAAAGAATGTTTCATTCTAAGTCAGAGGCTTTGAGAGATGACTTATTTGTGATCAAATCTGTTGTTTTGTTTTAGACAGGCCTTAGAATGAATGCAGGAGGAACATCCACATTCAGGAGAACCTACTTTATTCAGTCTACATGTTAGTCTCTTCCAGAAATATCTTCACAAAAACACACAGAACATTGTTGGACCAAATATCTAGGTAACTAGTAGTTCAAGCAAGTTGACACAAAATTAATTATCACACATCTACCTGTTGTCAACTTGGTACCCATACAAACATATTTATATCATACCTAGTCTCTCAGTGAAGGCAATAGCCAGGCTGTAATTCCACTTAAGTGCCCTGCATACAACTGAAAGTACATTAGCTCCTTCCTCAGAAGAGGGTATTAAGTCCTTGAATGCTACTTGCTCTTCTTGACATCTCATAACAACATTATAATGTATTTTGACTCAGAATCTGGCTAAACAGAAAAGCATGCTGTTGACCCAACTGGCTAGTTTAGTGGCTCTGGTCACCTCAGGCCGCACCTACAGGCACCAAAAGCCAGAATGCTTAAGACCTTCTCCCAGCCACATGTCCATACATGTAATACTGATATGTCTATGCATCAGTCAGAAAAATCTGCTTTCAGTTCTGGACAATGGCTTCTTTATCTTTCGTTTCCTAATCCCTAGTTGCAATAATCAAACACATGCATTGAAAGGTTGTCATGGATTACCACAGAGAAAGAGGGCATAGATTTAAGCAGCTAAAGCTTTCATGATCCTGGATTGACTAATCTGAAGCAGTTTATTCAGAAAATGTCTCTGTTGGTTCTCATCCATCATTGGTATGGAATTTACCTTTTAAAAAATTATAAATGCAGACCACTATGTGAGACAGGCATACATTCACTGCTGGAAGTGCTGCAGACAAGTGTCAGAATTCTGGGAAAATAAACCATATTACAGGCCTTTTAGGAAATTTAACTAAAGAAAATTTCAAAAATGCAAAACAGCAACTTTCAAAGATATTCAGATATATATGTATACAGCATTATTCTATAGACTAGCAGAAAAATGACAGAGTAAGTTATCATGTGATAAAATTTTATAAGATTTCTAAAACTTTGCTTACAATGAATTTTGATAACGCAGGAAAATTGAAGTAGCAAATGAAGTCACAAAAAAGAAAGAAAGTAAAGAAAGAAAGGTATATAACTGTAACCCCTCTGTATATCACCCTGACAATAAAATTGCATTTAAAATAGAAAGAAAGAAGGAAAGAAGGAAAGAAGGAAAGAAAGAAAGAAAGAAAGAAAGAAAGAAAGAAAGAAAGAAAGAAAGAAAGAAAGAAAGAAGTCAGGTTAAGATGGAGGAAGATCTAATTATTATGCAAGGAAGAAATCTTTGGCAAAAACATCAGTGAGACAAAAACAGCCCCATTGTAAGCTTGAAAAAGGCCCCTTTCAATTCCATTTTAAAAATCTAAATCTGCAGTCACAGTTAGACTTGAAAACAGCAGTTAAACTCTGACATTTCTCCACTGTTATAGATAGTGACTTTTCTTTCCATCTCAACAACTCAGAGGTAAGCCAATTTTCAAAGCATTCCCAGAAACAAGATACTGTCTAACAGACATAAAGACAATAAAACTATGTTGTCCCTTTATTGTGTTTTTCATCTTCAAAATGTTCTACTAAAATGAATTTATCAAGCAGTGACAGATGTAGAGAATTTACCAAAAAAGGGCAGAGCCCTCAGCATCTGGTCATGAGAATATCTTTCTACAAATCCATGTTGACACGAACTACCAGTATGGTTAATGTTTCCTCCTTGGAAATGAATTTTGCTCCCTTTCTGGAATAAATTTGTTACATTGCATGGATCTGACTGTGTGAGCATTGGCAAACCCTAATACTATCTGGCTCTAGCATACAGAAAGCTAGAAATTAATCAGTTCTGTATTTTTGGTTGAATGTACAAACAGAAAGGACATCAGAACTCTATCAAAAATTTAAAAATATAAGAGTTCCCCACCCCACTGTGGAAGGTCATCAATGGTAAAGCAGCCCAGCCATCTTTGCCCTTCTCTGGAAGGGCAACCTTATCCCCACACCCCATGAGGTGGGATATCTGCTTGGGTTGGGGGGGGCCTGCTTCATGTGGAGACCTGTCCAATTTGCGCACCAACTCCAACTAAGGTGATAGGTAAATTCAAATACTGGGCTGTAACCCTATTGGCTACCTGCATGTGGCCAGAGCTGGCTATGGTCCCTCTGTGTATGTGACTATCCCATTGGCCACCTGTGTGCAACCAGGGTCAACCGCATGGGTTTTGCCCTTAAAAACCCAGCGTGAGAGCCACTCTGGGTCACGGTGTCAGCTCCCGAGTCTGCACTGTGTCCCTGGCTGGTCAGTTCTCCATCTACTTCCCCAATAAATTCACCTGTTTATATGAAAAAAATGTAAAAATATTCAAATGGTGAAAAGTATTCCTTCTGTTTTTTAAACTTTAGTCTGTGGATTACTATATGTTTAAATGTAATAAGAATACATGAGAAAGGGTAGCAATGTTTGTGAACTAATTCACCTTCCACCTGGCGAATGTAACTCTTCTATTAATTACCAAGGAAGTATATTAAAAATATAGTAAGAATAGAAAGAGAAATTACTATCAAGTTGCATTACAATTGGTAATGAGTTTTAAATGAGGTTTTTTTTTTTTTCCTATTGAAGCATTTACTGTAGCAGACAAAGTATTTACCAAGAAGATGCCTACCCTTTATTCTTTCCTGGGGCAATAACCCCAAGCTACTTACTATAGATACAAAGATATATGGATATATTAGGGGGTTCATTGAAATTACTCTGAACATTTCTTTCTAGTCTTCCTACTCTCACATTCTAATATCCAAGTAAAAAATAGAATGACTATACATGTAAAGGAATGTCTGCTGAGTAAAATATGGTAAGTAGGAGAAAAGGGGGAGGCAGAGACAGAGGGAGGCAGAGAAAAGAGGGAGACAGGAAAATCTCAATTCTAGTCCATTCTGCATAAAAGTTATCAAAATCTCAGCTCTAAGGGAAAGAAAAAAAAACTGGGCATTATAGCATACCTGTAATCTCCAGAATCCTGGAGAGGCAGAGGTAGGATGCTCACACAATCCAAGACAAGCCCATGCAATATGTGAGATCATTTCTGAAAAACAAACTAATCACAAAAGAACTAGGAGGTCTCAAATGGTAGAGTGCTTGCTTAGAAAGGACTAGGCCTCGAGTTCAATCTGTAGTAAACAAAAGAAAATGGAGAAGGAAGAGGAGGAGAGAAGGAAGAGGAGGAGAGGAGAAGGAAGAGGAGGAAGAGAAAGGAAAAATAACATGTGATGGGGGCTGGGAGTTTGGCCTAGTGGTAGAGTGCTTGCCTAGCATGCACGAAGACCCAGGTTCGATTCCTTGGTACCACATACATAGATAAAAGCCAGAAGTGGTGCTGAGGCTCAAGTGGTAGAGCTCTAGCTTTGAGAAAGTCCAAGGACAGTGCTCAAGCCCTGAGCCCAAGCCCAGGACTGGCAAAAAAAAAAAAAAAAAAAAAAAAAAAACACATGTGATGGGGTAGCAACTATTCCCAAATGTCTAATGTCTCTTTTCCATACACAGGACTAAATTCCATTTCCCAGCACCTTCTCAAGGCAAGAGGAGCCAAGTGGCTGATTCTGGTCAATAAGATGCAGGGGGAAAGAAATAGCATCCTATCTGACCATAAACCATAAAACCTTTCCATATGCAATCCTACAGCTCTCAGCTCATTCTCAGTGGAAGGAAGAAGCCCTCACGGATCTTTGTTCTTAAACTGGAAATAAAGGGGTTGGGTCCAGGAGTGTGTCCTAGTGGTAGAGTGCTTGCCTAGCATGCATGAAGCCCTGGGTTCGATTCCTAGGTATCACATACACAGAAAAAGCTGGAAGTGATGCTGTGGCTCAAGTGGTAGAACACTAGCCTTGAGAAAACTCAAGCCCCAAGATTGTCAGGAGTGGCGGGGGGTTGGGGGGGCGGAGGAGAGAGTAAAGAAATAAACGGGTTGATAGAGGAGAGCTACCAAAACTGCTTGTCTGTGAACATCCATGTTGAACTATTGCAAGAGTGAAAATTAAATGTTACTATGTTAAGCTGCTAAAGCGGCTGGGGTGGTTGTATGTTTTAGCAGTTAGCCAATGCTGAACCACACAAGTAGTTACTGAAACAGACTTCTATGCCATATCTATGTTGACAAACCAAAACTTAAAAATGACAACGTCTCTTTCAAGCCTATAGGAAAATGTTTGAAATTACAGTTTGAATTGGCAAATCACTTATTCTACAGGTGCAAGTATGCATTAAAATCTTTCTTACAAGGCCACACATGGTGGTACACAGCCTGTAGTCTCAGTAGTAACAGAAATATTTGTCTGGGTTCTGCTCTGAGCCCAAACACCAAATCCACCTGATAAATAATTAAAGCAGGAAGAAAGAAAGAAAGAAAGAAAGAAAGAAAGAAAGAAAGAAAGAAAGAAAGAAAGAAAGAAGCAGGTTGGGAGCTGGAGCAGGGAACAAGCCTTAATTAGTAGGATGTCTACTTCTCGAGTGTGAAATCCTGAGAATATACACTATTATTCAGCCTCAATGAGGAAATAATATTTCAGCTCCATCATGATCATTGTCCTGGGATTCTAATCAGAAAAGATTTCTTGCAGAGGGGAAAGCAAAGATCCAGAAAGTTTGGGACCCCTTGAAGGTCAGACTTCTATACTGTAGCCATTTTTCAGTTACATGAGGAGCTCCCATAGCTTCCAGGACCATGTTTCTCATATTTGCATGTCCCCCCACCCATGTGTCCCAAATATCACTTCACCTAACAAAGTGTGAGTGTTCTTGGAGTTAGCTGTCATAATTCCATAATGTTTGCAAGCATCTGTCTGACCCTGCACACATTCATATAAAGAAGCTGGAATATAGGGAAATTCTTAACTGGCCAAGCAACAGATTACCTGGTACAAACATGCCCATAAGTAAGGAATATTATCCCATTCTTGCTGTCTCTAACTTGCAAATATCTAACCACCTAGACTGTGTGGTAATAATCCCAAAGATGGCTGTGAAAACATGTTTTATGGTGTCCATATCTTTGTACTGTCCCCTTCCAGACTCACTCAAGGTTTCCAATAAAACGTGACTAAAGTGGCATAATAACAATCCAGTCATTAAAAGGATGGCTGGCAGGTAACTCAGCAGGAAGAGAAGAGCTGACCTGTGCAGGGCATGTAGCAAGTGAACTTCTACCATATGAGTAATTGTTTGGCTTGTTTTCACTTCTCAGGAAATTAAATGAACATATTCTTTTCTTTTCATTTTCTTGTCTCTATTTTCTTATGCCTAGTTCTCTTCAGTTCTCTCAACTGGAATGATTATGTAATAGTCTCTAAATCATCTTTGAAAGCATATACTCAAAGTATCACAATAGCTATGTTATCAGTTTGAAGGTAGAGAACATAATACAGCAAAATACTTCTAAAGGGTTGTAAAAATGTACCATAGAAAAATTCAGTGATATTATTAGGAAGATGAAGGAAACAAAAGAAGTAAGATAGAGGGATATAAATGAATTCAAACTGGAGACAGTATCTATTGATTGGACAAGTGTTTGTTATACACCTATTATGTCTTGAACAAATGGCTTAATGCTAGGAATGTAGTAATGAACAAAATAGGCAAAAAAAATATTCTTGTTGAAAGATAGCTGCTTCTGCTTCCTCCCTCGGAACATTCTATTGGGGTAGTTAAGAGTGGCAGTGCGCTCATAACCTGACTTTCAAGGAGTTATAACCCCTTTATACAACTACCTAATAATAACAATAAAATTAAAAACACCAAATTAGTTATTTCAATAAAGTATAAAGGATGTAATTCCTCTTCCCACATCATAGCCAATTTTTTCAGTGCCCATCATCACTGCAGTCAAAAAAAAAAAAGTGAAAGTGTAGGTAATCTAGCTCTCTAACCAGGAACACTACACAGAGAGGCCATATTAAGGGAGGGAGAAGAAGGCAGAGGAGGTGGAAGAAGAGAAGTTGGTGGAGGTGGAGGAGGAGGACGGGATGGGGAGAGGAAACAAGGAAGGAAGGAAAGAAAGAAAGGAGGGCAGGGGGGTGGGAGGGAGGGAGGGAAGGAAGAGGGGAGGGAGGGAAAGATGGAGGGACAGAGGGGACAGAGGGGAAAGAAAGAGGGAAGAGAATGAAGAGGAGAAGAAAGAGAAACTGGGGAAGAAAGAGAAAGAGAGAGACAGAGACAGAGACAGAGAGATAGAGAGAGACAGAGAGACAGAGACAGAGAGACAGAGAGACAGAGAGAGAGGGAGAGAGAAACCCAGCTGTTTTGGGTCTAGTTGGATTCACTGGGAAATCAATACTCTTTTTTTTTAGCATTTTTATTGTAATTAATAGAAGGATTGCAGTTATACTTACCAGATGGAAATCAACACTTGTCTTGCTGTGGTTTGAATATGAACACTCTCCCACCTAAGAACCATATACTGAAGACTTGATGCTTGAAATAGTCAAGAGCATGCCCTCAAAAATGGGATTCTACTCATTCTCTCTCTCTCTCTCTCCCCCCCCCCCCCCCTCTCTCTCTCTCTCTCTCTCTCTCTCTCTCTCTCTCTCTCTCTCTCTCTCTCTCTCTCTCCCTCTCTCCCTTTCTCTCCTTTTTTCTCCTTTGCCCTCTCCATCTCTCTGGAGCCATCTAATTTCTCTACCATGAACTCATAAGCTTGACTCTACAGAGAAGTCTGTCATGGTGGACCAGAACTGAGTATAAAAGTGCTAAGCACGTGGAAATACTAGTCCTGAGTTCTGCTCAACTTCGGCAAATATGACCCATCCACCAAGGTTGTCTAAATACTACATCATAAAATGAGTAATCTACCAGGAAAACAAGCAATAACATTGTCATTATGAACCCAAGTCATAGTACTGGAAGATTTTTTTATTCCATTATACCTCATTGTAATCCCATGTCCCCATCCTTGACAAAGGCTGAGGCAAAGACATTAGTAACAAGCCAAAGAAAGAAGTGAACCCCAAAGACTGATTCATGTCCCTGGGTACATAGGCTCAGTAGAGCAATAAAGCACTGTGTACCCCAGTGTAGATAGCCAAGTAATGAAAGATGCCAGCAAAACCAAGAGGTGACGTTGACTCTGACATAAGCTACATGTAAAGCAACTTCCCAATTTTACAGATTCACAGAAAGAAGGTTAAAGTGAGGGAAGCTATTAAACATGTACAGAAACAAACCACTGAAATCTTCTCGAGGAGTCAGCAGCCTGCTACTATACATTGCCATTTACAAGACTTATCACAGTGAACAAATGTCATTTCTTAGTCAATTTTTTCTCTATGGTTTCCCAAACCACATCTGACACATAGTAGGTCTCATTTAGAATTTGCTTAGAAATATTATGGTATGCTAACATAAATTAAAAAGTTATCTGGGGCCGGGAGTCTGGACTAGTGGTAGAGTACTTGCCTAGCGTGCAGGAAGACCCTGGTTCAATTCCTTGGTACCACATATATAGAGGGGAAAAAAGCCGGAAGTGGTGCTGAGGCTCAAGTGGTAGAGCTCTAGCCTTGAGAAAGTTCAAGGACAGTGTTCAGGCCCTGAGCTTAAGCCCAGGACTGGCAAAAAAAATTTATGAATCTCTACAATTAGTAGATAAAGGTTTTGTTTGTTTGTTTTGTTTTGTTTTGCTTTTAAAGAGTTATCATGAGGAGCCGGGAGTTTGGCCTAGTGGTAAGAGTGCTTGCCTAGCATGCATGAAGACCCAGGTTTGATTTCTTGGTACCACATACATAGCAAAAAGCTGGAAGTGGTTCTGTGGCTCAAGTGGTAGAGTTCTAGCCTTGAGAAAGCCCAAGGACAGTGCTCAGGCCCTGAGTTCTGTCCCCATGACTGGCCAAAAAAAAAAAAAAAGTTATTATGACTAAAACTGGATTCAAACTCTCATCAAGTAGATTTATTTGTTATTATTTAGAATGACTCTGGTTAAGACTAAATGATTTGCTGTTTGTCCAGTGTAAAAATCATTCATAGATGCTGAGGGTGAAACAGAAGTCATCTCAGTTGAAGTTGGATCTAATTTTCTACACAGAACTAATCTTCTTTTTTTGTTAATTAAAGTTATTTCTCAAACCAAAGGGAGGTAGATATCCTGACGAACAGTTAATCAATGACAGAAGACAAGTGTGATAAGAGTTCTTAACTATTACAGGAATCAATTCATCTCTTCAATCAGAAAGCTAAGGGAAATTATATCATCTCCTTGTGAAAGTGACAGATCAGGACATAGAACACAAACATATGTGATTCTGTTTACTTGGTTCAGAAAGGTCTCACTAATTATGTGACTTCTCCCGAGACCTCCCTTAACAAGCATCCGAAGGTTGCCAGGATGACATGAAGAGGCAGGAGCCCAGTTTCACAAATGGAAACCTAGGAAACCTTATTGATCTCACAACACCCAGCTACTGGATTCGACTTTCATAAAGGTTACAGGAATTACACCCCTACCTACAGCATGATTTTTTTTAACAGTTCCTGTCCAGATCAGTTTCTCCTCTCCACTACCATTCAATCCCCAACCACCAGTAATGAGGAAGGTCATGAGCAGGAGAGACGGTACCAGTGACCGCAATCAATTTTTGGTCTAATTTTCAGGATTTGTAGAATGACGGTATAATATTCAGGGAGTTTATTTTCTTTTTTCTAGTTCTATTCAGGTATAATTGACCAAAACAATATGTCTATTTGCAGTGCATGTGATGTTTTGATACAGGTTTACAGTAGGAAGTATGTCTTACAATCAAGCAAATGCACAAAGTCATCACCTCATAGTTGTTTGCTTTTTCTTATCATGTGATCAATTAAGACCTGTTAGTAAAGTTCAAGTGTACAAGATGATATTATTAATTATAGCTACCATGCTCTATTTTTAATTTCTAGAACTGATTCTTCTCTGTTTAGGAGAAGCTGGATGCGTAACCACTGTTCTCTATTGACAGAGCTTTTGTACCCACCAGTTGTATTCTCCCATGTCCTTGCCTGGAGTCACATTGCATCTCTATCATTGAGGAAGTACTAACTTTACCACAGATCATAAGAATAATACTTAAGTATATGCTGAATATGCTTTAAACTACAATGTCCATATATTCTTCTGGAATCATTCTATCTACTTTCAATACTTGAGATTCAAGAGTTGGCCCATTGGCCAGATGCAAAGATTCATACCTGTAATTCTACCTACTCAAGAGGCAGAGATTGGGAGAATTGTAGTATAATGCCAGCCTGAGCGGGGAGGGGGTGTTAGAAAACCCATCTCAGTCTATAAGCCAGGCAAAAATGGTATGTAGCCCACTACTTAGGAAGTCATGAATAGGAGATCACCTTTTTCATGCTGGCTGTAGGCAAAAGGATGAATCCTTACCTGAAAAATAACTCAAATAAAAAAGGGCTAGCACTTGCTAGCAAGCACAAGGCCTTGCAAACCCCAGTACTGTCAAATTTAACAACAACAACAACAAAAACTAAACTAAACTAAACTAAAAGAGTTGAACCCACAATTTGTTTTCAGAATGGGTATATAGCACAAGATTGGCCACGTCGATTGGCCCAGTGGCAGGTCTATCACCAATTAAAACTAATTCTAGACATGTCCTAGGATTAGCCCAGCACATGAGAATGGAGCCTCTCTCCCATGCTTTCACCAAGAGAAGAAGCTTGCCTGAGAAATGAACTAATCAAAGAGAAAGCAAAATATGGCGATATCTATCCTCAATGTGGATGCAAAGTTTAAAATTAGAGACAGTTGAAGTTCGACAGATAAATAAAGAAACTCTTTCAAATACCTTTCTGGACGCAGCAACTTCTGGGAAATAAGGCTGCCATGAATTTCCTCTCTGGAGATGTTTCGTGGTTCATGAAGAAAGAAAAAAGCCTTTTTCATGAGTCATCCCAATTTTATTAAGCATACTGAAATGTCAAAAAAGAAATATATATATATATAACTGGATAATAGAACTGTAGATAATTTTAATTTTCTTTTTTTAAATTGTTGGGATAATATATAGAGAGGTTGGTGGGGGGAGGGAAATGGGGGCAAAAACATGAGAAGGGGTATCAATGTGTAAGAAGTCAGAAGGTTTCTTTTCTCCTGCTTACTCTTTAGGAAACCTTCAGTATCTTTCTTAATTCTTCGGTCCCTTTCCTCTAATGGCTTCTATTAATAAACCTCTCAGTTTAAGAAATTGTCAAGCCAGGTATTGATAGCTCATCCCTGTAATCCCAGCTACTCAGGGGATTGAGATCAATCTCAGTCCAGACAAGAAAGCCCATGAAACGCTAATCTCCAATTAACCGCCAGAAAACTAGACGTGGAACTGAATAGCTCAAAGTGGTAGAGCACTAGCCTTGAGAAAAAGAGCTCAGGGACAGAGTCTATCCTTGAACTCAACCCCATGACCTACCAAAAAAAAAAAAAAAGGAAAAAAAGCAATTGTCATACTAGCTACTTCTTTTGCTCTCTCCTATAGGCATATGAATATATCTTTTCCATCCTGTTCATCTGCCTTTTGTCAGTTTAACTTGCAAGCCTCCTATCACTGAAAAAAATGTTTCCTTCTCAAAGAGAGTCAAGAGGAAAAAAGCCAGGGTGTCTGTACACTGCCAGCTGGGTACAGTCCAATCTCTCTCTCTCTCTCTCTCTCTCTCTCTCTCTCTCTCTCTCTCTCTCTCTCTCTCTCTCTCTCTCTCTCTCTTTCCCTCTCTCTCTCCCTCTATCTCTCCCTCTCTCTCTCTCCTTTCTTTCTCTCTGCCTCTCTCTCTCTCTCCTTTCTTTCTATCTCCTTTCTCTCTCTCTCCTTTCTTTCTATCTCCTTTCTCTCTTTCTCTTTCCTTCTTTCTTTCTTCTTTTCTTTTCTTTCTTTTTTTTTTTTTTGCCAGTCCTGGAGATTGAACTCAGGGCCTGGGCATTGTCCTTGAACTTTCTCAAGGTTAGTACTCTACCACTTGAGCCATAGTATCACTTCTGGTTTTTTCTGTGTATGTGGTACCAAGGAATTGAACCCAGGGCTTTGTGCATACTGGGCAAACACTCTACCACTAGGCCACACTCTCAGCCCCTTTTTCATTTTTGTGTGTGTGCCAGTCCTAGGGCTTGAACTCAGGGCTTGGGCACTATCCCTAAGTTTATTTTGCTCAAGGCCAGTGCTCTACCACTTGAACCACAGCTCTGCTTCTAGTTTTTTGGTAGTTTTCTGGAGATAAGTCTCACAAAATTTTTTGCCCATGCTGGCTTTAAATTGAAATCCTCAGATCTCAGCCTTCTAAGTAGCTAGGGTTACAAGCATCAGCCATCAATACTCACTTCCATAACCACCTTTAATTTTAACCCATCAAATAAAACAGGGTAATAAGTAGACCAAACCAAGAAAACATGCTCTTAGAAAAATGAGTGTACATTTTTACTTAAATTTTTTTAAAGAATTTAAGTAGTAACAAATATTTAATGTCACCATTTTGCAAACTTCAAAGGAAAAACTATATATATGAAAGCACACCAAACATCTATCATTCCTCAAGAACTGGCCATCATGTGATGCCTAAATGGTTTATGGTTCCTGCTTTCTGATTCATGGTCCTTCTGTGACAGAGTTTTAGATCCAAGTCCCAAACTCCTGGATTGCATAGGCCAGAATTTTATCCCTACAAGCCTCTTCATACAAATAATGACACAATGATAGTGAAAGGCAAAGAAAGATTAATTATGTGATATGGACAGTCACAGAAAGACAGTACTCTGGCCTATCTTCAACCATCTTTAAGGTTCAGACATGAACTCAAAGCAGGGAAAATAATTATAAAGAATTATTAAAGTGTCCTGGTCAGAAAATGGCCTGGTTAGCAGCTCTCATTTGGAGAGGGTTTCTGAAGGAGTTGTTATGGCAATTGTACTGGTCAGGATAACTAAGCCATCTTTGCTGCCCTGAAGGTACTCTTAAGGATAGTTTGGCCCCTGATCATAAAAATGTTACCATCAGTCCTGTTCTTCCTGGAACCAAGGTGATTACAAAGTGACTAAGGAGAGAATGGTTTCGAGCTTGGAAACATACAAAATGGAGTCAGGGATACGAAGCTTTTCAGCTGCTTTTAGTTAATTCATGGGTCTAAGTAAGTCATCCATGCTGTTCAACAGGCGTAGCTTTCAAGCACTTCTTACATTCACTGAAGGTGAGATCTTACAAATCATCTCTTGGCATTTCAGCCTAACTGCTAAGAAGACAGCTAACACCCCAGTGCTCTGTCACTCTCGTTCAGATTTCCAACATCCGTATCCCCTGTGGATCACCTCCTATGTATATTTCTTTTAGTTACATGTAGAATCTGTCTTAGAAATACTTCTGAGCCATTGTAATAGGGAATAATGAAATAAGGGCAATGGGCTTTTTTTAGCCCCCTTTCCCAGCATAAACAAGCAAAATGATTGAGATGATTAATTGCTGAAGTCAAATATTGTAGGAAAATAAACTAAATGAAGGCCTGGGTTAGCCTCAAACTTTTGATCTTCTGCATCTCCCCCTTCTTAGTAGCTGGTATCATAGGCATGTGCCACCAGCATCCACTAATAGTAGATATTTCTAAAACCTAAAATACAAAGAAAAGAAATCTGAGTATAGTGGCATACAGCTGTAATTTCAACACTTGGGAGGTGGAGACAAGAGGATCATGAGTTTAAGGCCAGACTGCACCAAACAATGAGACCTGTCTGATAAATGAAACAAGGAAGAAAGGGAAGGAGAGAAGGAGGGTAAGGGAAAGAAGAGAAGGGAAAGGAGATAAGAGGAGGGGAGGGGAGGGGAGGGGAAGGCAGGAGAGGGGAGGAGAGGAGAGGCGAGGAGAGGAGAGGAGAGGAGAGACCCATGGCTAGTTTCCATGTGGCCCTTTGCCCACTAGCCCTCTCTCCTCAGTTGCTGGTACAGGTGGACTTCAGCTCTGATTTTCCTTCCTCAGCACACTGCCTAGTAGTCCCTCTGACAAGCTTTCTCTTCTGTATAGCTACAGAGCTCCAAAAAATCAATGTATATTAGTAAGCCATTTCCATATCCTTCTGAAGGCAAACATATTTTCAACAAAATTCTCCTTTCTCAGCTGAAAAACAGAAAAACATTAAAGTCATGCTAGTCAAGCTGATTAAACACAGCCTACATGGTGAATATAAATATGGAATTTGTTTTTTAAATGTAAATGTTTTGCATTAAAATATACATATATAACTTAAATTGGTTAAACTGATGTTAATCACATATAGGTTCTTCAAAACGTATTTTAATGAATAAAATACAACTTTTATCATTAGCCAGCAACTTCAGAGCTTCCTATTTCTTTTTATCTAGCGTTTGTTTTCTTTTTTATCCTCTGATGCTATCACTCTTAGCGGTCTCTCTGTTTTATTATTAATAATTGTCTTCGCTTCACTGAATGTAAGCTCATAAGAGGTGAGATTCTCAAATTGTCCACTGAAATATTCCATATGCCTAGAACATGGTTTGCCTTGTCACAGATCAGAATTAGAATTCATGATATGAATAAATGAAAGAATTAGCCCATAAACTCAAGCTTATTCAAAGAGCTTGAAAGGTGTTGGGTTTGTTTTTTTGTTTTCTTCCAATTTCCTGTATTTTTTTCTTTTTACATCACTTGCTGCCAAGGTCCAAATAAACCACTTTTTATTCCTTATTGGTCTAAAACTCTGAAACATAATTTATAAGTCACCTAAGGCGTTCCGTTATTTTTGTTTTGTTTTGTTTTACTACAATAGATTCACCTCCTGACTGGTATCTTTGTTGACTGTCTTTTTTTGTGGGGGAGAGAGAAAGTGGGAACTTGGTTGAGGGGCTTGAGCTCAGGGCCTGAGTGCTATACCTAAACTCATATGTTCAAGACTAGTCCTCTACCAGTTTGAGCCACAGCTCATTTCCAGTTTCCTGATGGTTAATTCAAGATGAGTCTCATGGACTTTCCTGCTTGGGCTAGGATCAAACTGAGATCCTGAAATCTCAGCCTCCTGAGTAGCTAGGATTATAGGTAGAAACCACTAGTATCTGAGTGACTTTTTCATTTACTGGTAGTTTTCCTAAAGGTGATTTAAAGCTCACATTGAGTGAGGTTTTGGGGTGGTTTTTTTGTTCTTGTTTTGTGGGTGTTATGCTGTTTTATGATGAGTTGTATTTTCCCCCTTTTCATAAATATTGCAGTACTTCCACTTAGCCCCATGGGACAGCTCTCGCCCAAATCCACAACCAGTTAGAACAGATTGGGGATCGAATGTTCTCTGCTCCGAGTGAGGGAAGCTCACTGTGGAGTGGAGTGAGCACTGTGGCACTAATACTTGAGCCCAACAGGTCCTGCTCTGTGGCTTGCTCCATTTCCTCCCGTCCTTAATGGGGATTTGGCTTTAGAAAGCCACAGCTTCCCGCAGTGATCAGTTGTCCCAACCTCTTTTCATGGTCAAGGCAGACCCTCCAGCCTTTGGTTCTATCCATTCTGGTGCCACTTTGGTTTTCCTTGTCCTGTAGGCGACAGCCCCCTACCGTTGCCTGTTTCTGAACCTACAAGCCCAGCAGGCCCACATTACTCTGCCTGTTTCCATTTCTGGCCTATGAAAATGTTTCACTTGGGTGGTTTCTTTTTTGGCTGTTCCAACAACTATGCAATTTAAGTTTAGAGCAGAGAGGATTTTTTTTTGGTCCATTATAGGGCTTGAACTCAGAGCTTGGGTGCTACCCGTGAGCTCTTTTGCTCAAGGCTAGGGCTCTACCACTTTGAGCCACAGTGCCACTTCCAGTTTCCTGGTGGTTAACTAGGGAAAAAGAGTCTCACAGAATTTCCTGCCTAGGCTGGCTTTGAACCACAATCCTCAGATCTCAGTCTCTTTAGTAGATAGGATTGCAGGTGCGAGCTACCCATTGCCTGGTAGAGAGCACATTTTTGAGGAAAAATATACAATAACCCTTCATAGAGAAGTGTGGAAAGAAGATAAAGAAGGGTGCAGCTATAGACAAAAGTACAAATGAGAACTCCATAGTTAAAGAACAAGGCGTTGTATCAGAATGAACCAGCTTCCTACGACAGAAATAAGCTAATCAAAAGTGTCAGGTTGTCAGCTGAGAAATGAATGACACAGCTTATTTGCTGTAAAACTCTACTCTTTATATGTGATCCCCAAAATTTGCAATGACAGTCTCTCTAACCATTCAGTGGGACTTTTTTCGCCAGTCCTGGGGCTTGAACTCAGGGCCTGGGTACTGTCCTTGGACTTTTCTCAAGGTTAGAGTTCAACCGCTTAAGCCACAGCACCACTTCCAGCTTTTTTCTATGTATGTGGTACCGAGGAATCGAACCTGGGTCTTTGTGCATGCTAGGCAAGCACTCTACCACTAGGCCAAACTCCAGGCCCTCAGTGGGACTTTTATAGGTCCCTTTCTTCCTATTTGTGTTTATTCTGCATATTCAGAAGGTCTTCATTTGTTTTTTTAAATTTACTCACATGTCCTTTGTGCCCAAAAGGTAAATGTTGAGCTACAGCTTCCTGTAAGAATTCAGATTCTGCTCTACTATAGCAGTGACCCACCAAGTACCGGGAATTCTAGCTACTTGGGAAGCTGAAATCGAGAGGATCTCAGTTCAAGACTAGCTTAGGCACCACCCCATAGCCAAAGAACTGGGTATAAGGTGGTACACTGGTTATCCTATCCATTACCAGAAATCTACAATAGGTGGATTGAGGGCCAGAAATACAAGAGACAAGACCCTATTTTAAGAGTAATTAACCAGCACAAAAATCAGCTGGAGGTATAGCTTAACAGTAGAGCATCTGCCCAGAAAGTACAAGGCCCTGAGTTCAAACATCAGTACAAAAGAAGACAAGGAGGAGGAGGAAAAAGAAGACATCTCTCTCCTACCAGATATCATTTTTTTCTTTGTTTCTTTCTATGTTCTTTTGAAGTCCAGTGATTCTTTTATGCTGAACACTCTCCTGATTTTACTTTGGAGCTTTTTGTTCTAACAATCCTAGTTCCTAGGTCAGATTATTCTTTCACCCTGACATTTCCAGAGCTAGAAAATCCTCCTATTGGCATATTTATGGTCTGCAGTTATGCTGATGACATTTCTTAAGCCTTTAGTCTCATAGAGAAAAGCAAGATGTCATCTCCCATGTGTTCATCGACTTTCTTTAAGGCCAGTGGAAACACTGCTTTCTCGAGCTTTTTCTGTGGCAGCACAGCCTAACTCTTCCCTGTGTGTTCCAGATCTACTCCCTCTAAGAAATCTATCTCTCCTTCAGGCTGATTTCTATTTTCCCTAAACTTTCACCAGTACCTCAGGCAGCCCCAGTCCTCCCCCACAACATGTAGGCTTGCACTATTTGTCTGATTGATGTCATCCGTCACATTATGTTCTGATCCTACTTGATCTCAAGAGAAAAACCTATTTTAAAAGCTAGTCCACATCCTTCTGGTAAGAAAGCCTTTATATTTTTCCAGAAGATTACATATGCTTGCACAGGAAAGGTCTGAGAAAAAAGATAAGGTAGATAGACAGACAGACAGACAGATAGACAGAGAGGTAAAAATAGATAATCTTATGACCTCTGGTAAAGAGATTTTCTTAAATATTAAAAAGCAAAATTAGCCAGGCACCAGATGCTCATGCCTGTAATATTGAGATCTGAGGATGGTGGTTTGAAGCCAGCTCCAGCAGGAAAGTCCATGAGACACTTATCTCCAATTAAGAAAAGAAAAAAAATTTTTTAACTGAAAGATTAATCAACCTGGCACCAGAAAAAAATTTAAGGTGCCAGGAATAAAATTAAAAAGATAGGGCCAGCAGTGTGGCCTAGTGGCAGAGTGTTGCCTCGCATGCAAGAAAGCCCTGGGTTCAATTCCTTGGTACCACATACACAGAAAAAGTTGGAAATGGCACTGTGACTCAAGTGGCAGAATACTAGCCTTGAGCAAAAAGTGTCCAAGGCCAGTGCCCAGGACCTGAGTTCAAGCCCTATCACTGGCACAAAAAAGCTAAAATATAAGCAGACACAATTGGAGAAAGGATATGCAGCATAAAGATTAGCCTACCAATTAAAAGGAAATGTTGTTTGTTCGTTTTTTGTTTTGTTTTTTTGTTTTGGTTTGGTTTTTTTGCTTTCTTTATTTAACATTCTCCTGCAGCACTGTGAAATGTTTTTTAAATGGTGGTAAATATGTTATATATGTTGATGTTAATGAGGGGAAAATGATTTATAGGAGAGAAAATGATACTGGCCAGCAACCATGAAAAGATGTTTGATTCTCTAGAAGACAAGGAAGCAGAACTTAAAGAAGTAACAGTGTATATCTGGGCCAAAAGAATTTAATATCATTGCTGAGTTTTTACTAGGTCTTGAGGAACTGGGCACTCAAAGTAAGAAGTAAGTTGGTTCTGGTAATTTGTGCTTTACCTACCACCCAACAGTTCCTTCATATGTTTATACTCAAGAGAAATACAAATATCAGGAGACTTTTGCATGGAGGTTCCATGCAACACCATTTATGATAAGCAAAAACTAGCAGCACTTAACTGTCTATCAGTAAAGCACTAGCTAGAGAAATTAGACCTCTATGACAGTATATAGTGAGCTGCTAAAGGGTACTTTCTAGATCCATTTGTGTCAACATGAATAAATCCCCAAACACTACTGCTTATTTTAAAAGGGCAAGCTGCAGAATAATGCCTATAATATGACACCATTTTGTCAATCACACACACACACACACACACACACACACACACACCAAAATGATACTAAAGTGATATTCTGAACATCATAATAGTGGTTACCTTCAGAAACTGGGGAGAAATTATCTTCCAAAAAGAATCTATTGAGTAAGAATAGTTACCATTCGTTAACTGCTAACTCAGAGCTATATGGTATTTAGTGCTTTCCAACTATTATTATATTTTAACCTAGAAACTACTCTATGAGGTAGCTTTTGTCCACCCTCCACCTAAGACAACGTAGATCCAGAAAAGTTAAGTAACTTGTCGAAAGCTGCACAGCCAATTAATTAATAGAATTCAATTTTTCTCCCCACAACCTGGACTCAGTGTCTTCCCTAACTGCTCTCTCTTCTCTGCCTGAAGGGAGGCAACATTCCTCTCTGGAGCAAGGCAGAGGAGCAGTGCTCAAACAGAACTTGATGGTAGCTTTTGCTGTAGGTTTCCACAGGTGAAGGAAGAAGTATTCCTTATCATACATATGAAAAACAATTGTTGTTGTATCGTAGGTAGAATCTCCTCACTAAGGAAAAGAATGAATGAAAAGGAAGGAAACAAGGGAGGCAAAAGAAAGGTAGGGGTGGACAGGGAAGAAAGAAAGGAATAAATAAGAAAAGCAAGGTAAAAGTGTTTAATTGCCTCCCTCACCTGTTCAGCAATGAATTTCACAATTTTGGATTCCTAACCTACAACAATCCTCACCTTGCCTACAGTCATCTGTGGTTTGGCCCTAAGGGAAGGGGGAAAAAAAATCATTCCAATCCAATTCCAATTACAATTAAAGCAAAGATGGGAAGTTTTCCTTAGTTCCTAGTAATCACCTATTCATTCCCACCAAGGCTCACCAGGGAATGGGGGGCTCATGGTTCTAAGCAAAGCCCTTGCTTTCCTTTATTATCCCAAGTGTTTGGAAAACGAGTTTTCTAAAAACCCTACCAAATGAGCTGAACAAATATTTTGTACCAAGAACTACCTTTAAGTAACCTCTCCTTCAGCACAAAGATAGCTCCAGCCTCTCCCCTACCCACCCAACACACACACACACACACACACACACACACACACACACACACACACACACACACACACACACACACGAGTAGCCTAAATGATGCACTCACATTTGACCAGTCTACCTTGCAGGCCATGCTCTGTGGGTAAAGGAGGAGCGGAGGGGAGTGAGATGTGAGCTCCCCCTGGTGGTAGAAGCCTTCCTCAAGCCCTGATGGGGCTATTGAGCGTCTGCAAAGGAGTCCAGATTTCTCAGGTCTATGTGCCATCCACTTATCTTCTCTGGTCGTAAGGGATCTTTCAAAAACTATCATTTCTGAAATGAACTACGTTGTAAGAATTCTTGGCCTACAACATTGAATACTTAAGTGATTGTGATTGAGGTTTGCCCAGAATATTTTCACAGTACAAGCTGTTTACTCAGATCTATTTTTGCCAACCCATACTTTGTTTCTTATGTGAACTAATTCTGAGAGTAAGTTTTTTATTTTCAAGGATTTGTCTTACAACAATACAATACTATCTGAATTTCCAAATGTTTTAGGACCCCAAGGAGAAAAATAATGTCTGTGAGTCACTCTGATATAGTCCCCAAAAGACAACATTTTGTCTTATACATAAGAACAAAATTAATCCCCGTGGGTCTGACACACATTTCTTAGGCTCGGGTCACCTTGCATGCACAAAACACAGAACTCTCTCCACTACTCACAGTATTTCCTTCCTCCTCTGTCCTACGAACTCCTTCCAAACTTAAAACAAGCCCCGGATTTTGACAACTTTTCTCTCCCTTCCTTTCCCCTACTTTCCCTTCTCCCCCCCTCCCCCCCTGCTTTCCTTTTGTTGATCACAGGGCTTGAACTCAGGTGCCTACACTGTCCCTGAGCTTTTGTGCTCTACCATTTTGAGTACAGTGCCACTTCCAGTTTTCTGCCAGTTAATTGAAGATAAGAGACACATAATGTTCCTGCTTGAGTTCACTCTGCACTGCTATCCTCGGATATCAGCCTCCTGAGTAGAGAGGATTGCAGGTGTAAGCCACTGACATCCATCTTGACACCTTTTTTATTGGTGCATTCCCTCCCAAATATTCTTCTCCTAAAGAGGAAAATGACCAAAATTTGGAGGAAAAAAATCACAAACTTGGGAAATGCTACACTTACATATATTAAAGCAATCAGTAAGATAATAGTTGAAAGGCTATAGGATTTCCAAAAGAGGAAATATTAATAGATGATAAAAAATGGAACCATTTTACCCTCTAAAGAAAAAAATGAAAAAACAAATTTAAACAATGTAATATCTTACACCTATCATTTTAACAAATATGCTGAAAATACTTGAATGTCATGAGTATATACAGTGAAGTAGACACTGGACAATTTGCTTTTAAAAATAACTGGTCAAAATGGCCATGCCAGGCACGAGCGGTGCCTCACTGCTCAGGAAGCTGAGATCTGAGGACCACTGTTCAAAGCCAGCCTGGGCAGGAAAGTCTGTGAGACTCTTATCTCCTATTTAGCACCAGAAAACAGAAAGTAGAGCTGTGGTTCAAAGTGGTGGCCCTGAGCAGACAAGCTCAGGGATGGCACCCAGCTCTGAGTTTCAAGACCCACCACCAACAAGACAAAACAAACCAAAAGGTCAGAGGAGACCTAAAAATACCTATAGCTTTTGACTTCTGGACTAAGAGCATGAAAAAAAAGGAAAAAGATTTATATACATTTTTGGTTGAAATATTATGGCTAAAAACCATATAAATAATCCCAAGGGATTGGTTCTTACCATAGTTTTCTTAATCTAGGGATTCTTATTTCACATTAGAACCACATAGGAAGTTTTAATTTTTTCACAACAATGATTCCAAACCTTGCAGCCCATACCACTGAGTCAAAATCTTTTTAGTACAGAAAAAAAAACCTTCTGAGGTGGAAATGGGGCATAGATAGATAGATAGAGTTTTTAAATAACCCTCTCTAAATAATTCTATGTGTAACTAGGGCCGAGAACTAAGCTAAGGAATTTGAAAGGCTATTATACAATAGAAAATATGCAGTTGGTTAACAACATACTTTTAGAGTTGGGGAAATTTTTTAAAATTTTGTCAGAAGACATATCTCAAGAGTAGAGAATTTTCATACACAAATCCCTGGGTCTCATCCAAAGTACCACACAGACAGGCAGAGAGAGAGAAAAAGAGATACAGTTCTAACCTATCAAAAAATTACAGAAGAATGGCTGCTAGAAAGAACTCCCATATACCCACCATCCAGAGAGGGGGGGGGCTCCAATCAAGGTGGCAAGTTATTCCCAGGAACACCTTTCCTGCAGAATCCTGTTCAAGTCTTCACATTGTTCCCAGTTGTTATGACTGATGGATATTGCAAGGTTGCTTGGTTTTCATGCCCTTAACCTTTTGAGATTATGAAACAATTGTTTTGGGAGAATATTATCCAGTGTGGGAGTGTCAAGGTCCCCAGCATCATCCCCAGCTTTTGGTGATTTGTGAGGAAGGCCCCACAGGGCTCAGCATACAGTCATATTCTTGGCAATGATTTATTGCAGGCAAAGACAGAGCAAAATCAACAAAGCAGAAAAGCAGTAATGGCAAAGCAGAGAGCACCAGGTACACAACCCTAAGAGCCTTCTCCCATGGAATTCACATGGGACATGCCCCATTCCTCCAGCAATGAATAATGAGAGCCCCTATGAAACACTGTCTAACAGACAGGCTTATTAGAGACTCAGTGACCAAGGTTTTTATTGGATGTAGTCACTTAGCACTCAGGTACTTTGTCTAACAAGTACCAAACCCCCAGACTCCAAAAGACAGCAAGCTTTATGCATACACTAACTCCTTGTACAACTAGTTTAGACACAGGAAGCCACACGTATGAGTTAGCATGGTGAGAATATGCTTGCAATCTAAGTTCCCAGATGCTAACCAAAGGCCAACCTTTAAGGATGCCTTCATAAGAAGTAGCAGCCTCAGGCCTGTTGTAGTAACTCTCATCTACACAGTGGATTTGTCTCCTGCTTTCTCAGAATTAGACCCAGGTAATACATACTTGCTGGATGCTTACAGATGTTTCCTCTATTGGATAGAACCTGAAAACTATTGGTCCTTGGGTGACTCCATTTTGGATGTGTGACTGCTGCTCTCGTGAGCCCTGCTCCTCTCTCTTTGTGCTACACATCTGGGCAAGCTGCTAAGAAAGGTGGGATGCTCTCACCTTTGGTGCAAGTAGACAGTTTAAACCACAGAAGTCCTGGCTCATACCCAGGAACTCTCACCCCAATCCCACTCCATTACCACGAAGTCAAAGCCTATCAGATCCCTGGCTTTCTCAGCCATTCGGACCCAGTGGGGGGCCTGCCCTACCATCTTCACAAAACCTTAATATATAAGTGATGAATCAAATCTATCCTCTTTTTGTGGTATATGGAGCAACATTTGAACGCAGGAGCAGGCAGAGAAGTTGTTTGTCTCATACCTACCAAAGTCCATTGCAAACAGTGGTAACTTCACTAAGTTCAGCCAAGCCCTGATTTTTCTCCTTTTACAATCAATAAATAGTTTACACAAAAATCACTTGATAAAAATCCCATATTTTAGTCATGTCTGTTCATTAGTACTATGTTGCCAGTTGGTGATATGCTTTTTTTAACATATATTTTTATTGTAGTTAATAGAAGGGTTACATTATATTCAACAGATAGAAGGTGTAATACTTCACAAACATTGATACCCTTTCTCATGTGTTGGTCCCCATTTCCCTCCCCCCACCCCCGCCCTTCATCTTGTTCTGCCCCCTTCCCTATCCTATTTCAAATAACCAAATAAACATGTATATAATATATCAGATAACAAGGTAAGATATTGTAACAATATGAGATAACCAAGGGACAGCAAAAGAGATGAGAAATAACATAGTACATTAAGGACAACAATCACTCATTATATGGCTTTTGTTTCCATATCCTGGAGGTCCTTTCATTTAGTGACATCCTATATATGGCCTTATATATCTAGGTTTTGCCCTATTTAATTTCTAACAAATACTTTTTGTCTTATGACATGTATTTCTTTCTTTTATCAATATGGAGCCACACATTCATATTTTATTCAGTGGATTAGACTCTATAACTATTATTATTTGTTTTAATGCTGAAATTACCAAATTTGAAAAAGATTCTTGGGTGGTTTTTTTTTTTTTGCCAGACCTGCAACTTGAACTTAGGGCCTAGGCACTGTCCTTGAGCTTTTTCAATTTCTCTTGAGCCACAGCACCATTTCTGACTTTTTCTGTGTATGTGGTACCAAGGAATCGAACCCAGGGCTTTGTGTGTGCTAAGCAAGCACTCTATCACTAGGCCACATTCCAGGCCCACAAAGACTCTTTTTTTAATTTTATTTTTTAATTGTATTTTATTGTAAGGGTAATGTATAGAAGGGTTACAGTTATATTCATCAGGTAATGGGTACATCACTTCTCAAAACTTGATACCCCTTCTTATGTTTTTGTCCTCCTTTGCTGCCAGGTGCAAGAAGCATGAAGTGCAGGTATAGTTTTTGTCTGTTGATTTACACTCCTCTAGATATATTCACATGAAGTCACAGTTTTTTCCAGGAGCCTCCATAATGATTCTCATACTTGTTTTACTAGATTACATTCCCACCAGCAATATTTGGGGGTTCCTTTTCCTCTAATACTTACCAGCAATTTGTTGTTGTTTATTTTCTTAACGTTTGTCATTCTGGCTGTCTTTTCTTCGGTGTATGTGTCTGGCGACTCTGTCAAAGATCAAATGGCTGCAGGTGCCAGTGGTTCATGCCTGTAACTCAGGAGGCTGAGATCTGAGGATCAAGGTTCAATTCAAAGCCAGCCTGGGCACAAAAGTCCATGAGACTCTTATCTCCAGTTAATCACCGGAAAACCAGAAGTAGCACGGTGTGTAGGGCAGTAGTCTTGAGCTGAAGAGCTCAGAGACAGCGCCCAGATCCAGAGTTCAAACACCATGACTGACAAAAAAAAACCAAAAAGATAAGATAGCTTTAACTGTAGTTTGATCTGGGGGACTCTTCGTGCTCTATTGGTCTTTATATTTTTTTTGTCAGTCCCACATTGTTATTACTATGACTTTGCAATATCATCTCAAATCCTAGTCAATGGACTCGAGAGGCAGCCACTGCCTCAAGACATGGGTGAGTTAGCAGTGGAGATGGGGTATGTAAGTGTTGTGTCATTTCTGTCCTTAAATGGGATCATGCAGGAAGGAACATGGAGTGCAGTTCACTCTAGCTGTGTAGACCCACTAAGAAGGTAGTAGTGCATGCCTGTCATCCTCCCTTCGTGGGAGGCTGAGGTCAGGAAGCTCGTAATTCCACACCAACCCAGGAAGAATGTCCATAAGATCCTTGTCTCCATGAAGGGCACATACCCGTCATCTCAGCTACAATGGAAAGATTAAAACAGGTAGGGAAGACTAGAGCTATGACCAGACAGAGAGAAAGACAGAGAGAGAGAGAGAGAGAGAGAGAGAGAGAGAGAGAGAGAGAGAGAGAGAGAGAGAGAGAGAGAGAGACAGACAGACAGACAGACAGACAGACACAGAGAGAGAGGTGTCTCAAAAGTAATAAGCACAAAAAGGGGAGTAAAAATATATATATATATATATATCTTTCATGCTTTCCTTAAATTCGTGAGAATTTCTTTTGGGGGATATATTTTTGTTATTTTATTTTGTGCTTGTACTGGAGCTTTAACTCGAGGTCTGGGTGCTTCCTTTTAGCTTTGTTGCTTAAGGCTAGCACTCTACCACTTGAGCTATAGCTCCACTTCTGGCTCTTTTTGTTGGTTCATTAGAGCTAAATCTCACAGACTTTTCTGCTGAGGTTGTGACCCCCAGATCTCAGCCTCCGGAGTAACTAGGATATAAGTGAGAGGCACCAGGACCCAGCTTACACATTCATGCTTTAAGCTTCTCTCTTAAAATAAAAAATATAGTGATAACTTCTGCTTTATTGTCTTTGTCTAGTAATCCTATCACTTGTATTACTTTTTCTTTCTACAGATTATTTTTTTATCATGGGTTATATTTACCTGATGATATATATAGAGATATATAGATAAAGATATGGATATAGATATAGATATCTCTAGTCCTGGGGCTTGGACTCTAGGCACTATCTCTGGACACTTTTTGTTCAAAGCTAATGCTCTGCCATTTGAGCCACAGCACCAGCTTTTTCTGTGTATTTGGTACCCAGGAATCAAACCCAGGGCTCTGTGCATGCTACACCAGCACTCTACCACTAGGCTACACTCCTGGCCCCATAATATTTTTATTGGATCCTAGAATTCCTTGTTAGGTGCCAGATTTCTTTTCTATATTTCTACAAATATTCTTGAGCTTTATTCTCCACTGAGTTACTTGAAAATAGTCTGACTCTTGGGTAGAAGGGAATGAGGAAGGGACAGTATTAGGGTTTGAGTTCTGAATCTGGTATCAAGTGCCAGACTATGAACTCAATCTCCCTTCCTTTTGCTTTTTAGGGTTTTTGGTTTGTTTTGGAATGTGTGTGTGTGTGTGTGTGTTTACATCGAGCTTCATGCTTTTGTCTTGCCTCCCCCATACCACGATTTTCCTCTGTCTGCCTCCTGCGTAGAGAGGATTATAGGCATGTGCCGCTGTGCCAATCCTAGTTTGACTCTCTTAGGACTTCCTTCATTTTCTTTATATAGGTCCTGAGCAGCTTTGACCTTGGGTAAATGTCAAACCAGTGCTGAGGCATTCTCCTTCTGAAGATAATGTATGACTTCCACAAATTTTGAAATACAAGCTCATCTATGCCCCCCAAAGATTCGTATTTTTTCCTCTCATCTTTTTTGGGTGGCTCTTTCCCTAGACTGGAGTGGGTTCTTCCCATATAGAAGCAGTCAGTGCTCAGGTGAAAACCCACAGGGGCTGTTCTCGGCTCCTCACAGCCTCTCTCTGTAAAGACTTCATTATCTTTCCCCTGAATTCTGACTGCCATGGTTTCCTGCAACAATATCATCACCTCAGGGGATATACAGATAGTATTACTCTGTCTTATCCAAAAGCACAAGGCTCTTTAATGACATTTTGATGATGGAAAAAAAAAGAAAAGCAAAGAAGGGAGACCATAAATATCTTCAAGAAGAAGGAATGGGATGTCAGAAAAGGGGAAGATGAACTGTTTACAGGTTTTTTTGCTCACAAAATTTTTAATTACATTGGTGAAAGCTTGGAACAATGCTAATTTTTAAGAAAAATGTTATATATGCAAGATGGTCTTACATATTAAACAAGTGTGAGTGGCTTATGTCTGGAATCTGAGGTACTCAGGAGACTAAGATCGGAGGCTGTCTAGAAACCAGCCCCAAGCAGGAGAGACTGTGAGACTCTTATCTCCAATACACTACCAAAAAGAGCCAGAAGTGGAGCTGTGGCTTAAGTAGTACAACACTAGCCTTGAACAAAAAGGAAGCTGAAGGGTGGGTCCCAGGCACCAAATTCAAATCCCATGACCAGCCAAACAATAAAAATAAAACAGGAACAAATCAAGACAGAAAAATTAACATTGTTCTTGAGAATATTTTTAGTTTTCCTACTTTTTTTTTTTTTTTGCCAATCCTGGGGCTTGAACTCCAGACCTGGGCATCATTCCTGAGCCTCTTTGTGCTCAAGGCTTGTACTCTACCACTTAGGCCACAGCCCAACTTCCAGCTTTTTCTGAGTAGTTTATTGGAGATAAGAGTCTTACAGCCTTTCCTGCCCAGGCTGCCTTTGAACTGCCATCCTTAAATTTCATCCTCCCTTGTAGGTAGGATTACAGACATAAGTCTCCAGCACACAGCTAGATTTCCAACGTTTTTCCAAAGTTTTTTTTTTTTTAATAATGTGTCACATTTCCTAAATGAAGGAAAAAACATATAACTAGGACAAAATGGATTCCCCTCAGAATTTGAAGTAAGATGAGGAGAAAAAGATAACACTGTAAATTTTGTGATCTTTATTTAGGTATGTGTCTATGAATTTTCATATTAATACTAAGAATTCTGCTTACTTGACTTACCAAAATGTCACCACCATCACCACTAAAATGTCATTCTAAAGAATCCTGGAGACTTATCATTCCAAAGAAGATACCACAAAATACTAAATAAGATTGCCTTCTCACTTACTTGCACCTGAGGAGTCTTCCATGCTAGCCAGCAGCCAAAGACCTTCTGGCATTTGTTATGAGTGTCAGAAATCTGATGCTTGGATGCTACAAATAAATTTTCAGAGTTGATGTTGAACTTTCCACTAACATTTAGAGTTCACAGAATTCGAAGAAAGAAAGGAAGCTATTTTAAATAGTCTAAAGACCAACAAACATGTAGGGGCTGCTAAATGCAAAAATCTGTGTACTCTGGCAGATTTAAATGTGGCATGTCCTCTGCCATGCTTCACTTCTGTCTTATGATAAGAAATTCCATCGTGGCAGGATTTGAAAGACTACATAAAGATAGCTTATCTCAATGAACACACACAAAATTAAAACCCACCTTTGACCCTAAATGCAAACATTTCACCTCTTTGCTCATTGACTTCTTAGGAAAATTCCGTGTGTTTTCTTCTGTGTAAACTATTTTACTATTTGCCATGGTTAACCCAGTTTTTTTTTTTTTGCTCTACTGTTCATACATATTAAAAGACTCAATGACATAACCGTCTTTGCTTTTCACTTGGTTGCTTAGGGCTTTTAAAAATAAAACACAAATACTCGCAGCTGTTCCAGGCAATCACTCAGCTCTTTGAGAAGAAAATACAGATAGAGAGACAGGTGGCTCCACACAAGCACACGTTCAGATTCCAGGGTGCGGGCATGGCAGCTGAGCTGTGCTTCTGAGAGAAAAGCAGCCAACTTTGGGAGCTCTGTGCTAAATCCCGTTGCCCATGGGCACCCAGCATCAAGGCAGTGTCCTGTGTGGAGTCTTGCTCCTCCTGGAAGCTGACCAACTTCTACCCAAAGTCTTCCACAGTGGAAGACCTCAGCTGTTTCTGATTGCTCCATGTAGCTAGTTTAGAAGTCTAGAAAATGAGGAATTAGAAGCATGCTTTCAGTGGCAAAGGGAATAAAGAACACAGGGACTTTTTTGGGTACAGTTCCAGCGACGGCATGGAAAGAGAGCAAGAGATGCTGATAGCACAGAGTTTTGGAGGATAACCAAGGGAGCAATGCTGTATAATTCTACCCTTCAAATACCAGAGCCCTCAGCGAGTTGAGCTTTTGACTGCTACCCAGAGAATGTGAGTTCGTTGAAGCCAGGCCTCCTTTTTCAAACATTGGCTGTGCCATAGCGCCTAACTCCCATCAGCTGCCTTCAAAGCTTGCCTTATAAGTCCTTGAATCTTAGTACTCCTGCACAACTGTCTGCTTCCTTCACTTCTCTAGTTTCAAATGTACCACCGAATTGTGTTAGAAGTCCCTAGGCCATCTCTTCGCCCTGTGACCCACAGCCTGGCCAAGTCAGCCTTCTCCCAAGTAATCATAAAAATCAAAGACAAATCAAATTCTATACTATATAAAATTATGTCGCTATGTAATCTTAACACCTGACATTACCATAAAGCCTCTCCAAATTAATCCAACTATTAATTTATACACTATATTAACTCTTTTCAAACATTTTTAAGAAAAGTCCCCTATATCCTACTCATTCCTAACTTCCAATGGAAAAAGAAAAGAATTTGAGAATTATCAAGATCACAATACAAAAAATAATACGTTGAAATGAAAATCAAATAGTGATTTTTTTCATACATTATAATAAATATTAAATGAATTAATATAAGCATAATAATAGAAAGCAATGGACAACTCAAACTGTTGATATGATTGCAAGATCAATCCTTCCAAAATTATAGACATTCCAAGTTTTATAAATTCAAAATTTTATTCAAAGAAGAAAGAGTTGTGGCACAGTAGGAAATGTCAGGGGTCTTTCTTCATAGCTTTGGGCTTATGATTTCTGTGGGAAGGCTGGATGGTAAATTGAAATTGATTTTGGTCAACTTCGGTTCTTAGTATGGTAACATTACCTATCTGTAGCCAAATGGCACCCACCTGTACATGTGTTCCTGTAGCAGTTTGCCCTATAACCAACAAAAAGAAATCATAAAGAGCAAACCATTGGAAATAGGAAAAATTAGATCCCAGATTTACCATATGTACTTAAAATATCACAAGGCATACAAAGAAACGGGAAAGGATGGCCCTTTTAAAGGAAAAAAAGAAAATAGAAATTGTCCCTAAAGACGATCTAAAGTAGACATACTAAACAAAACTGAGTTTAGTGGAACATACCTAGAACCTCAGCACTTGAGAGGCTTGAGGCCAGCCTGAACTACAAAATGAGATGTTGTCTCCTATAGCAACAAGAACAATTGTCTTAAATATACTTAAAAATCTAAAGTAAATAATCAAGAGAGTCAGGAAAACAAGTGATATACAAAATAGAAATAAAAACAAAGAGGCAGAAAACCTAAAATAAGCAAATAAATTATACACTGTTGGTGGGAGTGTAAACTTATTTAACCACTTTGGAAAGCAGGCAGTATGATGGTTCCTCAAAAGACTAAACACTAGGCCGGGAGTTTGGCCTAGTGGTTAAAGTGCTTGCCTAGCATGCATGAAGACCCAGGTTTGATTCCTCAGTACCACATACATAGAAAAAAGCCGGAAGTGGTGCTGAGGCTCAAGTGGTAGAGCTCTAGCCTTGAGAAAGTCCAAGGACAGTGCTCAGGCCCTGAGCCCAAGCCCAGGACTGGCAAAAAAAAAAAAAAAAAGACTAAACATAGAGCTCCACTATAGCCCAGCAATCCCACTCCTGGGTATTTACCTAAATGTCCAGAAACAAGGACATACCAAAGCTACCAGCACAGCTATATTCACTGCAGAATTACTTGCTAAGATATGCGACCTGAGGCCAAGAGTACGGCCTAGTGATAGAGTGTTTGCCTAGAATGCACAAAGCTCTGGGTTTAATACACCCAATTAAATTACACAGGAAAAGCCAGAAGTGGTGCTGTGGCTCCAGTGGCAGAGCACTAGCCTTGAGCAAACAGTGTTCAAGGACAGTGCCCAGGCCCTGAGTTCAAGCCCCAGGATATGCAGCCAACCCAGATGCCCCTCATACAATGGAATTCTATGCTGCCATCAGAAAGAATGACATCACCCCATTTGTAAGGAAATGGAAAGACTTGGAAAAAATCTTAAGTGAAGTAAGCCAGACCCAAAGAAACATAGGCTCCATGACTTCCCTCATTTGTAATAATTAGTATACATTTAGGATTTTCCTAGCAGAGGTTCACAATAGCTCAAAATCTATGTGCATATGGCCATATAGGAGGATGCCAAGCAAAATGAACTCCAAGATATAGAAACAAGAGGTTTATCTTTGTGGTTGCTGTTTTTAATACACTATGTGAAATGATTTCTTTCTTCTTTAGTTTTGTTTTTCCTTATGGTTTATCCCCCTATTATTATTGTATTTGACTTGGGTACTTGACTTTGGTATATACATTCCTTTGCTTGTTTGAATTAGGGAAGGAAAGGGGAAAAACAAGATGATGAGACAAAGGGTAAACCAATATAACAGCGATATTCACAAGACAATATGTTGGAAATGAACTGTACAACTTGGAAGAGGGTAGGGAGAGAGAAAGTGTGAGAAAAACATGGGAAGAAGTAACAATGTTCAAGATGTAATGTACTCACTACTTTATGAATGTAACTGTAACCCCTCTATACATCATCCTGACAATAAAATAAAATTTAAAAACAACTCTGGAGCTGAAAAAAAATTAATGTTTAATGAAAAAAGTTCAGTAGAAGGATTCAATTGTAGATTTAATCAGGAAGAAAGAAGAATAAACAAATTTAAATGTATAATAATGGATACCATTGACTCTGAAAAATAGAAAGACATTAAGATCAAAGAAAAATGCCCAGGTAGCACACACCTATAATCCTAGTTACTGAGGAGGCTGAAATCTGAATGTCTAAGTTTAAAGCCAGTGCCAAAGGACAAATCCTCAAGACTCTTTATCTCCAAGGAACTAGCAAAAAGGTAGAAGTAGACATAGTTCAGGTAGTAAAGTACCAGCTGTCAACAAAAAAAGCCAAGTGAGAGTGAAAGGCCCTGAATTCAAATCCTAGTGCTGCCTCTCCCCGCTACACAGACACAGACACACACACACACACACACACACACACACACACACACATGGAGCTTATGGAAGTCCCAAAGGATGAAATGAAAGATGGGTAACGTCATAAAAATAAAAAAATAGGGGGCTGGGAGTGTTGCCTAGTGGTAGGGTGCTTGCATAACATGCATGAAATCCTGAGTTTGATTCATTGGTACCAAATATACAGAAAAAGCCAGAAGTGATACTGTCACTCAAGTGATAGCTCTAGTCTTGAGAAAGCCCAGGGGCAGCACCCAGGACCTGAGTTCAAGGCCCAGGACTAGCAATAATAATAATAATAATAATTAATAATAAATGAATTAAAAATTGCAATTACAGTGAATACATGGGCAATTATAAAAACTAAGACCATTGTGATAATGCTTTATAATTCTACCTCTGTTTTCTACAAGATGTAAAAAGCTAACATATTAAAATTATTTGTCTAATGTCTGTTATTATTATAAATTTGGTTTATAAATACAAAATTTATTGTGTACAATATAAGACATGAATTTTTTAAAGTGTAGTCTATATGTAACAATACATAAAGATATAATATTGTAAGATTAGCAACTGGAGAGGCACAGACATATAAAAAAGAATTTCTATATATTATTGGTGTTATATTGTAATAAGTTCAGATGTGACAGGGTGTTAAACTCCAATGACATTTTTCATAAAACTAGGAAAAACTGTTGTAAAATGTATAAGGAAGGGGAAAAAAAGAAAAAGATCTTGCATGTATAAGAACATTGTGAGCATAAAGAACAAATCTAGGTGGAATTCAAGCCCTATGATGACAAAAATCAAATAAGGGAAGCCATAAACAATAAAACAGAATAGAACACACAGAAATAAATCTATGCAACTGATAAAATAAATCTATCAACTGATCTTTGATGAGAGCACCAGAAATATATATATATATATATATATATATATATAAAGGATAGTTTCTTCAATAAATGATGTTGGAAAAACAATTCATATGAATAAAGTCATCTTATACTGTATTAATAAAAGTATTCAAAAATGGAGTTAAGGCTCAAATTTGAGTCTTGAAATTGAAAAATTACTAGAATAAAATAAGAGAAAGCCACTTTGACCTATCTTGGTCTGGGTAGTGGTTGCTTTGTTTGTTTGTTTGATAGAACACCAAAATGTCATGGAAAAATAAACAACTGTGATAACACTTTAATTTGAAAGCTTTTGCACAGCAAATGACATAATCAACAAAGAGAAAACCTATGGAATGGGAGAAAATAACTGCAAACCATATGTGAATAAGGGCTTAAATATCCAAAGTACATCTGAAACAAAATTCAAAATGACAAGTGGACAGAGGATCTGAATCATCATTTCTCAAAAGAAGACATAAAGATTGTCAGCAATCCAGGTACCCATGGGTCATGCCCATTACCACTCTGGGCAGAAAAGTCCATGAGACTGTCTCCAAAATAGACAGCAAAAAGCAGGGCTGGAGGTGTGGTTCAAGGGTTAGGGTACCAGCTGAGAAAACAAGAGCTTGAGTTTAACTCCCAGTACTGAAAAAAAAACAATAACAACAACTGACAGTATGTATTCTCCTTAAGTTTAGCATTAACTATCAGAGAAATGCACACTTAAATAAAAGTTAGGTATTATTTCATATCAATCTAAATGGCTAGTATAAAAAAAGACTAATATAAATAATAAATAAATAACAAGGACTGGTAAGGATGTGGAAAGATTTTCCTTATTCACAGTGGTAGGAATTCAAATTAGTTTAATCATATAAAAACAATTCCTCCAAACACTAAAAATCCATAATCTCACTCTTAAATCCAACATAACAAATTCAACATATATAAAAGCACCACCTGAATAAAATATCTAAGTTGCAGTGTGATAATACTTCAATCTCAGCTACTCAGGAAGTAGATTGAGGAGGACCACTGTTTGAGGCCAGCCTGGGCAATTAGCAAGACTCTATTTTAAAAACATGGGGTGGCTCATGTGCAAGTCCCTGAGTTCAAACTCAGCACCACAACATCCCCCCACCAGGTATGGTGGTCCCTGCTTGTAATCCTAGTTACTCAGGAGGTAGAGGTAGCAGGATCAGGTCTGATGCTGACTCAGGCAAGTATATACAACCCCATCTGAAAAATAAACTAAAAGCAGAAGGACTCAAGATGAGACTTAAGTGGTAGAGTACTCGTCTAGAAAATACAAGACCGGGCTGGGAGTTTGGCCTAGTGGTAGAGTGCTTGCCTAGCATGCACAAAGACATGCTATATATGTGGTACCACATACATAGAAAAAAAGCCAGAAGTGGTGCTGTGGCTCAAATGGTAGAGTTCTAGCCTTGAGAAAGCCCAAGGACAGTGCTCGGGCCCTGAGCACAAGGCCTGGGACTGGCAAAGAAGAAAATACAAGACCATCAGTTCAAGCTCCTGTACCTGAAAGAAAGAAAAATAGAATCTGCACTTCTGTGATCCAAGTATTTGTTATTTGAAATAAGCAAGATATAGCAACAATTGCCTGATAATAGATAAATTGAAAAAGAAAATGGGTAGGCTAGGTGTGTATGGTGTGTGCATAAACATATTTGATATCAGAGAAACAATTTTTGAGTGAATTGTATCATAATAAAGCTGAGGATTAAGAACTGAAAGAGTTATAGATAATATTACAATAACAGTTGAAGACATCAATATTCTACTCCCCATAATGGATAGAACAGCCTGCCAGAAGTAAAGAAGAAGAGGATATGAGTCATACAGTAAATTATCTAGCTGTGACAGGCATATACAGCCACAGCAAAATAAATGTTCTCGAGTGCACATTGGCAATTTCCAGAATAGATCATATATCAGGCCCACAAATTAAGTCTCAATAGATTTTAAAAGATAGATATCATGCAAAGCGTCTTCTCCTACCACAATGAGATAAAGCTGGAAATCAGTAACAGAAAAAAACAAGACCTGAAAACTCACAAAAATTGAGGGAAATAAAACAACAGAGTCTTCAGCAACCAACAGGTCAAATAAGAAATCACAAAGTAAACTTTTTAAAGGTACTCACAGATGACAGGCACCAGTGGCTCCCTCTTGTAATCCCAACTACTCAAGAAGCCAACAGCTGAGCATTGCAGTTTGAAGCCAAGCTGGACAAAAAAGTCTTTGAGACTTTTATCTTCAAATAACCAGCAAAAAGTCACAAGTGGAGGTGTGGCTTAAGAGATTCAATATGGCACTGGCCTTGAATGAAAAACTAATGAAGAACACCCTCCCCCCAAGTTCAGGGCTCATAGCAAAACTAGAGATAAATGAAAATGAAAATATATTGGCTCCATCATTTCATGGTGGATGGCCTTCTTGCTAGCCAAGACCCAAGGCATCACATGGCAGGAAAAAGACAGAGTATGAACCTACCTCTTCCTATAATGCCGCTATAATTCCCTCTGGGATCCCATTCTTAGGACGAAAACCATCTGAATTAGTGCCCAAGCAACCAATTGCCAAAACCATTAACACATGAACTTGAGGACTATGCTATGTTTCTACCACATGAACTTGTGGGGAACATATTCAGCTCATATTTATTTACCTCTTTTCTGACCTCTTTGTCATGTGACACCCCCTTTACCCACTATTCTGTAAGCTTTATGGAGACAGAGATGCTGTTCTGTCTTCTTCACCCTTATGTCATCATCACCTGTTAAAGTAGATACTTAGTATATATTTATTGACTAGGTGAAGGAGCTAAAGGAGTTTAGAGATAAACAAGTAGATTGAGGAACTTTGTATGTTTGGAGGAAGGGGCTGGGATAGGATTCAAATACAACATTGGCCTAGTGGGGATCGTAAGAAACAGTGTTGGGGAGGAAAGAAGTTACCTAGGGAGGTTTCTCTCATCAGGACTAAATGCAAGTTGCAAGCAAATCTCAAGGAGCTTCACAGGACAGGAAGGAGGTCCAGGTAGCCAGGAAGACCACAGAAGCCTGATCAAACCTGAGAGGCCAGAACACAAATCACAGCACACAATAGCTTTAGTCTTCAGTGTCCTCACACTAAACCCACACCACATAGGCAACTGATATCAGAACCTATGGTATGAATTCAAGGAGTCTTCATTCAGAGATACAAGGTTACATCAACAAGATGCCATCTTGGACTGGAACAAGGATGAGGAGAGATAAAGACTGAGAGAAAATATCAAAATGAGTATTTAAATCACAGAATTAAGCTAAACTGGTGGTTTTCTTTTTTTCTAACTTGGAGGGATTTGTGGAAAGAAGATTGCTTCAGTTTTAGAGAAATAATTATTCTACGTTTTCTTAGCAGAGTCAAGTGAGAGGTAAGGAAAAGTAAAAGATTTCACAGCGAGGAGTGAAAAAGCCCTAATCTGTTACCACTTGGGAAACCAAACTACAAACCAGAGGTCTCTAAGCCTTATCTGAATACCATTTACTATATTGCCTTATATTGGTTGAGAATGGTTGACCTGTAGGCCACTTGTTTGAAGAGACACTGTAGTGCTAATGTGTTTCATCCTTCCTTGTTTTACCAGTGAGGACAGAGATAGCATTTGTACATCCCAGTTGGTTTCTTTTAGAGGCATCCATGCTAAACAAGATGATAGAGGCACACTCTATAATCCTAGCTACTCAAGAGGCTAAGATCTGAAGATCACAGTTTAAAGCCAGCCAAGGTAGGAAAGTTGGTGAGATTCTAATTTCCAATTAACTACCAAAATGCCAGAAGTGGAACTATGGTATCACCTTTGAGTGAAAAATCTAAGGGACAGTGCCCAGGCCCTGAGTTCAAGATCCAGTACTGGCACAAAAAGAAAAGAAAAAAAAAAGCCATGGTGATCTAAGTAAGATTTGTCATTACATGAATTCATCTGAAAGAATGAAGGAATGGTTACAGAATCTCTCTCCTCCACTCTTCACCCACCCTAAACCTCAGTCCTGGCTCCAGCCTCTTAATTATCCTTCCAGTAGCCTCCCTGGTGAGTCATACTTGCAGAGTCTGATCATCTGTAAGCAATGTTCTGGTTTCAGTGCAAAGATGGAGGATTTCTGCATGCAACTCTCAAATAACCTTTCTCCCTCTCCTTTTATTTTTTCCTTTGGTCAGTTGGGCTTGAACTCAAGGCCTGGGAGGTGTCCCTGAGCTCTTTTGCTCAAGGGTAGCACTCTACCACTTTGAGCAACAGCTTTACTTCCCTTTTTCTGGTGGTTAATTGAGAGTAATTATCTCATAGGGACTTTTCTACCCAGGCTAGCTTTGAACCCCACTTCTCAGATCTCAAACCAATGTGTAGCTAGAATTACAGAAGGGAGCTACCAGCATCGAGCTATCTCCAGTTTTTAAGTAGCCCTTGGAACCTCACCTCATATACTACTGACCAATAGACAGTATTCTCATGTTTGTCTTGATTATATCAATGAGACTACCTTTTTAAGTATCTTGATGTGTTCATCTGTATTATCAATGTGTTGCAACAGGATCATCCATTTTCTTATTCTTCTCCACACGACCTAATCCAGTTTCTAGTGACAAAAGTATTAGTTTGAGTTAAATTACTCTCTGATCACTAATACAACTTCCAGATCATGTTTGGAATAAGCAAAGTAGGTGGCTGCTGGCCTGATATAAATTTAGAGACTAGGAAGCTCTCTTAGGCCAAGGACTACTCTCCTCTGCCAGGATACCAAAAATAAACAGATTACTCACTCCTTTGAATCAAGGCCTTGGAAATTCTTCTTAAAATGTAAATGTCATGTTTGAGGTATGGCATAAAGCTATCAGTGCTTGTTAATAACAGCAAAGGTTATTTGCTTAATAGATACTTAGATCCAGCCCAGACTGGTGGCCCATACCTGCAATCCTAGGTACTCAGAAGACTAAGATCTTAGGATCATGGCTTGAAGACAGTCAAGGCAAAAAATAAAAGTCCATGAGACTCTTATTTCCAATTAATCACCCAAACGCTGAAAGCGGACCTGTGGCTCAAGTGGTAAAATGCTATGCATAAACAAAAGCAAAAGCTGGGGACCGGGAGTTTGGCCTAGTGGTTAAAGTGCTTGCCTAGCATGCATGAAGACCCGGGTTCGATTCCTCGGTACCACATACATAGAAAAAAGCCGGAAGTGGTGCTGAGGCTCAAGTGGTAGAGCTCTAGCCTTGAGAAAGTCCAAGGACAGTGCTCAAGCCCTCAGCTCAAGCCCAGGACTGGCAATAAATAAATAAATAAATAAATAAACAAAAGCAAAAGCAAACCAAAAGAAAAAGAAGGGCCTGGAGTTTGGCCTAGTGGTAGAGTGCTTGCCCAGCATGCACAAAGACCAGGGTTCAATTCCTCAGTACCACATACATAGAAAAAAGCTGGAAGTAGTGCTGAGGCTCAAGTGGTAGAGCATTAGCCTCGAGAAAACCCAAGGACAATGCTCAGGCCCTGAGCTCAAGCCCAGGACTGGCAAAAAAAAAAAAAAAAAAAAGAAAAAGAAAAAGAAAAGAAAAGAAAAGAAAAAAACACCACTAAGAAAAACCTAACTTAGGGATATCATCCAGGGCCTGAGTTTAACCCCAAGATAGAAATAAATAGGAAGGAAGGAAGGAAGGAAGGAAGGAAGGAAGGAAGGAAGGAAGGAAGGAAGGAAAGGAGGGAGGGAGGGGGAAGAGTCCACCATCTTTCTGTGCCACCATCATGGTGAGCATGGAGGACGTCCTGACCGATGCCCTCAGAGCATCAACAAGGCTGAGAAGAGGAGCAAATGCCAGGTCCTCTTCAGTCCATGCTTCAAGTTTATTGTCCCGTTTCTCACTGTGATGTAGCATGGCTACATTGGGAGATTGAAATCAGTGATGATCACAGAGCTGGGTACATCCATGTGAACTCACAGACAGGTAACAAGTGTGGACTAATCAGCTCCCGATTTGATGTGCAGCTCAAAGATCTTTTTAAAAAATGGCAGAATGCCTAGCCAGTGCAATAAGGCAAGAAGCAAGCATAAAGGGGATCCAAGTAGGGAAAGAAGAAATAAAACTATCCCTCTTTGCAGATGACATGATTCTGTATTTAAAGAATCCTATAGACTCTACTCCCAAGCTCCTTGAGCTGATTCAAAGCTTTGGAAGAGTAGCAGGCTATAAAATCAACCCTCAAAAATCAACTGCCTTCCTTTATGCCAACAGTGAGAGGAACGAGGCAATAATCAGGAAAGAAACTCCTTTCACAATAGCCTCAAAGAAAATAAAGTACCTAGGAACTAGCTTAACTAAGAATGTAAAGGACCTTTTTGACGAAAACTTTAAAACCCTAAAAAAGGAAATTAAAGCAGAACTAAGGAAATGGAAAAACCTCCCATGCTCCTGGATTGGAAGAATCAACATTGTGAAAATGACAATCTTGCCAAGAGCTATCTACAAATTCAATGCAATACCCATCAACATCCCAATGTCATTCTTTAAAGAAATAGAAGAGGCAATCCAAAATTTCATATGGAATAATAAAAGACCCCGTATAGCAAAAACACTTCTTAGCAGAAAGAACAGCACTGGAGGAATTTCAATTCCAAACTTTAGACTCTATTACAGAGCTATAATTCTCAAAACAGCTTGGTACTGGCACAGGAACAGGCCTGAAGACCAATGGAATAGAACTGAGGACCCAGATATTAAACCACAGACCTATGGCCACCTAATCTTTGACAAGGGAGCCAAAAAAATAGAATGGAAGAAAGACAGCCTCTTCAACAAGTTGTGCTGGCAGAACTGGTTAAGCACCTGCAGAAAACTAAAGCTGGATCCTTCTTTGTCACCTTGCACTAGAATTAACTCCAAATGGATCAAAGACCTGGAGGTAAAAGCTGACACACTGAAAACTCTACAGGAAGGAATAAGAGATACACTAGGCCTCTTTGGCACAGGTCGAAACTTTCTTAGTAAGGACCAAGAATCACAACAAATCAGAGAAAGGCTGGATAAGTGGGACTGCATTAAACTGCAGAGCTTTTGTATGGCAAAGGACATAGCTAGTAAACTAATCAGGAAGCCTACAGAGTAGGAGAAGATCTTCACCAACCAAACAACGGACAATGGCCTCATATCTAAAATATATGAACAACTCAAAAAATTGAATCACTCCAAAACTAACCTCCAAAGTAACAACCATCCCATTAAAAAATGGGCCAAAGACTTAAAGAGAGTCTTCTCTGAAGAAGAAACAAAAATGGCCTATAGACACATGAAGAAATGCTCAACATCTCTCGTCATAAAAGAAATGCAAATCAAAACAACTCTAAGATTCCACCTCACTCCAGCTAGAATGGCCAGGATCAGGAAAACGAATGACAACAGATGCTGGAGGGGATGTAGCCAGGAGGGATCACTACTACACTGTTGGTGGGAGTGCAAACTCGTTCAACCACTATGGAAAGCAGTGTGGCAGTGCCTCAAAAGGCTAAACATAGAACTCCCCTATGACCCAGCAATTCCACTACTTGGAATTTACCCAATCATCCAGAAACAAGGACATACTAAACCCACTAGCACAACAATGTTCATTGCAGCACTATTCACCATAGCAAAGATATGGAACCAACCCAGATGTCCCTCAGTTGATGAGTGGATCAACAAGTTGTGGTATTTGTACACAATGGAATTCTATGCTGCTGTCAGAAAGAATGACATCGCCCCATTTGTTAGGAAATGGAAAGACTTAGAAAAAAATCATATTAAGTGAAGTAAGCCAGACTCAAAGGAACTTAGGCTCAATGGTTTCCCTCATTTGTTATAATCAGTAGAAACCTTGGGCTCTACTAGCAGAGATTTGCAATAGAGCAAAATCTTGATACATAAGGACATATAATGTGAAGCTAATTGAAAGGACCTCCAGGATAGTGAAACAAAAGCCATATAATGAATGATTGTTGTCCTTAATGTACTATGTTGTTTCTCATCTCCTTTGCTGTCCCTTGGTTATCTCATATTGGTATAGTATCTCACTTTGTTATCTGATATATTGAATTTATTTGTATTTGGATATTTGAAATTTGATAGGGAAGGGGGAAAACCAAGACGGGTGGGGGGTGGGGGGGGAGGGAAACGGGTACCAAGACATGTGAAAGGGTATCAATGTATGTGAATTAATGCACCTTCTATCTGGTAAATATCATGTAACCCTTTTACTAATTACAATTTAAAAAAATGGCAGAATGGTGGGGGGGAGGGACGGAGTTCGCCTAATACTGGAGTGCCTACCTAGCATGAACAAAGACCCAGGTTGTATTACTTGGTACTACATACATGGAAAAAGCTGAAAGTGGGGCTGAGGCTCAAATGGTAGAACTCTAGCCTGAGAAAGCCAAAGGACAGAGCTCAGGTCCTGAGTCCAAGTACCAGGACTGGCAATGAATGAATGAATGAATGAATGAATGCTGAATAATCTGCTCCCATCCTGTCAGCTTGACTTTGTTGTACTGACCACCTCAACTGGCATCATGGACCATGAAGAAGCAAAATGGAAATACAAAGGAGAGAAAATCCTGGGATTCTTATGCTAGGGATTAACACATGCATATAAATAAATGCCTCAGTGGGGGGGGAAGAGAGAGAGAGAAAGGAAATAAGGAAGGAAGAAAGGAGGGAGGGGAAAAAGGAAGAGAGAGAAAGGGAGGAAAAGAAAAGAGGAGAGAGAGAAGGGAGGGAGGGAGGGAGGGAAAGAAAGGAAGAGAGAAAGGAAGGAAGGAAGGAAGGAAGGGAGGGAGGGAGGGAGGGAGGGAGGGAGGAAGGAAGGAAGGAAGGAAGGAAGGAAGGAAGGTAGGAAGGAAGGAAGAGAGGAGCCTGGCGCGGTGGCTCATTCCTATAATCCTAGCTACTCAGGAGGCTAAGATCTGGGGATCAAGGTTCAAAGCCAACCCCAGCACTAATTGAAGACTCTTATCTCCAATTACTCACTAGAAAGTGGGAAGTGGGGCTCCAGGAGTAGGGTGGTAGCCTTGAGTGGAAGAGCTCAGGGACAGCACCCAGGCTCAGAGTTCAAGCCTCCATGACCCACAAGAGAAGAGGAGGAAGAGGAGGAGGAGGAGGAGGAGGAGGAGGAGGAGGAGGAGAAGGAGGAGGAGGAGGAGGAAGAGGAAGAGGAAGAAGAAGAAGAAGAAGAAGAAGAAGAAGAAGAAGAAGAAGAAGAAGAAGAAGAAGAAGAAGAAGAAGAAGGAGAGTGTGAAAGAAAGGAAGGAAGATGGCCGGGAGTTTGGCCTAGTGGTTAAAGTGCTTGCCTAGCATGCATGAAGACCCGGGTTCGATTCCTCGGTACCACATATATAGAAAAAAGCCAGAAGTGGTGCTGAGGCTCAAGTGGTAGAGCTCTAGCCTTGAGAAAGACCAAGGACAGTGCTCAGGCCCTGAGCCGAAGCCCAGGACTGGCAAAAAAAAAAAAAAAAAAAGAAAAAAGAAAGGAAGGAAGGAAAGAAAGAAAGAAAGAAAACAAAAAGACGAGTCAGCTCAAATATTTAGGGCCTGGATAAATTAGGAGCAACGTTTCAGTAATTGAAAGGAACGAGGATTTCAGAAAACTTAAATGCAATTATAATTTTAAAAGCACTTTCATAGCACAAAAAGATTATTAATAATAATAGTAATCATATTTCAAAAAGCAATATACAACTTCATTGAATTCCTCATTAAAATTCTGGTGAGATTCTTCACAGAAATAGAAAAAATATCCTAGAATTCATATAGAAATACAAATTACCAGAATAATCATGAAATCCTAGGGAAAAAAATCCCTTTACACTACTACAAGAAAACAGGAGAAACATTTCAAGATCTAGATATGTATGTGTATGTATGTTAGGGAGAGAGAGAGAGAGACTTTGTGAACAAGTCTCTAATAGCTCAGGAAATAAGAGCAAAAATTGACAAATGATATTGTATCAAATCAAAAAAACTTTCTGTGCAGCAAAAGAAATAATCAACAGAATGAAGAGACAGCCTACAGCATGACAGAAAATCTTTGCCAGATATTCATCTGACAGGAAATTGCTGTCCAGAATTTATAAAAAGCTAAGGTCAGGGGCTCTTTTTTTTAATAACAGAGTAACAAATAATCCAACCAATAAATGCACAAATGAACTGAACAGACACTTTTCAAATGAGGAAATATGAATCTCCAATAAATTCATGGAAAATGTTCTTAGCACCAGGGAAAAACAAACCAGAAGTACACTGAGATTTTATCTCACTGCCATTACAATGGCTATCACCAAAACAAATACTGGCAAAGATAGAGAAGAAGCCTTCATATGCTACTGACGGTAGGAATGGAAATTAGTCTAGCCACTATGAAAATTACTAAAGAAGAGACTCAACAAGTTAGAAATAAACTCCCCTAAGAATCTTCCTTAACTCTTCTCACTAGATTTCCTTTGGGGAAATCCAAGAGACATCTGCACATCCATGTTTATTATAGCTCTATTCACAATACCAAATTATGGAATCAGTCTAGATGCCCATGAATAGATTAATGGATAAAGGAAATTTGTTGTATATGTATATACTATGGGGTTTGGCTCAACAATTAAAAGAATGAATTCTATCATTTGCTGGAAAATAGATACTTAGTAGAATAAGCCAGTCCCCCACCTCTCTCCGCCCCCACATATAGTATCACTTTCTTTACTCGTTTTACTCGTTTGTGGAAGCTAGGAGAAGAAAAAGGCAAAATGATCAGTCATAAAAGTGAAAGGGAAGATAGTTGGGACATGGAATGGAAAGAGAAAAGGAGAAAAAATGAAGAGGATAAGGAAGTAAGGTTAAGAAAGGATAACAGGAGCCGGGTGCGCTGCCTCACACCTGTAAACCTAGCTACACAGGAGGCTGAGATCTGAGGATCAAGGTTCAAAGTCAGCCTGGACACAAAAGGACCTGAGACTCTTATCTTCAATTAACCTCTAGTAAACCCTTGGCTCAAGGGTAGGACAGCAGCCTTGAAATGAAGAGCTCAGGGACAGCACCCAGGTCAAATTCAAGCCTTATGACCCACAATAAAGAAAGAGAGAAAGAAAGAAAGAAAGAAAGAAAGAAAGAAAGAAAGAAAGAAAGAAAGAAAGAAAAGAAACAAAGGAAGGAAGGAAGAAAGAAGGAAAGAAAGAATAGCAGAGTAATACGGGATGTGGATATGATCAAAGTACATTATATGTATGTATAGAAATGTCATAATGACTCTCTTTAAGTCTTTGGCCCATCTTTTAATGGGATGGTTGTTACTCTGGAGATTAGTTTTAGAGTGATTCAATTTTTTGAGCTGTTGATATATTTTAGATATGAGGCCTTTGTCCGTTGTATGGTTAGTGAAGATCTTCTCCCATTCTGTAGGCTTCCTAATTAATTTACTAGCTATGTCCTTTGCCATACAGAAGCTCTGAAGTTTAATGCACTTACCCACTTACCCAGCCTTTCTCTGATTTGTTGTGTTTCTTGGTCCTTATTGAGAAAGTTTCGGCCTTAAAGAGAGTCTTCTCTGAAGAAGAAATAAAAATGGCCTATAGACATATGAAGAAATGTTCAACATCTCTAGTCATAAAAGAAATGCAAATCAAAACAACTCTAAGATTCCACCTCACTCCAGTTAGAATGGCCAGGATCAAGAAAACTAATAACAACAGATGCTGGAGGGGATGTAGCCAGGAGGGATCACTACTACACTGTTGGTGGGAGTGCAAACTCATTCAACCACTATGGAAAGCAGTATGGCGGTTCCTCAAAATGTTAAACATAGAGTTTCCCTATGACCCAGCAATTCCACTACTTGGCATTTACCCAATTGTCCAGAAACAAGGGCATACTAAATCCACTAGCACAACAATGTTCATTGCAGCATTATTCACCATAGCAAAGATATGGAACCAACCTAGATGTCCCTCAGTTGATGAGTGGATCAAAAAGTTGTGGTATTTGTACACAATGGAATTCTATGCTGCTGTCAGAAAGAACGACATTGCCCCATTTGTAAGGAAATGGAAAGACTTAGAAAAAATCATATTAAGTGAAGTAAGCCAGACTCAAAGGAACATGGGCCCAATAGTCTCCCTCATTTGTCATAATCAGTAGAAACCTTGGGCTCTCCTAGCAGAGATTTATAATAGAACAAAATCTAGAGACATTAGGCCAAATAGTATGACATTAAATGTAAGGACGTTCAGGATAAGGAAACAAAAGCCATATAATGAGTGACTGTTGTCCTTAATGTACTATGTTATCTCTCCTCTCTTTTGTCATCCCTTGGTTATCTCATATGGTTACAATATTTCACCTTGTTATCTGATATATTTTATATGTGCTTAATTGGTTATTTGAAATTGGATAGGGAAGGGGGGAAATCACGATAAGCGGGGGGAGGGTGGGAGGGAAATGGGGACCATGTCATGAGAAAGGGGATCAATGTTTGTGAAGTTATGCACCTTCTATCTGGTGAATAGAATGTAACCCTTCTATTAATCACAATAAAAATATTTTAAAAAAGAATTCCTACAAACATATTTACTCTAACACAGCTTACATTCTTTTTCATTGGAATAGAGACAGGCATTTAATTAATTAGTTACTGAATTAGAAAATACATGAAAAAATGCAAAAATAAGGCAATGGAAAAAATAAATGCATAAAGGCCAAATATTTGGGAGATTATTACAATTTTAAAAGGGGACATTTGGAGGAATATCTCATTTTGAAGGTAACATATATTCAAAGATTTGAATTAAAGTGAAAAAGAAATTCATATATTTGGAGTTTAGGCAATTTAACAACAGGCCCTATGGGGGAGGTAGCCAGTGCACTTGGAAAATATTTACAAGCCTTTTTGCCCTGAACATACTGAGTGCAGTAATAAAGAAGACATAGTTACATCTAATCTAGGATAAATTCAACCACTGAAAAGCCTTCAATAAGTCATTATTAAAAGATGTACTTCATTACAACTAGTAGTTTTCAATCAGACTAGGAATTGTGTACCTCATCTCTGAATAAAATATTCATTATTAAATACTTTTTATGAAATAAAAAGAAATGTCGTAATGAAATCCTTTATTATGTGCAATTTAATATCTGCCAAGTGACCCAAGTACAGTTGCTCTTGCCTGCAAACACAGCTACACTAGAGTCAGAACTTGAAAAGGCATCATAGTTCAAATCTAGTGCAAGCAAAAAAAGGCGGTTAGACCCTATCTCAACACACAACCTGAAAAGAGTAGACATGCCTAGGATCTCAATTATTCAGAATGTGTAAGTAGGAAACCACACCCCCCAGTTGGCTTGGCAAAAATGCAAGAAAAGAATAACGACGGCAAAAATTTTGGCACCCAGCTCAAGTACATGATAATTGCCTAGCAAGCTCAAGGGCTCAAGGACCCACTACAGTCCCTCCCAAAATTATTATTATTACTACTAATAATAATACATATACCCATAATACCCATACATACATATCATAAAAGGGAATGTGTTCTCAGCTGCCTTCAAACTTATCGGAAAGCTCAACTTTTATTGTCATTGGTAAGGATCTTCATTTAACAAGTATGAGCTTTGAAATTTTTGTTGACCAATAAAAAGCCCCCAAATACATAATCAGACAGCATTAGGCCCCAGGTCTCCTAGTTCCTTCTTTAAACTTCCTAAAAACTCTCTCCTAAGTAACAAATATCAATCACCCCCTACACATTTAAGGAATCAAACTACCCTCTCCTGAAAGCTTGAAGGTACGGATTGCTTGGAATCCCCCAAGTCTTCAGGTTTGTAATTCCCTTTGGAATATCGATCTTCGTTATGTTCCCCCCATTTTATGGTAGGGTATTTGGATATCAAGGGTAGTGTCTGTTCTGAGTTGCTTCTGAATTTTTGTTATATAGCTGAGTACAGCTATATAGCAGCTTCCTGCCTATGAGCTAACTCTGGCTGAGTTCTGCACACACCGATGTAAAACACAGTTTCACAAGTATGGATTGAGCTGAGACTGATATATTGGAAAGGACTGCGGGGGGTGGACCTTCCATTGGTACTTGGCTCTCAAGTGTACTCTGGGCTGCTAGGTCTGTAAATAGCAAGAAGAGTTCAAGGCTTCCAGAAATAAAGGGACAACACATTTTTGTCCCGTACACTTTTGTGGTTGATGGTAGTGGTCATGAGGCTTGAACTCTGGGCCTGGGTGCTGTCCCTGAGCTCTTCAGTGCAAGGCTACCCCCCTAGCCTTGAGCCACAGAGCCACTCCTACCACTTCTAGTTTTCTAGTGGTTAATTGGAAATAAGAGTCTCATGGACTTTAGTACCTAGGCTGGCTTTTTTTTTTTTTTGCCAGTCCTGAGGCTTGAACTCAGGGCCTAAGCGCTGTACTTGGGCTTTCTCAAGGCTAGAGCTCTACCACTTGAGCCACAGCACCATTTCCTGCTGGTACCAAGGAATCAAACCCATGTCTTCATGCAAGCTAGGCAGGCACTCTTGCAACTAGGCCAAAAACCCAGACCCTCCAGGCTGACTTTAAACTGGGATCTTCAGAAGAGACATCACATTTTTAAATTAAAAAAAAATATCCATAAGGAAAATGCAAATAAGATGAACATTGGGATTCTATCTCAACCCATTCAGAATGGTCATCAGCAAGAGAGCAAGCAGAGTGGGCACCGATAGTTTACATCTATAATCCTAGCTACTTGAGAAGCTGAGATAAGGGATGATGGAGGTTCAAGGCCATGCCAGATTTTTAAAAAAAGAAAAAAAAAACCATGAGATCCCCTTCTTCCCTTCTTATAATTTTGTTTTGTTTTGTTTTGTTGCCAGTCCTGGGCTTGAGTTCAGAGCCTGAACACTGTCCTTGGGCTTTCTGAAGGATAGAGTGCTACCACTTGAGCCTTAGCACCACTTCCGGCTTTTTTCTATGTATATGGTACCGAGGAATCAAACCCAGGTCTTTATGCATGCTAGGCAAGCACTCTACCACTAGGCCAAACTCCCAGCCCCTTCTTCCCTTCTTAACCAATAGCTTTGGTATGGTAGAATGCACTTGTCAGCCTAGCTACAATGAGAACTGTCCCATGGGCAGATAAGGTATGCATCTGAGAATGAAACAAGATCCTATACCAAAACAACAAGAGCAACAGCAAAAACAAACAAACAAACAAAAAGCATAGCTGGAAGTGTGGTTTAGCAATAGGGTACCTGCCTAGCAAGGGTAAAACCCTGAGTTCAGACCCCACAACTAACACACAAACAACAATTTCTGGCTAGCATAAATGGGGTGGAGGTAGGGGCACTTGAACATTGTTGCTAGGAATGTAACTTAGTATAGCCACTATGGAAATCAGTATGGAGGTTTCTCTAGTTAGAACTGTCCTATGATTCTGCTATACCACTCCTGAGCACTTATCTGAAGAAAGGTAAATTACATTGCACACATGCATGCTTATGGAAGCACTATTCTCAGTAGCCAAGCTATGTAATCAACCTAGATATCCACCAACTGATTCATGGATAAAGAACATGCCATATACACAAGGGAGTAGTATTTCAACCATTTTTAAAAAGACCAAAATTATGTCATTTGTTGGCAAATAAATGAAGTTATAGATTGTGACATTAGTGACTGAAGCCAGGCTCAGAAAAACAAATGACACATTTTCTCTTTTATGAGGATATCAAGGCCTAAAGGCATGCACACATTCATAGATATAACCATATGTTTAGAGAGAGATAAAGTAAAACACATACATAGAACCTGAAACTAAGGAACCAGTTAAGAGAAAAGGAGAGCAAACAAGAAAAATAGAGCATAATTTTGAGTTATACCACAATTGTATTTGAAAACCTCACAAAGATCAATAAAAAGAAGAGGAAAGAAAAACAAGCTCTTTTAGGGGGCAACTAATGAGGGTGAAAGAGGATGACTATTGTCAAAATATGTTGTCAGCAAGAATTAAAATAGAACAATGAAGCCTGTAGCAATCATGTCATGAAGAGAGGCAGTGGGTAAGGGGAAATGGTGAGGATTGATTGGAATATATTGTGTACATGTGTGGAAGTGTCACATGAATGCCCCCTACCTTGGATAGCTAATGTATGTTACTAGAATATCAAAACAAAGCAAAAATAAGGACATAAATATAAAAGAGGAATGAAGAATGTGAGGGAGGGGAGTGAATATGATTGACATACATTATAACAGATAGGGAGCACAGAAGCCTTAATGGATTAGAGGTCAGCCATGCATGATAATGCACCTCTCTAATCCCAGCACTTAGAAAGGTGAAGCAGGAAAATTATGAGTTGCTGGCTTGCCTAGACTACATATTGAGACCCTGTCTCAAAAGCAGACAAAGAGAAACAACTTATAATTCAGAAGATAAATTGGTACAACTTTCCAAATACACAAACCTTCTAGGAACAAACATAAATTTGACTATGGGTGGTTTTTAACCTAACAAATGGACATGATCCAATAAGCATTTGGAAAAAGGCAAGTCTGGCTTCATATCTATGCCTAGCTGGATGATGTTATGGTAGAGCAGATACAGATGGTTCAAGGTTGGTGAATAGTGGGAGGAGTACATAGGAAAGAAGCACGGCCAATGTGCAGGCCTTGAGCAAGCAGTAAGGTTGAAGGTACCTGGAAAAGCTTATCCATCCATAGCAGGCTCCAAGCATCATGTGTTGTCTGCTGTGATTGCTTGGAAATTGCTACAGCATCGAAGGACCCTGGAGGGTGTTTGTGTTAGTAGACTTCCTTGTACATGGATATTAAAGCAGAGGGAGCATTCAAACACTCTGGCACTTTTAGAACCACACTTTCATTCTTTAAAATAAAAAGCAAATAAATAAATAAATAAAACCACTTGCCTTCCTTCATTGCTGATTGCAAAAAAGGGGGGGGGGGCAGACTCCCTTTTCTGCTTTTACTAGTCATGGTGATTCTCTCCACATTCTAGAGAGCTTTCATGTTTTTTTCACAGATCCTACAGCCGCAGAATAAAATTTCCCTCAAGATCATTTTAAGGCCTAAAAATAGTAGCTACCCCACTAGAGCTCCCTCTTACTTGAATAACAAAGGTAATTTTTATACATCATCTTAAATTGTCCATTTACGACTAACTAGATCTTAAATGTCTCTTTTAAAGCCTTTAAGGCTTGCCTTGGCAATCGGCATCCACAATAGTTCAATCCACATTGAACTAAACCCTCACACTTGGCTATCATAACTCTAATTATCCACCATAGCAACAATTTCCTCAACCAAAGAAGGTAATAATCAGCCTAGAAGAAGGGAGCCAAGGAGGAGGCAGTTTATTTCTTGGAGTTTTGCCTAAATTGGTTTATCTTTTATATCTAGGGAAATGTGCTTAGAAACTAAGAAACTGACGCTGTTTAAAGGGGAAGCAGGCAATACCATCTCCGCAGGAAGAACCAGCTACACTCACCATCCATGCCATGGATTGGGCTGAACGGAGATCAGAGTGGGCAATGTTTCCACAAACACTGAAAAGGAGTACCATTTTCACAGCTACTTCCCCCTCATTCTTGACCAGCTTCTAAGAACTACAGAAGCAGCTTCGCATTCCGTGTACTGAATACCCCAAGTCTCTTTGGGGGAAAAACCAAAACCTATGGTGCATAGAACACTTTTGAAAACAATCAGTCACACCAGCTTATTCTCCACAGACTTTCCTGGGCAGCCTGTTTTCATTTTTATTATACAGAAGAGGTTGTTGTCACATGGCAGGGTTTTTTTTGAGAGGGGCGGGGGGGGGGCATAAGAAGCCAACCTAAGGCCTTGCAGTGCTCTATCACTGAGCACAGTTCTCTTGGGTTTCTAAGATAGGGCCTCACATTGTAACTCAAATTGGCCTTGAACATGGGATACACCTGTGTCAGTCTTCTCCTCAGTCTCCTGAGTACTTTGGGTTAGTGGGGGGGGGGGAGGAGCATGTAGGTGTGTGTGTTTGATGTGTGTGTTGAACTCTGGGCCTGGGTGCTGTCCTTGAGGTTGTTGGGGGTTTTGGTTTGTTTTGCTTTTCTCAAGGTTAGCACTCTTACCACTTGAGCCACAACTCCATTTCTGGCTTTTTTGGTAGTTCATTGGAGATAAGACTCTCATGGACTTTCCTGCCCAGGTTGGCTTTGAACCATGATCCTCAGGTGTCAGCCTCCAGAATAGCTAGGATTACAGGCATAACCATCCAGTCTAGATTTGTTTCTTTGCTCATACTTTCAAAATGCCAAGTTCCAGTGTTCTGTCACTCTTTGTCCCCTGGCCCTCTGGGTTGCTGAGAGTCCAAGCACTGACACAAGATGGCAAAGGAGGTAAGTATTAAAAAGAAAATGCCAAATATCTTGGTCTCACCCTTCCCCCACTTAAGAAGAAGGGCAAGAATGACTAAAGAAATGTGAACTGTCTTTTGCACCATTCTGGCTCCTCTGAACTTCACAGCATATGCTAATGCCCTAGTCTCCTGCCTCAAGCAATACTCTCACTGCCTTTGTGCCACTGGAGGCTCATTGGGGTCCCCTAGAGAGGGAAATGGCTGCCTACAAGAGAACAGCCACTCAAGTGAGGAACCACTCAAGAAGGTCAGGCGCTCACAACTGGTCTCCAGGAAACACCAGAAACTTTCCAGGTAACTTCTGAAGAGAAGGGAGTACAATTTTAACTGTGTTGAAACACAAACCATTCTAAAGAATTTGCTTCAATGAAAAATTGTGAAGGAAAGTAACTGATAATCCTGGTAATGTCCAGCTGGAAGCTACTGCCTAGACCCTGGGCTCCTGTTCCCATGGTGTTTTCCACTGTTGGACCAGTCATCTAGGAGAAGCTAAGTCCTTAGGCCTCAAGTACTTACAAGTCTAAAGCAAAAATAAGACAATCATGAATAAGTAAATTTAAAAACAGCCAGACACCAGTGGCTCATGCCTATAATCCTAGCTTCAGCTACACAGGCATCTGAGATCTGAGGATCATGATTAAAAGCCAACCCAGGCAGGAAACATCCATGAACCTCTCATCTCTAATTAACCACAGAAGGCTGGAAGTGAAGATATGGCTCAAGTGGTAGAGTGCTAGCCTTGAGCAAAAAAACTCAGGCACAGTGACCAGATCCTGAGTTCAAGCCTCATAACCAGCAACAACAAGAAGACAAAAATATATATATAGCTTCTTGCTAGTGGCTCACATCTGTAATTCTAACTACTCAGGCGGCCTAGATATGAGGATCACTATTTGAAGCCAACTGGAGCAGAAAAATCCCCATAAGACTCTCATATCCATTCAAACAGAATAACAACAACAACAAAAAATGGAACTGCACTGTGGCTCAAGTGGTAGAGCACTAGCCTTGAGCTGAAGAGCCCAGAGTTTAAGCATAGAATAGAGCATCTCAAATGGGTACTACAAATTGAATGCTGTGATCCCATCGTCCATCAAGGTCTCATTCCCAATAATAACTCATTAGCTATCATAGGTTGTCCTACAGGTAAGGCATCAGCTCATTGGAGATGACATTCACTTGAAGCTAAACTTGCACCCACATTAAGAATTCTGCCAGGTCAGCTCCATGCCATTCTATTCACTATTGTACTTATTATTGCTACTTTGGGTGCTTTCATTTCTTTGCCATGGGAGGCTCAACTCGTCCAATAAGTTTTGTTTCAAGCAAACATGGAAAATGCTGAGGACCGCACAACTCAAGTACGTGAGTGCACACAGCGAAGAGCAGAGCAGCGGAAGGAACATTGAGCTATAACACATGATGGCCCGCTGTCATCCCCAGCGTTCACATGGAATCTTTATTACTAGAACTCTGCTAAGCAATAAACATAATTTTAACCATAGTTGTGCTCTTATATTCAATACGCAGAATAAATTTCAACTCTGTTTTCAGTAGTATATCCTTAGGGATATACTCCAAAGGGAGACTGACAGGCTTCTGAGGGGAAAAAAAAAACTCCCATTGGTTTATTTTCATTGATTTTTGTTCTAAAGGTGATGTACATAAATCAAGTGATGAGTACATTTCTTTTTCTCTTTTTTCTTTTTTTCTTTTTAAATTTTTGCCAGTCGTGGGGCTTGAGCTCAGGGACTGAGCACTATCCTTGGGCTTTCTCAAGGCTAGAGCTCTACCACTTGAGCCACAGCACCTCTTCTGGCCTTTTCTGTTTATGTGGTACTGAGGAATCGAACCCAGGGCTTCGTGCATGCTAGGCAAGCACTCTACCACTAGGCTATACTCCCACCCCATACATTTCTTTTTGAACAGTGTCACCTTTTCCCTCTTAAATCTCCCAGCTTCTTTTTCTTATCTCCCCTAACCCACAAGCTGTATAGTTCATTTTCAACATAGTGCTTAGTAAGTATCACTGCTGCATTTGTTCACCCTTTGTTCCACCACTTCTGAGATCCCCCTTACCTCCCACTGGCTTCTAATGTAAGATCAGAGAGAAACAAATTATCAGACTCTGTGTGTGTGTGTGTGTGTGTGTGTGTGTGTGTGTGTGCACAAGCATGTGCGTGTGCATGCACACATACAGGCACCAGGGCTTGCAATCAGCCTTTCTGCTCTAGGCTGAAGTTCTATCACTTTAGACATACTTCTACTTGCTGGTTACCTAGAGATATGAGTTTTATGGATTTGTCTGCCTGGGAAGGCATTGAACCTCAATCCTTAGGTCTCTCCCTCCTAAGTAGCGGAGATTACAGGTGTTAGCCAACAGTTCCAGGCTTCAGTGGGCCCTCACTTGATATCACAAACTAGCCTTCAGCCACCTGTTTCTAGTTCTTTGAGATATAAACTATTTTAAAAAAAAGGAATGATTTTTGTGAGATAATTCCAATATGTTTTAAGATGTAGAACCACCAAGTTTTAAATGAAAATACTTTTCTAGTTCATTCATCTCATTGTTGCTTCTATCTTCTTTCTGAATGTTCCCAAAATCCCATTGTTTGGGGCAGTGGGGGAGCTAACTCTAAGAGTCTTGCTCATTACATAATTGAAGAGAGTTCAAAATGTCTCAGTGGGTCGTTAAAGATGAGAAGCTGCACTGTATCGCGACAATCAAAGCAATCGATTATAAGTTGTTACTGAACACAGTTCTGCCTTAAGGATGTAAATCTACAATTGACATTTCAGGATGTTTCTACATTCTTAAAAATTATACATAATTTCTCTCTGTCTTGTTCTTTTACGTCTATTTGCTGGGTTCCCCCCCACCCCAGAATCACCATTACAGTCTCCTGCTGTCTCAAGAGCATGCTTTCATTTGCCACCCTAGGTCACTTCTCCTCAAAATTAACACAGCCGTTGAGCTGCTATTGAAAGGAAGAAATCTAATCTATGTAACAATAGAAGAAACATCACTCCTCCATAAAATACCCCCAGCACTTTTCAAGAAGAGGCATCAATGTGTGGAGATTGGTGGGGATAGAGGGATCCCCACAGCATGTCTCAAAAAAAGCGTCTTCAGCCATTTGTTTTTTGAGATATAAACTGTAAGGGAACTTTAAAGACCCTGAAGGGCCATGATGCCCAAACAGAAATGGTAAAGGACCACAGAGCAGCCATGAGAAAAGCTATTCCTGCATACTATGGACATGTGGGCAGAGCAAATTATAGATGAACCTGCTGCTAGCAAAGCACAAGGGAGCTGATATGGCCTGTCTTGAAGGTCTCTGGCTATCCTCCATCTGGTCACTATTTCTAGAGCATTAAGAAGGGATAAGACTTGTCTGTTATTTCCCAATAACAATAAATAAAGATATTAATGATAAATGACAAAATAATGCATAATAATAACTAAAGATGAGGTATATAATAATAACTAAAGATGCTATGCATCTGGCACTATTCTAAGGATTTTGTATGTATATGAACTCATCCTTATGGCTGCCGTTCTGGGTCTGGCTTGTGCAAAGCCACTACTAATCACTGATCACCTTGCAAGACCAGTACAGCGGTGAGAGAGTAGGGGGGAAGGGGAAGAAGAGATCATTCTTGGGGAGACAAAATAGTAGATAAGGATTTTCTTTCTTTCTTTTTTTTTTTTGGTCAGTCCTAGGGCTTGAACTCTGGGCCTGAGTGCTCTTCAGCTCAAGGCTATCATTCTACCCCTTGAAGCACAGTGTCACTTCCAGTTTTCTAGCAGTTGATTGGAGATGAGTCTCATAGACTTTAGTCTATGGCTTTGAACTGCAATCCTCAGATCTCACCCTCCTGAGGAGCTAAGATTGCAGGCCTGAGCCACCAACGCCTGACAAAAAATTTCCTTCTTCTAAATCTATCTATGATATTTCAAAATTTGGTAAAAAATGCAGTTTCTTCAGTTATTCTCTTCATTTTAAGGAACATTTTCATTTGGGGATGACATTAATGAGTCTCAGTTGGGGGCCGATTGGGTGACAGATTAGTGTTGGCACTTGCAGTTGATAGGGCCCACATTTCAGGAAACTGATGTTTTTCTAGAAGGACAATGGAGTTAGATAAAATTGATGAAAGGTGGTGAGCAAATTACACTTTTAAGGTTGTTCTCTCAATGGTAACAAACTAGTCATTGTGCATTTAAACCTGTCCTAGGAAAAATAGTAATAAACATTCGTTTTCCTCTTCTACCCTGATTAACCTTGTACTGACCTTAGAATTTACCTGGTGGGAGATGCTTCCTCCTGCCAGTTACGCAGAGCAATCCCACTCTGACCAAGACTTCCTGTTCTGGGAGGTGACAGCCAACCCTGATTGGCTCTTTGCCCTATCAAGACCAGAAGGTGTTGGTCACAAGAAGGATTCAGACTTTCTTCTTAGCTTCCTGAAGTTTGGAAATTTTGGTAGCACTTGACAATGCAAACCTGCATACAACAACGAAAACCCATTCCATCAATCTATAGAGCTTTCCCAAATGATAGTCATATGGGAGGTCCAGTTAGTAAACCAGTGGCAATTTGTGAAGCCTCCCACCATGGTGACCACATAACCTGATTACTGCTTCAACTGTGGTGATTCTACTTTGGTCCTGAGTAAAGGAACTATAAGAAACACAGCTATAATTTCTGGCCCTGTCTAGCTCCAGCTCTAGGGAAAGTGATTGTGAATGGTACAGTGTGCCTTTCACAGCATAGTTATTTCTCCTAACCTAACATGTAGGTATTCATCCTATGAGCATGTACACACACACACACACACACACACACACACACACACACACACACACGTTAGTATTAGCAGACACTCTTATCATTCCAGTCCAACTTGGGCAAGTTTATTCCTATGATGACAGACAGCCATTCTCTAGGAGAGCCTGAGCTTCAGCAGTGACAATCAGGTGAGACACAGAGGGTACAACACCACAAAGATCATGAAATAACAAACACATGTATTACTTACTTACTGACCCATGAGAGAAGGTAACGTGGAAAGTCTGGAAATGGCAGGCAGGGTGTTCATCCAGGGGATATTACAGAGTAAGGAGCTCTAGAATATGGGTATCCAGAGTCTCTTATTTGTACTCAGTAGATATTCTTTGAGGAAATGCAAAGCAATATCATAAAGTTCTACTTCAAGATTTGGGGCTCATGACACCACAGAGATATCCACAACTGGTTAAGTATATGATACATCAGTTGAGGATGGTGATGCACCTGTTATCCCAGCCATGGGAAAGGCTCTAGGTAGGCAGAGGAGGCCTTCCCTGGGAATACTTCAAGACCCCCACCTAAAAAAACAAAAACAAAAACAGTGTGGCTCAGGTAGGAGTACCTTCTTACTAACTGAAAGGCCCTGAGTTCAAATCCTAGTACTAAAGCTTTATAGATAGGTACTATGATTGTTTGACTAACTGATATGTCTGTAAGATATAAATGATAATATATATACACACCCATATATACATATACACATAATATGTATATATGGGTGGACAATCAGAAGGCAGAGGTTTCAGTGGTAAAGTAAGAACAGTGTCAAGAAAAGTATGCAGTTTTCTTTGGGAGATAAATGACAATAGGAATCTAGCAGAAGTACTAATAAATGTCTGTTCTCAAAGAACTTCCAGGGAATTACTTAATTTAATGAAATAGCTGTCAAGGTGGGGATTTCAGGTCCAATTCAAATTAGAATGGCAAAAACTGGGAGATGAACGCAAAAGGGCAAAAGGCATTCATATGTATATGCATAGACAACAAAGAGAAACTCCTTCAGAGCAATCATATATTCAATGACTGCCTGCAATGAATTTAAGAACCCCATTTTTTATTTCCTTTAATGTCAGTTCTGGGGCTTAAACTCAGGGTCTGGGTACTAGTTCTTTGTTGTTGTTGCTGCTGCTGTTTTTCATCCACAGCTGATGTTCTACCACTTGAGTCATAGCTCCACTTCTGGCTTTTTGGTGTTTAATTGGAAATAAGGTCTCACAACTTTTTCTGAAAGTTTACTTTTTGAAATAGCTGGCTTTGAACTGTGATCCTGAGATCTCATCCTCCTGACTTAGAACCTCATTTTACATATGCATCATATTTTATTTTGTTTTATTCTCATAAAATTCATTGCTTTTAGTTGAGAAAAAGCTTTCCAATGTGACTAAAGAACTATGCTCTAAAACAGGCCAGTCCCTTAGCTAAATTTTGACATAGTTTCTTTGAACTCTAAAGACATATGACCCAACTACGTTCTGCAAAGTGGGCATGTTTAAAATATGATTGCCATGGTTACACTCACTATAAAATAGTACATTCTGCCAAAGTTTATTTAACTCTGAATTTCAGTGAATCCATTTTATATTCCTCTAGAACAGAAGAAATAACATTCCAATGTCTGTTAGCTCAGCAAGGAAGACAATGAATTAAACCATGATTCAATAATAAGCAAGGTAGAAAAGAAAGAGAGCTCTCATTTAAAATGGAAATGAGATGTTATGCTGAGGACAAAAAGGAAGAAAATGAGTTTAAAAGACAACCATGAAGTTATGATAGCTCTGATGTGGTAGCATTGTGACAGATTTCTAACCCATGATTAATTTAACCAGTCACATGAGTCAACTTGACAGTTATGTCAAAATTACTTGGCCTGAACAATAAATTCTGAAAATAGTTTCAGCAGATATGAAAGAAAGTAGGGAAGAGGGTGGAGAAAAGGGGAAAGGGAAGACAAATCAGTTAAAAGAAAGGTAAGCCTGGTAATGAAGGATTCTATCCACATGTCAATCTACTGGCCTGACCAAGACTACAGACTCTTCAACATTGATTCCTTTCAACATGTTCTATCAAGAAAGAGGCCCCTTTGCCAGGTGCTGGTGGTTCACACCTGTAACCCTAGCTGCTCAGGAGTCTCACATCTGAGTGAGGATCATGGTTCAAAGCCAGTCTTATCTCCCATTAACCAGCAAAAAGCTCTCAGTAGTCATGTGGCTCAAGTGATAAGTACTAGCCTTGAGTGAAAAAGCTAAGGTACAACGCCCAAGGCCTGAGTGTAAGCCTAAGCACTAGCACAAAAATAAGTAAGTAAATAAATAACAGAGAAGTCCTTTCAACTCCCAGTAAGACATTGCTGGTTCATATCTGGAACCAATTACTCAAAAGTGCAAAATTAAGAGTCATCTAATCTGCATGTGATTTAAAAAATACTAGAGGTCTATTCACCCCATCCTTTTGCAATCCCATTGGGACAATGAGCCTGAAAGCTTCATTTATTATGACCCTTCTGTTATTTTATTCTCTGGAAAGTCTCTGGAAAAGCAAATATTAGTGCTTCTGCAGAACACCTTGCCACCCATCTCTCTAGACATCCTTCTACTGAACATGATGATGCTTTTCTAGTTGCTAACTATGAATTTGTAAAGATTACTGATTTCAAATTGTCTGAAAATGAATAAGCCAAGTTCATATGAATATCGTTACATATATGATTCATTAAAGATGTAAGTCAAAAGCTAGAGAAAAATACACAAAAATGGGTGCGGTGGCTCACACCTATAATCCTAGCTACTGAGGAAGCTGAGATCTGAGGATCTCGGTTCAAAGCCAGCCCAGGTACTACACAGCTAAGAGACTCTTATCTCCAATTAATCACTAGAAAATGGGAAGTAGGGCTGAGGCACAAGTGCCCAGAACTTAGTGCCCTGGCCCAGAGTTCAAGCCCTATGACCTACCAAAAATATTAAAAAAATGAAAACTAAATTTAAAAATACACAAACAGGGGCCGGGAGTTTGGCCTACTGGTTAAAGTGCTTGCCTAGCATGCATGAAGACCCAGGTTCGATTCCTCGGTACCACATATAGAAAAAAGCCGGAAGTGGTGCTGAGGCTCAAGTGGTAGAGCTCTAGCCTTGAGAAAGTCCAAGGACAGTGCTCAGGCCCTGAGCTCAAGCCCAGGACTGGCAAAAAAAAATACACAAACATTATAAATGCTAAATTATGTCATTCATATGTTTTTTTTTTCCTCAAGGCTAGCGTTCTACCACTTGAGTCTCAGCTCCATTATCAGCCTTTTGGTAAGAGAAGAGAAGTCCCACAGACCTTCTTGCCCAAGATTACTTTGAACTGTGGTGCTCAGATCTTAGCTTCCTGCGAGACAGCATTATCAACATGAGGCACCAGTACCTGGCTACTGCTTAACTACTGAAATACAATTCTGGATGAAAAAAGAAAAAAGAAGAAAAAAGTAGGTGTGGCAGCATGTACCTGTTATCCCAGTTACTTAGGAGGCTAAGGTAGGAGAATTATTTTGAGGATAGCTTGGGCAATACATGGAAGCAACTCTGTTGAAAGAAAGAGGGGGAGAAGGAGAGCAAGAGGAAGGAAGGGACTGAGAGAAAGAAAGAGAGGACAGAAGCAAGGAAGGAAGGAAGAAGGAAGGAAGGGAGGGAAGGAGTCTTTTCAAAATTAGAGAGACAATGCTTAGTAATAATCAAGTCTTGAAACAATGTAAATGAAGGAACTACAATCACATATCTGAGCAAAGATATGCTCAGACACAAAAAAGTATTGATTTCTTGCTGAGACTTTGTAAATGATAAAATTATTCCCTAAAAAAACAAAATTAAAAGTCAACTATACAACATAAGGTGGTCCTACAGCGGAAGCTGTGCTCTGTGCCAACACCGGGGATCCTGGGGCCTGAGCTTGGCAACTGCATCAGTATTCCTCAGGGAGCACAGCTAGAGTATAAACGCTAGATTCCAAACGTGTGGGCGAGGTACAATGTTTTCTTAGTTGCCTTTAATATGCAGCCTGAGGTAGAGGACATTACTCATCTTTCACCAGATGAGATTTACAGGCAAAAAAAAAAAAAGCAATTATCTATCTTTTGTTCAGATCTGACTCAGTCCAAAAAGTAATAATTTTCTATGATTAAATGTAGGCTGAGGATTATTTGTTATACACAATTCTATATAACAACACTCAAGCAAACTTCAAAATGGATTCAATCACCACTGAAATCTTGGCTTCCTATATATTTTTTATTTTAAAAAAATGTTTGGGGGTCAGGGTAGGGAAATGGGGACCAAAGCATGAGAAAGGGTATCAATGTTTGTCAAGCAATGCACCTTCTATCTGGTGAATATAATGTAACCCTTCTATTAATTACAATAAAAAATATATATGAGGGGCCGGGATTTTGGCCTAGTGGAAGAGTGCTTGCCTAGCATGCACAAAGACCTTGGTTCGATTCCTCGGTACCACATACATAGAAAAAAAGCTGGAAGTGGTGCTGAGGCTCAAGTGGTAGAGCTCTAGCCTTGAGAAAGTCCAAGGACAGTGCTCAGGCCCTGAGCTCAAGCCCAGGACTGGCAAAAAAAAAAAAAACCCACACGTGTGTGTGTGTGTGTGTGTGTGTGTGTGTGTGTGTCTGATGTCTGTTCAGACTATGTTTTTAGGTATAGTGTCTTATGAACATTGCATTAAAATTTTTTAGAGGTCCATCGATGTTTCTGCTACTTCATCCCTTGTTTTCATAGGCACTGGTTTCCAGAAATATCTGACATTTTCCTCTTGAGCACATCACAGTGTATACTTTGAAAGTTGAGACTATCAGTAAGTGTCTTCTGTAAGCATGCTACCCAATATTATATTCCATTTGCATCTGTAGATCCCATTCATTATTAACAACTTTATTAATTTGCATTATTGATTAATACCTTTCTACAGTTGTAAAAATTTTCACTTACATTCTAAATCAAGAGCCTAAAGATGCCCTAGACAAGTCTCGGTAAGCGATGACAAAGCAAAATGGAAATATTGAATTGAAACCTAAAGACCTGACATGTTAGACTATTTGCCTTCCCCCTGGGTCAGTCCTCTACAGCTACAGATTCTACATTTATGTAGAATCAAACACAAATTCAAACTATTCAGAAAGTAAAAAAGAGAGAGAAAGAGAGACAGCCAGGTACTGGTGGTTCATATCTGTATGCCTAACTACTCAACAGGCTAAAATTGCAGTCAGAAACTAGCCTGGGGAGTAAAGTCTGTGAGACTCTTAGCTCTAATCAACCAGCAAAAATCTAGAAATAAAGGTGCAGCTCAAGTGGTAGAACACCAGCCTTGAGTGAAAAAGCCAAGGGACAACATGAGGCCCTGATTTCAAGTCCTAGTAGTATTGACATGTACATGTGCGCGCGCGCGCACACACACACACACACACACACACACACACACACACACACACACACACACAGAAATTGTATCTATTCTGAACATAAAGGCCACTTCTTGATGAATAGTATGGTATAAAAATGATCTGACTTGCATTTTATAGCATCTCACATTATGAATAATCTAGAGATAATGTTAAATATGTAACACTGTTATTTTATATAAGGAAGATGACCATCTCCAAGTTTAGTATCCATAGATTGTCCTGGAAGAAATTTCCAATAAATACTAAGGAAAAATGTTACTCATTTCTTCAGCTGAACAAAAATGCTCTCAGTCAAAGGTTATACCTCCAGTCTCCAAAGTCCATTTCTCCTGCCCTAATCAGCCTGGATGGTGGCAGGCAAACCTGCCTGTTTCCAAAGCCAAAGATGTGTGCATCACAGTTCAACTTCTACCTGCTAATTCTGCTTCCCTCTCTTGCAAGAGCAAGTCCTAATAAATCATCTGTAACAGAATCTCTATCTTAGAGTCTGTTGCCGTGGAAACCAAGCCTCATCATCTCTGCCCCCAAACTAGCAATGTGAATACAAAAATCACTTCACCACCACAGCTCTTGCTGTAATTGAAATCTTACTGAGCTTGAGGCCACAAGAACTTTACAGGACCATGCCAAAAAAAAAAAGTCCAGCAATGATAGAGAGTTGTCCTTATACTGCACCTGTTGTAGCCAAGTTTATAGATTTGTGCAGCCACTCTTTTTAGATGGCAAGGAAGAAAAATTCTGTATTCTAACAAGTTTATTGATTCCAAGGGAGCCTAGAACCACTCACTGAATAGGAAAATAGGAAATTGCCTGGGATAAGTATAGCTCTGTCTAGCCAGGATAGCCCAGCTTAGCTAGAACTTTGCTAGCATTAGCTCTAAAAGCTGATATTCCAAAAATGCACTCAGTACCAAGCAAAGCCGAATAGTTTACACATCCTGTGCCCCTAGGTCCTTTAGAGTCACTCAATTGCTTTAGTTTTGAAACTCTGGCTGCCTTGATTAGCCATGAGCTAGAATTAAGTCTCCACTACAAGAATAGATTATGTTTCCTGCTGGATTCTTTCATAGCCCTCTATAGTTCTTCTGGAAGGCTTATCATGACTATAATTGTTAGTTTATAATTATTTAATCCCTGTATCTTCATGTAGCCTGCAAGTGTTGGGTGGGCCTGGATACCTTGCTTAAGATTGTATTCTTAGTGCTCAACCGAGGGCCTGGAACACAATAGTGATAAATACTTGTTGACTAAAGGAGTGAAAGGGGGAAAAAAAGATGGATGACTAAGAGGAGGAAAAGGTGTAGGTCAGTTGATGTGAACATACATATATACACGCTGCAGGATGCTACCTGTGTGCTACCTCTGCCCACCTCCATGTTCCTGTAAATCACTACCCCACCCAGACTGACAAGTATTCATAATAAACATTATGACTGATCATTTGTGCCTAGTAGGCCCTCGATTAAAAATATAGCATTGTGGAGGGTTTGGGGTGAGTTTTTTTATGTTTGTTTTATGCTACTCCTAGGGCCTTGAACTTGGGGTCTGAGTGTTTTTCCTGTGCTTTTTCACTCAAAGATAGTGCTCTATCACTTGAGCCACAATTCCACTTTTGGCTTTTTGGTGATTAATTGGAGATACAAGTCTCGTAGACTTTCCTAAGCTGGCTCTGAACTGAAATCCTCAAAGCTTAGACTCTTGAGTAGCAGTATTATGTACCATTTCATGTTTTTTCCCATGCTGCATGCTATTACTATTCAAAAAATAAAAAGCACAGCTGACAGCTATTTAAAAAAAATAAAGACCATGCCCAGGCCCAGAGTTCAAGCCCCTTGACTGACCAAAAAAAAAAGAAAGATTAAAGTAAAAGCAAACAAGACTTTTCCAAGTCAAAAACTGAAATTTTATATTTTGAGAAGGTTTTCTGTGAAGATCTGACATGGATTTTAATGGAGTTAATAAATATTTGTTGGATTTAAAAAAAAATCGGGGCCAGGAGGGTGGCCTAGTGGTAGACTACTCGCCTCACATGGGGTCCAATTCCTCAGTACCACATACACAGAAAAAGCTGGAAGTGGTGCTGTGGCTCAAGTGGTAGAGTGCTAGCCTTGAGAAAGCACCCAGGCCCTGAGTTCAAACCCCAGGACTGGCAAAAAAAAAAAGAAAGAAATCTGCCTGGTGCTGGTGGCTCATACCTGTAATCCTAGATACTCAGTTAGCTAAGATCTGAGGATCACAATTCGAAGCCAGCCGGGACACTAAAGTCCAAGAGACTTTTATTTCCAATTAACCAAAAGAAACCCTGAAGTGGCTCTGTGGCTCAAGATGATAGAGTGCTAGCCTTGAGCTGAGCTGAAGTGCTCAGGGATACCACTCAGGCCCAAAGTTCAGTGCCACACGCACACACACAAACACACATGCTCGAGTGTACGTCTACACACATCATCACCTGTGATCCTAGGTACTCCAGAGGCTGAGATACAAGAATGATGGAGATTCTAACCCAGCCCAGGCAGTAAAACACATACAACTCTTAACTTCAGTTAACCAGCAAAAGAGTTTGAAGTAGAGAAATAGCTCAAGTAGTAGAGTATCAGCCTTGAGTAAAAAAATCCAGGAACAGTGCTCAGGCCCTGGGTATTAAGAGAGCCCCAGTACTAACACAGAAAAATAAAATAAAATAATAGGGCCTGGAATGTAGCTTAGAATAGGGCTTAGAATGCTGGTCTAGCATGCATGAAGCCCTGAGTTTGATTGTTCAGTACCACATAAGCAGAAAAGACCAGAAGTAGTGTTGTGGCTCAAGTGGTAGAGTGGTAGTGGTTCTTGAGCAAAAGAAACTCAGGGACAGTGATCTGAGTGCAAGCTTCAGGACTGGCTAAATAAATAAAGTTTTATATCAAAAGACACTCTGAAATTATCTTTCCATATATCCTCACAAACAGGAAAACTCTTTTAGTGTAACTCTCTACTCACATAACAGTTTTATCCTGTTGTTGCTTAAACTGAAAGTGGCCTAAATTGAAACATGTGCTTAAAAAATACAGAACGTCTGTCTTCTGTGAAACTCATTATCAATAGATGTTACCTATTTTCAACAGGGACTCATGAAAATAGAATTCACATAGACAACACAGTTCGTGTAGATTCTGGCATAACAATAATTAATTTGGGGATGTGAAAATGTACTTTCCCAGTATGAGATATCACATTTGATTTCTGCCTCTTTAAGTGACTTTTATCCTTTAACCATTTAGAGCTCTCTAGAACTTGAACAATTTCATTTGTCAGACAGAAAGACACCCTTTCTTTCATCAACCTATTTTATATTAACTATAAAAATGTGTAAAATTTCATTGCTGTATTTATTGTTATAGCTGAATGATATAAATAAATAAGACAAATCATAAACACATGAAGGCATAAGCAGTTTACAGCCTTGGCACAGGGCTAAAGTGAATGCCAAATTATGGTATCTGCAGCCTCTACTTCCTCTCTCAGAGCTCCTTAACCAAGGATTCTCTTAAAAAAAAAAATACTCAGCACTGGTGGCTCATGCCTATAATCCTAACTACACAGGAGGCTGAGATCTGAGAATCTCAAAGTTCAAAGCCAGCTTGGGAAAGAAAATCTAGGAGACTCATCTTATTCTTGATTAACTACCAAAAAGCTGGAAGTGGAGCTGTGGCTCAAATGGTACCAGCTTTGAACCAAAAAGCTTAGGGACAGCACCGCGGCCCAAAATTCAAGCCCTAGTAGTGTCAGGACACACACACACACACACACACACACACACACACACACACACACACACACACACACTTGCATATGGATATCTCTGGGATATCTCATCAGAAGATCTATACGCTAAATAAAAACAACTATATTAATTTAATAATATTACTAAGACATTATTTGGAGAACCTCTTCCTCCAACAAACAAATTAATATTTCTACTGACATCTCAAAACCTATGTGACTAAAACTACTGCTATCTAAGCATATACAAGAGACTGTGGCATCAAAACGTGCTCATTATATTTGTTAGCAGAATGCACTTACGGTAAGGGAAATTTTCACTAATGCCCTTAATGCAGCACTGAATGCTTTCCATCCTGTTAAATCTGAACTGGTGAGTACGTGTCTTTCCTGGAAAATTAGATGAAAAGAACAGAGCACATAACCCAATTCTACTGCATATAAAATTAGGCAAACAGCTATGTCTAAGAAGTGCACTTATGTATCCAGTCAATTTTGGAGCTGGGATTTGCTGTTTTTCATTTAACATCATCATATTTGCAAAAACAGCTACAGTTATGCTATGCTTACTCTGATTTGATGTTTGGCTTATATTTCATTGAAAATATAAACTTCCAATGTCAAGGAGAGCCACTGATAATATTATTGTCTATCTGATAAAAGGCAAGCTTTCAAGAGAAAATTAGGAATATCATGTCCAACACTGTGAGGATAACAGTTTATGAACTTAAACACATCCTTGAAGAAATTGATAGTCATGTAAATATATATATAGGATTTTTTCATGGATAATAAAATCTATCAATATTTAGCTGATCAGTGGAACTCATGGACATGGTATTTTCCAAATGGCCAATGTATTTGTTACAGCAGGGTGATACTAGCCAACAATGATATAGTATATATCAAAAAATGGGGGGAAAAGAGATCCTGGATGTTGAAAATAAATAAATATTTAATCTTTTGTGATATGTAAGCACTCCACCACTGAGATACTTCTACAGGCCTGTTTAAACTTGATTTAGACATTACATAATGTGTAGATTTTTGTGTACATATATTGGAAATATCACAGGGTACGCTATGAGTATGTATAATTTTTTTACTTTTCTATTTAAAATTGTATTTTTATTATCTTTAAGTAGTTATATAAAGGAGTTGCCTTCAAGAAAGCTATTTATGAATACAGTGAGTCTTGATCAATGTTACCACTTTCAACGTTCTCACCCAGCCCTCCCAACCTACTTCTTCCCTTATTTTTTGTTTTCTTTTTATTTTTTGCCAGTACTGGGGCTTGAACTCAGGGCCTAGGCATGTCCTAGGGCATTCTCAAGGCTAGCACTCTACCACTTGGTCCACAGTACCACTTCTGGCTTTTTCCTTGTTTTTTTCTCCTTTGTCCTGGGGCTTGAACTCAGGATCTGAGCACTGTCCTTGGTCTTTCTCAAAGCTAGAGCTCTACCACTTGAGCCACAGCACCACTTCAGGATTTTTCTATGTATGCAGCAACCAAGGAATCTAACCCAGGTCTTTGTGCATGCTAGGCTGGCACTCTACCACTAGGCCATGTCCCTCCCCTCCCCCCACTTTTCCTAAATTTTTTTAGGATATGCATGGAAATCTTTTTGCCATTTAACAAAGCAGTTTATGTACACAATGTATCTTGATTTCATCCCTTCCTTAGTTTTACACACACCTTGACCCACTCTTTCTCCTATTTGTCTTAATTTTATGGTGTACAGAATGAATTTTTTCTTTGTTCTTTATACTTTTTGTCAGTTGTGGGACTTGAACTTAGGGCTTGGGCACTGTCCCTGTGCATCTTGGTGCCCAAAGCTAGTGCTCTACCACTTGAGCCAGAGTGCCAGTTCCAGTTTAATTGGAGATAAAAGTCTCATGGGGACTTTTCTGCCCGGGTTGACTCTGAACTATGATCCTCAAATCTCAGCCTCCTGAAATTACAGGCTTAAACCATTGGTGCATAACTGCATTTGCTCCTTTCTCCCCACCACCCCCCCCCTTCATTTGTTTATCTTTCTCCCCTTGGCCATACTCCTCCTCTTGCAAGCACCAACTTCCTGATACTTATTTTTGGGGTTTGAGTTAGTCTTTCTTTAAAAAAAAAAATTATACTATTTGAGCTCTCCAGAGAGTCTATTATACTTCAGTTAATTCACTTGCAACTGCTTGTATACCACCCAGTGTGTTTTCTTATAGATTTATAGCCATGTTCTAAATACCACAAATGAGAAAAATCACACAACCGGTGTTTCTCTGGATCTGGCTTACTTCATTTAATATAATTTTTCCAAGACTTTCTATTTCCTTGTAGATGATACAATATCATTCTTTTACTAGGTGAGTAGAATTCCACTGTGTGTGTATACTACATTTTCTTGATTCATTTGTCCATGGAGGGGCATCTAGGCTGATTCCATATTTGGGCTATGGTAAATAATCCTGCAATGAACATGGTTGTGCTGGTGGGTTTAGTGTAGCCTTGTCTCTGCTCTATTTGCTAAATGTCCAGGAGTGAAATTGGTAGGTTATAGGGTATTCTATGTTCAGTTTTTGTTTTTTTTTAGAAACTTCCATACTACTTGGACAAGCTTACATTCCTAGAAACAGTGTATTAGGGTTCCCTTTAGGCTAAATCCTCATCAGCTTTTGTTATTGTTAGATTTCTTGATAATGGGCATTCTAATTGGGATGATATGGAATTACAATGTTGTTTTGATTTGCATTTCCTTTATAGTCAGAGATGTGGAACAATTTTTTCTTGTGTTTCCTGGGCATTTTTATTTCTTCTAAATCTCTCTTTCTTTAAGCCATTGTCTCACTTATCACTGGGTTGTTGTTTCTTTAAGAGTTTAGTTTTTGAGGGTTTAATTTTTTGAGCTCTAAATTTATTTTGCACGTTAGGCATCTCCGATCTGTAGGATTTCCAAATTCAATGCAATACACATCAAATCCCAACAACAGTTTTCAATGACATAGAGAAAACAATCCAAAGGTTCATATGGAATAACAGAATATTCCAAACAGCAGAAGCAATCCTTAGCAGGAAGAGCAATGTTGGAGAAATAACAACATCAAACTTCAAATTCTATTACAAAGCCATAGTAATAAAAGCAGGTTGGTACTGGCACAAAAATAGGCCTGAGGGCCAATAAATCAGAATAAAAGACCCATAAATGAACTGACAGACCAATATTTTTCTAATATTTCATAACAGAGCCAAAAACAAAGGCCTGGGAAAAAGACAGCCTCTTTAACAAATGATGCTGGCAAACGTAGCTTTCCACATATAGAAAACTAAAAACTAGATCCTTAAATATCTCCTTGCACCAGAATCAGTTCAAAATGCATAAAGACCTCAATGTAAGACCAGAAATCCTGAAACTACTACAAGAAGGGGCAGGGAGGATTTCTTTGATGAATATTGATGCGAAACTTCTCAACAAAATACTGGCCAATCGTCTTCAGCAACTCATCAAAAAAAAATTATACACTATGATCAAACAGGATTCATCACAGGGATGTAAAGCTGGTTCAACATAAGCAAATCAATTAATATAATTCAACACATCAACAGGAGCAAGGACAAGAATCACATGATTGTCTCAATAAATGCAGAAAAGGCATTTGACAAGATCCAACATCCCTTTATGCTAAAAGCTCTGGAGAAATTAGGAATCCATGGAACATTCCTTAACATAATAAAGGTTGTATATAACAAACCCACAGCTATCATTTTACTTAATGGCAAAAAGCTGAAGCCATATCCTCTAAAATCAGGAACGAGACAAGGATGCCCACTCTCTCCACTCCTCTTTAACATAATATTAGAATTCCTAGCCAGAGCAATAAGGCAAGAAGCAAGCATAAAGGGGATCCAAATAGGGAAAGAGGAAGTGAAACTTTCCCTCTTTGCAAATGACATGATTCTGTATTTAAAGAACCCTATAGACTCCACTCCCAAGCTGCTTGAGCTGATTCAAAACTTTGGCAAGGTAGCAGGGTATAAAACCCTCAAAAATCAACTGCCTTCCTATATGCCAACAATGAGAGGGACGAGGCAACAATCAGGAAAGCAACTCCTTTTGCAATAGCCTCAAAGAAAATAAAGTACCTAGGAATTAACTCATCTAAGAACGTAAAGAATCTTTTTGATGAAAACCTTAAAACCCTGAAAAAGGAAATTAAAGCAGAATTGAGAAAATGGAAAAACCTCCAATGTTCCTGGATTGGAAGAATTAACATCGTGAAAATGACAATCTTGCCAAGGGCTATCTACAAATTCAGTGTAATACCCATCAATATCCCAATGTCATTCTTTAAAGAAATAGAAGAAGCAATCCAAAATTCCATATGGAATAATAAAAGACCCATATAGCAAAAACAATTCTTAGCAGAAAGAACAGTTCAGGAAGAATTTCAATACCAAACTTTAGACTCTATTACAGAGCTATAGTAACCAAAACAGCTTGGTACTGGCACAGTAACAGGCCTGAAGACCAATGGAATAGAACTGAGGACCCAGATATTAACCCACAGACCTATCGCCACCTAATCTTTGATAAGGGAGCCAAAAAAAATAGAATGGAAGAAAGACAGCCTCTTCAACAAGTTGTGGTGGCAGAACTGGTGAAGCACCTGCAAAAAACTAAAGTTGGCTCATTCTTTGTCACCCTGCACCAGAATTAGCTCCAAATGGATCAAAGACCTGGAGGTAAAAGCTGACACACTGAAAACTTTACAAGAAGGAATAAGAGATACACTAAGCCTTCTTGGCACGGGTCCAAACTTTCTTAATAAGGACCCAGAAACATAACAAATCAGAGAAAGGCTGGATAAGTGGGACTGCATTAAACTGCAAAGCTTCTGTATGGCAAAGGACATAGCTAGCAAACTAACTAGAAAGTCTACAGAGTGAGAGAAGATCTTCACCAGCCATACAACAAAGGCCTCATATGTAAAAAAAACTAAATCTAAAAAAATCTGAATCACTCCAAAACTAATCTCCAAAGAAACAACCATCCCATTAAAAGATGGGCCAAAGACTTAAAGAGAGTCTTCTCTGAAGAAGAAATAAGAATGGCCTATAGACATATGAAGAAATGCTCAACATCTCTGGCCATAAAAGAAATGCAAATCAAAACAACTCTAAGATTCTACCTCACTCCAGTTAGAATGCCCATGATCAAGAAATCTAATAACAACAGATGCTGGAGGGGATGTGGCCAGGAGGGATCACTACTACACTGTTGGTGGGAGTGCAAACTCATTCAACCACTATGGAAAGCAGTATGGCAGTTCCTCAAAAGACTAAACATAGAGCTTCCCTATGACCCAGCAATTCCACTACTTGGCATTTACCCAATCATCCAGAAACAAATTGCAGCACTATTTACCATAGCAAAGATATGGAACCAACCCAGATGCCCCTCAGTTAATGAGTGGATCAACAAGATGTGGTATTTGTACACAATGGAATTCTATGCTGCTGTCAGAAAGAATGACATCGCCCCATTTGTAAGAAAATGGAAAGACTTGGAAAAAATCATATTAAGTGAAGTAAGCCAGACTCAGAGGAATGTAGGCTCAATGGTTTCCCTCATTTGTCATAATCAGTAGAAACCTTGGGCTCTCCTAGCAGAGATTTACAATAGAACAAAACCTACATACATAAGGCCATATAGTATGACACTAAATGAAAGGACCTCCAGGATATAGAAACAAAAGCATATAATGAGTGATTATTGTCCTTAATGTACTATGTTATCTCTCTTTTGCTGTCCCTTGATTATCTCATATTGTTACAGTATTTTACCTGGTTATCTGATATATTGTGCGTATTTGGTTATTTGAAATAGGATAGGGAAGGGGGGAAACAAGATGAGAGGTCGGGGTGGAGGGAGAGAAATGGGGACCAAGACATGAGAAAGGGTATCAATGTTTGTGAAGTAATGCACCTTCTATCTGGTGAATGTAATCTAACCCTTCTATTAATTATTATTAAAAATATATGAAAAAAGAGGCAGGGAGGAACATTAGGACTCCTAAGCACAGCTCTGCAGGTCAAGGTCTGAGTGTTAAGGTCAAGGCATCAGCAGCATCCAGTAAAATGTCTGAGAGCTCTGAGGGCATGGACTGACACCTTCCAAACTGACAGATACTGTCTGGCTGTGGCTGTAGCACTGCTCCCTCTGCCTTGTCCATACATCCTATCTATGTCTCTCTGAGTCTCCTTTTCTCTGCCTCCATCTCTGTCTCCACCTCCCCATCCCCACTCCTCCACTTCCCCACCCCCACTCTGGGCTGTCTCTCTCAAACACTGTGGAGGCATTTTAATAATCTTACCCTGCTTTCTTTAATCATTTCTGAAAAAAAAGACCCATTTTCTAGATAATGCACAGGTTGTAGGAATTCACAGGTGATTATATCCTTGAGGGGATCCAATTACCACAGCCAGGTTTACATATAAATAACTGACATGGTATCTGTGTGCACTCAGCCGTCCCTTCAGAAAAGAACATGACACTCAACATGAAGACGTACAATTAGCTGACAGCTTCAAGCTACAAAACCTTCAGGATATGCTACATCATCGGTGCTGAAGCCACGTGGGCAACCACCAACCAACAGCTGACCATAGCAGGAATGCAAGGAGTTAGTCATTTGCCCAGCCTGGAACCACTCTACAAGCTCCCCAGTGGGGGGCTGAGATTTAGCTACTCCCCCTTCTCCTCCCTTTTTCTCTCTATTTTTCTTCCTTCTCCCTTCTATACAGAGTTACTCCTATGAATCTCTTGCATTACCAAGTTTAGTTTGACATCATTTTCCAGAGGACACAAACTCAATCTGTTGATACTGAGAGTAATTGATGGCAGTAGGTAGCAAGAGAGACTTTGCAAGTTAGGTTACTCACTGGCCAACTAGAAATGACCCAGCGCCCAGTGACATGGAGAGTTTCTGGCACAAGGTAGACGCATACCTGCTAAACTTTTGCAAGTGGTGAGTCGGGAGAGCACTAGGCTACAGACTGCTGCTCTGGCCAGGGGAGAAATTCACCATGGGTATATGAGTAATGGAACTGGCTGTGTATTATTAAACTATATTGCTGCCACACAACAGATTTGGGGGAAAATGAAAGCAGTTAAAGCAAGAGCTAAAGGACCTCTCGGAAAGCATCCCATGCCTTTATCTCTTCCAGTGAGATAACAGATGCTGGGTACTGAAGATCATGCCTATAATCCTAGCCATACAAGAGGCTCAGATCTGAAGATCATGGCTCGAAGCCAGCCCAGGCAGGGAAGTCATGAGACTCTTCTCTCCAAATAAGCACAAAAATTGCTGGAAGTGGAGCTGTGGCTCAAGTGGCAGAGTGCTAGCCCTGAGTAAAAGAAGGTTCAGGCCTGGAGTTCAAACCAGTGCAAAAACAAAGAGAAGAGATAGAGCTGTAGAACACATTCTGGATTGTCAAACTTCAGAAACTATTGGATAAATAGCTAAGACAAGTTTGGTACTTAAAGGACAAGGCACTAGTTAAAAATATAGTATAAAGTGTGGAACTAAGAGGGAACAAACACAACATGTTAAAAATGAACTATACAACTTGTGGGTGGGGAAGGGAGGGAAAAGCTGGGAGAGAGCGAAGGGAAGGATGACATTGTCCAAAAAGAAATGTACTCTACCTGACATATGTAACTGCAACTTCTTTGTACATCACCTTTATAATAACAATAAAAATTAAAAATATATAGATGGAGTCTCAAAGGCCCAGGCTCTCAGAAGCAGAGAGGGACCTTTGGTGATCTGTCGCTTTCAATTAACAGCCTATGAGGCCCTATTATGAGTTAGCACTTCCCCTAAGCAAAAGGATGGTTCAGAGATCTCTCCCCCACAATGATTTCCTCCCTCAGGAGCTATTCCTGCTTCTCATATGGCTCCCAGATCACCAGCAAGGGTTAAATCCCAGCCTGGCACAGCTATGCTTATATGAGGAGGAGCAGGAGATTACATCTAAAGTAGCAGCAAGGATCAACTAGGTTGTACTGGCAGAGGGCTCATAGGATTAGATTTCAAGTATGCTTGATCTACTGCGCAAGCACAAGTTAATGACTTAGAAACACTCTCTTAGACCATAGGATTTAACACCCTGTCAAAGATCCAAACAGATAGGATAAACTCGGTGGTAGGGGGCTTTAAAAACTTGGGGGTAAGTAATAGCCAGTGCTAAGCAAATCAGAAATGTGTGTGTGTGTGTGTGTGTGTGTGTGTGTGTGTGTGTGTGTGTGTGTGTGTTGCCATAGGAAGCAGTGGGGAAAATAACTAAGGATCAGCAGGAATTGGACAGGTAGGACATGGATGCATTTATGAGTCAGAAAGACTAGAGAATTATCATCCACAAGAGAACTTAAGGGGCATTTTACTTGTGAAGACCATCAGAGGTGAAATGGGAAGAGGGCCATCAACATCCCTAGAGGAATTCACTGGTGGGCCTCATCTGCAGGCCAGGTCTACATGAGGAGAGGTAGTCACCGAGAGTGACTCACAAGAGCAATACTGATAACAAGTCATGAAGTCATAGATGTCAGAGAGTGGTTCTTAAGTACCTAGCAGAAGTCCCTCCTACGATGGAGAAAGCACATCTGGACTCAAGTCCATGTGGTGCCAGAAAGCAGCTTTAAACTTCATAAGGAGATCACTCAAAGTTCTATTTCCGCAACCCTCCCCCCTTTAATTTCCCACCTCATGTTTGTACAACATCCTAGATGACCAGCTGAGACAAGTAGAGAAAACCTGACTTTCACTTACAAATTACTTGGCTCTGTATTTGGACAGGTTTGAAAGCTAGGGGAAAAAATGGAGGTGGTACTGTAGTCCCATTTAGAGATAACCTTGAAAGTCACAGATGAGAGAAAATAATTACAATGATAGGAGCTTCAACTGGTACCCTTGATCATTGCCTTTGTGTGGAAGGAGTGGTGCAAAGTGAGGTGTTCTAATAATGACACTATACTTACATAATCATCACAGGCAGTAGTACATGGGCCAGTAGGCTGGGCAAGGGCCTAAGAGGAAAAAATTGGGAGACTGGCATGAAGAATTCTAGAAGAGAGGCAAGTAGATGAATGCATGAGAATGGATACAAAATGTAAATGCTTATATCACATGATAATATGCACCAGAAAGCAGCTACTAAAGAATACACTGTAAACAACTGTGCAGATTAAAGAAAGCTCGCCCAGTGGAAATCAGCAGAGCTTCATAACCAATCATCAGTAAGAGAATCATACAAGTGGAGTACTCACCATGGTAACATATGGACCCACCAGCATGGATTTTTTTTTATTTAACCTGCCAACAGTGGAGGTCAAAGTTGAACCCATGATACGGCACTGTTCCTCAAGAGGACCCACTAGCCATTCAGTGGCAAGTTAACTACACTTGTCATGGAAGGGCCTATTCTCTCAGTAATCTACACTTCTTCTAAGGAAGAGGCTGTCTCTCTTTGCTTACATACTTCCTGCCAACACTACTATTGGGAGGCTAATTTGCAAACATGGCAGCACACAACATAACCTCCAATCCATTTCTCAGAGAAGGAAGTACAATAGTGATCCCAAGACCTGCAGACTCTCTGACCATAGTATAGATAATACCATCCAAAAAACAATCCACTTGGGATGGCTAGCGGGTTGACTGGTAAAAATGCACTGCCAAGCTTCAAGCATCTGAGAAACACTCTGCAATGAGCTCCTCCAAATGAGTTTGGAGATGTGAATGAATTGGCATGGCACAAGGAGAAGACTATGGTAACTATGGAGATGCACCTCTTGGATCTAGCTTCACCAATTTTGTGTTCAGCACCCAGGCGTGTGCTTCACTGACAGTCATCAACTGTGGCAACTTCAGGACTCACTAGTGAGTAAGCTGAGCCCATGATGCTTCCAAGTAGCCTCCATGCAAGGCCTGAGCCAGTGCTACCTATGTGGAACCTTGTATGGCCCCACAGTTCTTTCCCCTCCCCTTAAAGGAGTCAAGTTTGTTCCTGAAGATGTTCTCTGCCTAGTCTCACATTCCTTTTCTCTCTGGAGGTCACAGGCAGTTTTGACATATCTTTCACACTACATCTCCTTTATGTCTAACTCCATCCAGGGCCTGATTCCTACAGGAACTAAACTTATATCTTATACTTCTATATTGTCTTACCAATCCACATAACAAAAGTAACTTATATTTCCTAACAAACCTCCATCTTCGCTGGGTGCCAGTAGCTCATGCCTGTAATCCTAGCTACTCGGGAGGCTGAGATCTGAGGATCATGGTGCAAAGCCAGCTAAAAGACTCTTATCTCCAATTAACTACCAGAAAACCAGAAGTGGCATTGTGGCTCAAGTGGTAGAGCACTACTAGCCTTGAGCTGAAGAGTTCAGGGACAGCACCCAGGCCTGGAGTTCAAGCCCCATGACCGACAAAATGAAACAAAACAAACCTCCATCTTTAGTGTAGATTTTTGCCTATATCATGCAATTAAAGTCCTTAATGATGATCTCAGTAGATAGCAACTAACCCTAAGCAATGCAGAAATGCAAGAGGAATTTAACATGAAGAATGAGATTACAAGGTCTTAGAGAAAACGTTGGCCTTCCTAACTCATGCCTTTTAAGACTGGGCGTAGAGATAGAACTTTCATACAGGCAATCTCAATTTAAATATTTAAACTCCACTAATGCTATTGTTCTCACCATAAAGACAACCTATTTTCAGTGTATTGAAAGTGTATTTGTAACAGTTATTTAAACTCTTTACTGCCATGAATTAACTGAAAGCCTAGTGTCTGTGCCTTCATTTTGTGTTTGTCATTGTTCTCATCTGTTCTCACCACAGCCACTTTATAATCACCTTGGGGTCCAGGAAGACAGAGCTGAATGGTAACATCTTTATGACAAAGAACTAAAACCACCCCCTGAGGAACAGCAAAGCCTTGCAGGATAAATCACCCCCAAATGAGGACAATTACCTTTAATAATCAGGCTGTTTCCTGGAACTGGAGAAATCCTTTCATGGGAACCAGACTGCTCCCCTCCAGTGTGGACAGGAATAGCAAGTTCCCCGGAACCAGGAAGAACCAGAACTGAGATAATTAGTTGCAGGCTACACCTGCAACTAATAACCAGGACTCCTTATATATACACCTTTATCTCCTGCTCCTAATTCTTCCTCTCCTTAAGCCTCATGTCATGACTGCATCCTGAAGATGGCTAAAGATGAACTGAGGTATCTATGTCTTCCCATGATATCACAACACATAATTTCCTTTCTCTTCAATATTTCTTTCTCACTCAAGGCTCTGCACATAAGGACAAGCAAGTGCTGACTGACATGTTTGATCAGAAAGACACAGAGAAATATAAAGAGCTACGATAAGTTCCAGCACCCTGAGGTCTTAATTCATGCAAGCCAAAGGATAACTCAAAGCAAAAAGGGTCCAGTTGATTGCAACTTGATCCATGGGGCATCTCATTGCTGAAGAGTGAATTTATTTTATATTATATTATTTTATTTTACCATACTGTATATGTCAGTCCTGGGGCATGAACTCATGGCCTGAGTGCTCTTCTTTTTAGCTTTTTCCCTCAAAGCTGGTACTCTACCACTGCAGTCACATTTCCTCCACTTCCAGATTTTTACTGGATTGATTAGAGATAAGAGTCTCGAGGATAAGTCTTCCTATGCTGACTTTGAACCTCTGTTTTCAGGTCTCAGGCTCCTGACTAGCTATGATTATGGGCATGAGTCACCATGCCTGACTATATGCTTACTTTCAAAAGGTACAAGAACATTTATTCCACCAACCATATTCAGTAAAGGCAACCAGAGATATCAAGAATTCATGGCCTAATATTGTATATACATTTATTTGATTATTTGAAATAGGAAAGGGAAGGGGGGAAAACAAGATGATTGGGAGGGGGAGGAGGAGGGAAATGGGGACAAAAACATGAGAAGGGGTATCAATGTGTGAGAAGTAATGCACCTACTATCTAGTGAATATAACTGTAACCTCTTTATACATTACAACTAAAAAAATATGAAAAGTAGAAATAGAAAAAAAAGGAATTCATGGCCTAGGGCGGGGGATTTAGCCTAGTGGTAAAGTACTTGCCTAGCATGAATGAAGACCCAGGTTCAATTCCTCGGTACCACATACATAGAAAAGCCCAAAGTGGTGCTATGGCTCAAGTGGGAGAGCCCAAGCCTTGAGAAAGCCCACGGACAGTGATCAGGCCCTGAGTTCAAGCCCCAGGAGTGGCAAAAAAAAGGATTCAAGACCTAAATGATCAATCCATGAATTTCAACCCACAGATAACATGCTAGCCAAACAAATTTAATAGTTTTTCCTGAAAATTAATGTATGGATTATAGGAATAATGATAGCTAGTAGTGTTCTAGAATGAAGGAAGCCTCCCCTACTTTAAGGGGACATGGCAGAGAAATACAAAGGGATGAATAGAATGAAAATTATGAATCAGTTGCACAAAATGGACTGGATGGAATGCAGACATAAAAACTGAACTCAAGCTGGGCACGGTGGCTCACACTTGTATCCTAGCTACTCAGGAGGCTGAGATCTGAGGATCACAGCTCAGAGCCAGCCTGGGCAGGAAAGTCCATGAGACTCTTATCTTCAGTTAATTACCAGAAAACCAGAAGTGGCATTGTGGCTCAATGTGGTAGAGTGGTAGCCACGAGCAAAAGAACTCAGGGACAATGCTCAGGAACTGAGTTCAAGTCCCCCAACCAACAAAACAAAAACCAAAAACTGAACTCACGAAATATTCCCATGTGCACAAAATTCAAACTATGATCCAAGGAGGTAAGATTGAACCAATCAATTATGTTCACAAAAAGGAAGACACTATCAGGCACTGGTGGCTCACACCTACAATCCTTTCGACTTGGGAGTGTAAGATAGATCGATCATGACTTGTGAACTGAAAAGGTTCAAGCCCTCTCAATCAATAGCTGGATGCAGTGGTGTGCACCTGCCATGGGAAGCATAAGTAAATGGATCATGGTCCTGGGCAGGAAATAAGACCCTATCTCATATAAATAATATAAAAAGGGGGCTGGAGGCATGACAGAGTTCTTATCTAGCAAGCATGAGGTCCTGGATTCAAACTCCAGTACCACCAAAAAAGAAAATGGGAAGGGGAGGGAAGGGGAGTTCAACCCACAGTATCAAACCCACCCACAACCCTGTCTGTGCGGAATGCTACTTTGACTAGCTAACAACTGTGTCTCTCTTACAATGGTGTCATAATAAATCTTGGCTTTCTTTTACTTTCTTGTCTCAGTACATTCTTTTACCAACCTATGTTACTAATCCAGCTCCTCCCACCCCCCCCCAAAAAAAAACCCAACATTTTGATGACCTCCTCGTCACCTAAGGACATTAAACTTAATGTCATTGTTTTTGTATCAGAGCCTTTTGTAGGACTGCATGTCTCTAGCCAGGACAACATTCGGGTTGAGACCCAAAGGACCCCTTCTCTTAGATGCATGGAATTCATCTCCCTTGGCAATAAAAGATCCAAACCCAGACTTTTCTGTGGAATGACATACTTCGCCTAAAATTTGTGGTTCTCTGGCGAGGACAACTCTCTGGTGAAAGCAAAATAGAAGGACAGCAAAAATAACTCCTTGCCTATAGGCCATACACGTAAAGAGCCTGCCTGTACTCTCCATGTCAAATACCTGTTTTTTGTTTTGTTTTGTTTTGTTTCATGGGTCATGGCCTGAACGTTGTCCCTGAGCTCTTCAGCTCAATACTACCGCCCTACCCTTGAGTCAAGCCCCATTTCCCATTTTCTAGAGTTTAATTGGAGATAAGAGTGTCAGGTCCTTTTGTGCCCAGGCTGGCTTTGAACCTTGGTCCTCAGATCTCAGCCTCCTGAGTAGCTAGGATTACAGGCATGAGCCATAGCAATGACTGGATTTAAATCCCTGTTTTTTGTTTTGTTTTTTAATAAACTTTGCTACCAATGATGGAAGCTCATCAGAGGATCCCTGTGTGCTGTTGGGGTTTCCACCTCTCTCCTTACACTTTGATTTTCACCTCTCCTGTCAGCCCCTCAAATGACATCTTCTCTAGCCTATGAAAGGATTATTTCTGCCCAGTGTATGGCATCTTGGTGACACGGTTGAGATCCTCTCATCCTTGAGAGTTTCAGGGTCCATCTTATTAAAGGTGATGCCCCATCAGCAGTTGAACCCCAGTTCAGGTCTCCACTATGTGTGGGCCTTGTTTTACCTGATGGGATGCCAAGGAGATATAGGTACTGGAAATCTCCTCCATCCCCTCAGATTCAACCCTGAGCCACATTCTCCAACGCTGGGTGAAATGCGATTCTTAAATGGATAAAAAGAAACCTTTAATTTTTTTTGTGAGGTAGCATAGCTGGCTTACAAACTGCCAGATCAAGACATTTGATCTTAACAGGCCACTTACTTGGAGCGTCATTACACAACTTTATCTTCTCTGCTATAATTCCTCTACATAATCTGAGGTTGTCTAAATCCAGGCTTTCATGTGTGTCTCAGGATTGGGATCTCTGGGGGGAAGGGGGATGTCATGCTAGAGGATCATATTCTCAGAAATAGAAGATTTACATGATATTCTAGATGAGCCTCAGCTTTCCCACCTGCTGCATGACCCAAAACAATTTTGAGCCCTTCTCCTTCCTCCAGTCCCTCAGAGCCATCCAGCCATTCATTTCCTCATGCAGGTAACTACAGCTTCCACCCCTTTTATATACTATGTGGGTACGGACATTTACTACCACGAACAGGCCTAAAAAGGGCCTTTAGCTCTGTGAGATGACAAATGGTGAACTAGGGATGATCCAAGTGCACCTCACTTACTCAGATCTCACCAGAGCTCAGCCAGACTCTGGTCTTTTCAGCTAAGACCTGTCCATCTTTATTAAGGCAATCAAAACCCTGACCATTTCCTTTGATCTTACCTGACATGACAGTTGTTTTAGCATTTGTAGCACCCATGAAGAAAGGCCTAAAATTTGGTTGCCAGCCAAGGCTTGGTCTGATGAAGATTGTATCTCTAGGGCAAGTACCAAAATGGGATTAGCAAGGAAGGGCAGAGGCAAAAACCTAAAAAATCTTACCATCACTTGTCTCTTGGAGGGCCTGCACGAGGCTGTAAGTGAACTTACTAACCAATAAATTAAGAGAAATCACTCGAAGACCCATCTAACTTCTAGCCCTCACTCACTCTAGTCTAGAAGAGGCCAGGAAACACAGAAGGGACCAACTATTCTCATCATACATTTTATTTTATTATTGTAATGTATAAAGGGGTTACAATTATATTCACCAGATAGTAGGTGCGTTACTTCTCACACATTGATACCCTTTCTCATGTTTTTGTTCCCATTTCCCTCCCTCTACCTCCTCGCAATCATCTTGTTTTTCCCCCTTCCCTTTCCTATTTCAAATAAACAAATAAATGTATATCTAATATGACAGGTAACAAAGTCAGATACTGTAACAATATGAGATTAACCAAAGGGCAGCAAAAGAGTACATAGTACATTAAGAACAACAATCACACAAGATAAAGCCCCTGTTTCCGTATCCTGGAGGTCCTTTCATTAAGCCTCCATCCTATATGGCCTTACATATCTAGGCTTTGTGCTATTGTAATCCTCTACTAGGAGAGTCCTAGGTGTGTTCTAATTATTACAAATGAGGGAAACCATTGAGCCTATGTTCCTTTGAGTCTGGCTTACTTCACTTAATATGATTTTTTCCAAGTCTTTCCATTTCCTTACAAATGAGGCAATGTCATTCTTTCTGATGGCAGCATAGAATTCCATTGTGCATAAATACCACATCTTCCTGATCCAATCATCTACTGAAGGGCATCTAGGTTGGTTCCATATCACCATATATTTTATCACTCAATCCTTATGAAATGTTAGAGGAAAAACAAAAATCTAGAAAGGGCTTTCAAACTTTTTCTGTGCCTACTAGAAATGGCATTACAGGTCTTTAGTAATTGTGAAGGAGATGTGGAAGACTGAAAAGTGGTGACAGGTGAAAAGAGGTACAATTGTCCTCTCATTCCAGGCTGACCCCTGGCTTCTATGCCCATCATTCAGGCTAATTGTGGACCATCACAGGCTCTTCATGGTCCTCATCGGCAAGCTGTAATTGTGATCAGCTGGGACATTTCTATGGCAACTGTCAAAACCTACATCCCCCTCCCACCACACACACACACACACACACACACACACACACACACACACACACACATACACACACACTCTGCAGGCAGAAAGGTCACTGGAAAGAGGACTGTCCTTCTCTTGTCCACAGGAGAGGCTATTCCCAAGTCCAAGATTCACATGGACGGTCTATTCCTAATGACCAGGAGATGACACCGACTTGGTTTTTGAACTATGAGGAAGCAAGAGACAGGAGAGATCTCTACATCTCAACTGATAGAGCCCAGAGACTACACAGCTTCCTATATCCTCCACTGAAGAGCCCCAGATAACCCCTGCTTACTTTTCCGATGCCAGGGCTTCATATTCTGCCCTAATTACCTTCTCTGGCACCATATTTTCATATTCTGTTCGCTTCATAGGAATAGATGGACAAACCTAACTGGGTTAGTTGATTCCCCAACTCATCTACTCCACATGAACCCTGTCTTTACTCACCCTTTCAGGCACTGCTACTCCTAAGCTGAGAGATCCAAGCTACGACCCACCTTAGTGGTCAGAGTGAAACTAGTACAGGGTCCAAGCATTCCTTGGCTCTAAAGGCACTTCTAAGGATTGGCCATGCAGTCCCTGCATATTCACTCTCTGTTACTCTGGGGAATTTTTTTTCTAAAAGATCTCAACTTTCCCCCCCAGATTCTCTCAAACCAGAAGCCAAAAGAGGACTCTAAACCTCATTACTTTTATCAGCTGGCCTAATGTGCTCTTGCAATTTTGCCTCAAAAAAACAAACAACAAAAAAACCCTAAAACACTCTATTCTAGTGGAAAACAAAGATAGTCCTTATAAGATGTGCTGGTTCATTTCTAAGAGTAATTCCTATTTGCCCAATTGTTAAGTCAAATCTTTACTGGGGACAAAGATAACGCCTTCACCCCTCTCTCTGTTCCTGCAAGGCCTAGATTTCTCTAAAAGAATTCCAGTTGTTAAGGACAGGTTGATCTTAACTTCAGGGACCACATCTAACTGGGAAGCGCTGGGAATTTATTTTAAACATGGGTGCCCTTGTTTGCCAACAAGCAACACACTGGCTTTGGAGAATGGTGGGGTATTATTGCATCTGGATCCCCCAGTTTGGGCTGATAGTTAAAACCTTCTTTGGGGCTTTGAAGAGTGCCTAAAGAGGAGCCTCTAGAATTCACTCCTAAAATGAGCCTAAACCCCACTGGACTACCAGAAACCTCTTACTAACTGCCTTTGCTCTTGCCTTCCATGTCTTGAGAAAACTTTTCCCCTCTGTATTCTCTGTATTCATGAGAGAAGGGAGGTTGTGTAGTAGTCTTTACTGAACTACCAGAACCCATAAACTGCCAGTAGTATCTGTAGCCAAAAGACTAGACCACACAGTAGTTGTGTGATAGCCCCTATATCTCCAAATTGACCCAGAGGACAAGGTTGATGGCATTCACTCGCTAACAAGTGACAATGTGGAGCTCTCAATGTGGAGCCCTCACCTCCAACTTTGATCTGGTCAAACCCTAAGCCCTGCTACATTATCGTAGGACCCAAACTCTGACCTCCCAAACTCCAAGCACCTTTCTGGTAATTATCTATCTGATCTGCACTGCCAGGGCGCTGTACTCCAAGACATCCCCTACCTTGACCCAGTGCCACCTGGCTCATGGATGGCAACAGGAGTATGACTTTGCCCTTATCGAAATTCTCAGAAGTCACTGGGACTGGCCCCCTTTGTACTAGCTCAAAAGGCTGAGATTATTACAACTCAAACTCTTTAGTGAGGGGCAAATAAAAGCCAGCATATACATTGTCTCTGTCTCTTTCATGCAGTGTGCGCATACAAGGCCATTTAGAAGATAAGGGACAGCCTCAAACACCCCTTACTAGTGACCATCAAACTCCCAGGAAAGAGAGCCAGAATTCATTGTAGAGGCCACCAAAAGGCTACAGACGAGATAGTAATGGCTAAACCAAGCCGACAAGGCAAGGAGTTAACTCAGCTACCCCTTCAGGCAGCCCTACTCCTCACCCCTGATATCCTTTATCCCTGATATACTTCTAAGGAAATTAAGGAGGCTGTGGCTAAAGTTCTCACCTCCGAGGGTGAGTTACAGGGACCAGACCACTGTATCCTTCATTCTTCTGCCTTCTTATCAATCTACCCTATATTGGAGCCAATACCCCACTATGACCACTTTAACCATGCTTTCAAAGGAGAGATGTTCCACACTGTGGTCCAATTGTCAAACCTGTCCCATCTGCTGATACACTAACCCTGGAAGGACACAAAGCCCTCACCCTTCCTCCCACCTATTCAGGGGTGAGCACCCTTACTAGGGGAACACTTAGAACTTCAAATACTTGCTCATTTTTGTGGATACTTTCACAGAGTGGAGCTTTCTCCTATTCACACAGGCAATTCTTGCTCTCATATAACACCTCATTCTGAACTCCACGTATCTCTAAATCTTCATTACTAATGAAGAGGACTTCATTGTGGTAACTCCACACAGTGTACTTTGAACAAGTTCACCCCTTCCATTAAATTACCTGTGTTTTCATCTCATCTTAAATATTCCTTATGGTGAGGATATTTAAAAATAGTCTTAGCTGATTTGTGTGTGTGGTGTGTGTTCATGCATGCATGAATTCTGGCATTGGGATTTCAACTCAGGACCACATCTCCTTCGTTGGCTTCTTCAACTCAACTCAAAGCTGGAACTCTGCTACCTGAGCTACAGCTCCACTTCCAGCATTTTGCTGGTTAATTAGAAGTTCTCACACTTTTCTGCCTGGTTTTGCTTCCAACTTTTGATCCTCAGATCTCAGCTTTCCAGTTATCTAGAGTTCTTGGTATAAGCCAGGCTTAGCTATTTTTACATCTATGCTAACTGCATGACCTTTGGTATAAGACAAGAATTTACCCCTCCTGATTGCACTTTGTACTTGTGGGCCAGTGCCCCCCCCTCCTATTTCCATTCTTCCCAACCAAGCCCCGGTAACCAATTCCACCCTCTGATGAGTTTTAGATTTCTCTTGCAAGTATTTGTCTTCTATGTGCTTGTCTTCTTTCACATCCTCTAAGTTGATCCATGTTGTCACAATGTCTCAAGGTGAGTATTCCATTGTGTAGCTAATGCCATGCTTTTAAAATTCCATTCATCTGATGGACATGTTTCAGTGCTAGAGAATGTTAAATATTTAGTGCAACGTTTTATGTTTTGTTTGTTTTGAGGCTAGGGCAGAAGGGACTCTTAAGGGATTTAGTAGTCTCCCTTTACTAAAGAGTTGTCTCCACTTACCAACATGCACCCACATCTCAAACAAGTGTTTCCTCATTAATTTCCATACAAATTTACTGTGGTTCAGGAGGAAAGGCAATTACTATAACACAAAATGTTAGGCTGAAAATATTAGAGCAAATCTCAGTGAAAGGTTCCATTATTTAAGACTACACCTGAGAAACTTTCCCACTAGACAGGAGTTAGTCATTGTGTAGAGTGAACTCACAGGATCTGTAGTAAAGATATTTTAAGCAGCTGCTGCCATACCAAAACTACATTTATATGTATTTTACTTTATATACTTGTATATATAAACAAAAGAAAATTTAGCTCAGTTTTTCACCTATGGCAAACAAAATTAGCTAATTCATGACTGAAATAGATATAAAAAAAGTACCAATTCCAGCACTGGAAACCCTGAGTTGCATGTCTGTGTGTATCCACCTTCAAAGGCTTCCAAGCCACCAGAACCAGGAATGTGGTTAAGGATGAACTACGACTTGTTAAATGTGAACATACCATTGTGTTATATATTAGAGCTTTCTGTCATTGTTATGAATACATAGTTTGCTTTTGGAGATAGGATCTCACTATGTAGCCTAGGCTGGCCTTGAATTTGAGGTCTTGTTTCTGCGCATGAATGCTGGGATTATGTGTCACTACTTTCAATTTGTGTATAATTAGTTGGGTGATAAATACAAGCTTAAAAAGAAAAACTCACAGGGCCAGGAGTTTGGCCTAGTGCTTGCCTAGCATGCATGAAGACCCAGGATCAATTCCTTGGTACCAAATACAGATAAAAAGCCAGAAGTGGTGCTATGGCTCAAGTGGTAGAGCTCTAGCCTTGAGAAAGCCCAAGGACAGTGCTCAATCCCTGAGTTCAAGACCTAGGACTGGTAATAACAAACAAAACAACAAAAAACAAAACTCAGTTAAAACTGCCGTAAGGGGGCCAGGAGTTTGGCCTAGTGGTAGAGTGCTTGCCTAGCATGCACGAAGACCTGGGTATGATTCCTCGGTACCACATACATAGAAAAAAGCTGGAAGTGATGCTGAGGCTCAAGTGGTAGAGTGCTAAGCCTTGAGAAAGTCCAAAGACAGTGCTCAGGCCCTGAGCCCAAGCCCAGGACTGGCAAAAAAAAAAAAAAAAAAACCTGCCGTAAGGATGTGCCATTGTAGCTCAAGTAGTAGAGGGCTCAGGGACAGCACCCAGGCCCAGAGTTCAAGCCCCATGATGGACAAAAAAAAAAAAAAAAAAAAAAAAAAAAAAAAAAAAAAAAAGCTGCTCTAACTCAATTGTTAAAAAAAAAATGTGCAAAGTACTTGTTGGTGACTTAACTTCTGTAAGCCTCCACCCCCCCCCAAATAAGGACTGACACTAAGTATTTGCTATCACCACATTTATTCAAACTGACATCACATGGCTTCTGTTAATATACACTGAGAAAAACACAGAATTCCCAAAAATGCATAGATTACAAAGAAACATCAGACAAACTCAAACTGAGGAATATTCCACAAAGAAACCAGTTTATCTTCAAAATGCCATGCTATTAAACACAGAGAAGCTGAAGAACTGCTGCTGCTCCACGCTGAAGGAAATAAAACCATCATGAAGTCTATCTTCAATCAAATCCAGGACCCACAGACGACGTTCTGGGACCATCTGTAAAATCTGAGTATGGTCTGTAAATAGTTATCACTGCTGGTTTCCTAATTTTGAGGGTACATATTATGAGCATATAGAAGGGGACTTTTAAAAAAGAGTGACAGAGTGTACACCAAAATCAGAACACCATCAACACTTCCTGGTTCTGAGGGACTTGTGGATTAGAACGGGCAACTTAGTCATAATTCAGTTACCTGTATGTAATTCATCATGAAAGGATTGGGGACAGAGAATAATGTCTTGTGCTACAATGAAATTCTCCGAGCAAAGAAAAAAGACCAAGATGAGCAGTAAATAAAGAGTCAAAGATATAGGCAATATAGAGCCTTCAATAATCAGAAAAAGCACTCAAAAAGGACAATTATCTTGTCTGGGATAAGTTTGGGGCAGTAACCAAGGATAACATAAATGAGGGAAATAAAAGGAAGTGCTATCTTCTAAATGGCCTTTTCATTTCATTTGCCACTTGTTTCACTAAAAAAAAGAACGATAGGGCTGTGGGTGTAGCTCTGTGGGAGAATGCTTGCCTAGCAAGCTCAAGATCTTAGGCTCAATCTCTAACATGACAGAAAGAAAAAAATTAAAAAACAAACCAAAACTAACTCCAAATGCTATCCAGTAAGAAAAAAATGAACAAAATACATACATGCTACAACACAGGTGACCCTCAAAAAACATCCTGGTAGATAAAGTAAGACTTTATAAGACTTCATACTTTATGACTCTGTAAAAATGAAGCCATAAATATAAAATGTCCAGGAAGCCTAAACTACAGACAGAATAGTGACGGTCTATTACTGAGGGCTAAGAAGGGGGTTTAGAACTGTTCTCATCTGAGTTATTAACTAAGTTAACCTTCTCGGACATTTGGAATCTATTTAAATAAATAGGGAAATGAAGAGATTTTTCTCTAGTCTCCTACCTTGTTTCCATTTCTTTACTGAAAAGGAACCTCAGTTTTCTAACCTTTACTGCATTATTTTTATTATTATAAAGAGTAGGATGATATTCTTGACAATATCCAAGACCCAAAGCACCTATCTCACTGATAGCCTCCATTTTCCCACATCATTTTGGCTTTTGTAACATATGCTATGGTAGTGGAAGATATGGAGTGATAGGAATTCACTCTTCCCAGTAGGTGTCAAATAATGATAAAGACATTATCTTCTGAACTCAATCCTTTCAATACAGGTATACAGAGTGAAAAGTTGCTAATCCACCACTCTATCAGACAAATAAATGTTTTTTAATTTTAATTTTTTGAAATAACTACTTCTTTGAATATAACCTGTATATCTTTGGTCAAACTATTTTCTCACCAGCATCACATTTATATTCTTTTACTTATTTTCTCTCAGACCATTTATAAAAAGTACTTCTGTTTTCATCATTCTCTGATTCTTTAAGTATTTCCAGAAAAAGTTTTCACATGAGGAGAGAGTAAACACAAATTCCAATACTTAATAAATTTATCTTGATAACATCAAAAACAAGTTTACACTTTAAATTGCATTATAAAAAATACATCAGTCTTCACATTAGTTTTACATGGAAATATATAATTATTTGAATATTTAAATATAGCTTTTTTAAGCAAAACAAAAAGTGTTACTCAGAGCCCTAGTTACATAAATAATTTAAATGCACAATGCCAAACACACACACACATTTTACACAATATTGTCCACATACTGCATTTAACTCAGGACAATTACAATAAAAATCTATGCAAAATACTCAAAAGGACAAGATCAACAAAATATTCATTATGGTTGTAATTTGACTTTTTACTATTGAAAGAATGCACTCTTGACTACACAAAATCACCAATTGTTTATCTAATCTGCAAAATAAGCCAACATTTATATAGACAAAGGGGCACATTGTGTATCCTACCAAAGTCTGAAAGTAATTCCAATTTAGTTTTAAATTATGTTTGTACAATTTCAAGTTTTCAAGCTTGCCTAAAATAAATGGGTTAAGAATGTGTAAGCCAGTCCAAAATGTCAATTTGGTAATGTAAATTGTAAATTACAACTTCTAATGTGTAAAAGATAATGTGTAAAAGATAATGACTTTTTTAATTTTAAATTTGACCACTTAAACTTTAAATGCTATCCTCTATACATGATATAGTCGTGGGAGATACGATTCCTCACATTTATGTTGTGTTTTACTTTTTCCATGAACCGAAAGAACACAGAATGTACCTTAGATGATGTCATGTCCATGCCAGACATCAGTATCTGTAAACAGAATGTATATATTGACTGCTTGGTTAATTCCTAATCAGTAGGACAGAGCTTTCTTCCTAAATTAAAATCAGAAGATAGTTTGAAACTAGTGGCCCGCAATGGTGTTTTTTAAGAAATGAAATTGAAATAGGTTGGCATATAATGAGGCAAGGTTGAAGGAATGCTATACATGTCGCCTTTGTAACTAAGAACTACACATCTGCCCACTTTTTTTTCCAATATGATCACTGTTTAAATTTAGAAGAAATTACAACATTATCACCATCATAACGTACCCACAAGTTAAATAATGGCCCCTGAAACAAAACCACAATTAAATTTCACTAATTCTAAGGTAACACATTTTTACCTCTGGAAACAAGACACATCTTAACACTGACTCTAATTTCAATAAAATATATAGTACTTACGCAATATTGAGGAAATTCAAGTTTCCCCTTAACATCAATGACAGAAAAAGATCAGGGATCTTGGCTGAACAGGATAACGGGATGTACCTGTACCAGCTCAACTGACATCCCTAAATAAAGAGTTTGAATATGCTCAAGTTCCGTAGGCTTACACTGAATATCTTGCTGCTTTTTATCTGAATGACTGAAATCAATTAGTTTAAGGTAAATTTTCAAATTATTTACTTTAAACTAGTCTCGGATGATCAATCAGATCAAGGTAAATTAACGTACAAGTACTGTTTTTCACTTGTAAGATGGACCTCCACTTAGGTTAGTAGTTTTATTCAATTGTTTGAAATGTTAGGCCATTTACTAATGACCATAACTAATGGCCTGTCCAAATGACATACTACCAAGCCAATAATTTCAGTTCCAGCTATTAACATAATATGATAATGTGTAAGGTATCGAGATAAGGCCATAAAACTACCTGGATTCTCTTAATAAACCTTTACCCTTTCAGTAAAAGGTAAAGATGTTTAAAAAAAAAAGTCTAATCAGATCAGCAAAATTGTTTTCATCTTAAGATCTACTAATGCTAAAGGACGGGGTTTATTAGAAAAGACAAAAAAAGGGGGCGGGGGTGGGGCTTATGTATGCCTATAGCCAAATAAGAAAAAATTCCAGTCTTACAGATCCAATTTCAATGAAGTAGAAAGAATTTTGGTATGTCTATAAAATCACCAGGCACTTTTACAGAACTAGATTAAAGACTGTAGTTTTTCATTCTCTGAAATGATTTTAAAAGAAAAATTACATTTTTCTTCTGATCACGTAAGTCAATTATGCTAAAAAGTCAAGAATTATTTAAGTTCCTTTTTACTACTCATCCAGTTCAAATACTACATTGACAATTCCAACTGGAACTTGTAGATTCTGAAGTATATATGTATTTGTCACAATTCTTAAAGAGATGGCATCAGTGAGTTTGTTATTGTCGTTCTTCCAATGGTATAGCTTGCTGGCAGAAGATTACTAAAAAAAAAGAACAAAACATGATGTAAGGGACAAATTTCAATATACTGAGCTAAATTACAATATGACAAATTAAGATGAAGATCTACAAAAAATGAACATAAGTTGCTTCGTGAATCTAAAAAAAGGACTCTAAACACTAATTTTAAATGAATATAAAATTTCTAATCTATAGAGAAATAGTTTAAGTTCAGTTTTCCCAGTCATGTTAGGAAAACTATGTGCACTAATGTTCAAAATGTGTTTCAATTAAAGTGTTCAATTCTCAACTAGCTGAGACACACACACAAAAATCCTACTTTACCTCATTGCTTCTCAGTTTGCTCGTGAGCCGTGTTACCATTCTCACTCCATTTGGTACAGAACATGAACTTCTCAAAGCATATTCTCTAATAGGGGCAGACTTCTTCTTTCGATGGTATTTTTTCCTATACTTCTTTCTTGCTGGAACACCAGAAGGATGGTGGATGGATTTCTTTGGAGAAAGACGTGAAATAGCTCTTAAGCGTTTTCCAACACCAACTGGTAGAAGTGAGGCGCTCAAAAACAGTTCAGTTGCTTTCTTCATCTCCTTTACCCTGTTAGCAACAAACATTTTCTTCTTAAGATAGGTTCCAAGAACATTGCCCCTTCGTTGGAAACGACGGCGAATGAAAACAGGGTATTTTAAAAAATACTTTCTAATAAGATAATTGGCTTTCATCTGAACTCGCACCGACAGTCTTGCCGAAGCTAGTCTAAACTTTTGTCGGAGAATAACTGCTTCAGAAGCACTCTTGAAAAAGTGTGGCTTATCATCTGTTGTCATCTTTGCTTTTGGAACCTTCTTTTTACTTTTGCTGTCAAAAAGTTCATTTCTCATTGGTTTGGAAGCCATTTTTGCAACATCAGGCCTTAAAGGAGTTGGCTGGCAATTACTATCATTTAGAACTGTGCTAGTGCTGGCAGCTTCTGAATCTTCTACAAGTGTTGAAGATTTAGTGGTCCGATAACGTGACCTTAATTCATATCTTGCTGGTACTGTGGATGAAGCAAGATTTCGTTTACCACCATTCTTTCTTATACTGGCGTTCCAGTTATGCCCATTACGTCCAGCCTTAACCCTCTTACGCCTGCCAGAGTTTGGTACTTTTAGGTTCTGTGGAGAATTAGTTGCAGTTTTCTTAGGCAATGGGTCCTTGGGGCTATTCTGTTTACACCCAGTATTGTAACTATACGGCTTCGTTTTAGGTGAGTTGAAGGATTCATCTTCCATCCGTTTAGTACTTGCAGAAGAGACACAGATTAAGGAATTCGGCTCTACAACTTTAAATTCTAGTGTAGGAAATACAAAAGCTCTGCTTTTGGGCTTTTGTTCTTCAGCACTGTCACTCTGTAAATTCATTCTTTTCGGTGGTTCTTCCTCTGGTCTGTTTATTTTTCTTTTCTTCAGTGGGTAGTTTTTATAATTGATTTCCACTCCACAGCTCACTTTCGCCATTTGGCTCTGAGAAGCCACATTCTCACTTTGCTTAGGAAGTTCCTCTGCTAGAGAATGTTGCTGTGCTTTATTTGAAGCCTCTGAAATGCCATCATTCCCTGCAATCCTACCTTCAATATTTTCACGATCCGACTGAGCCGGAACTGATACAGTGTCTTGATTAAACTCGGGCCAGGTACCATTTTCCTCTTCATTTAAAAAAGCTTCATCAGTCTTAGAATTATCATCAAAATAGCAGCGGAAACGACCTTCCTTAAATTCCTTCACAAGCGTATTAATTTTCATGTCATCTTCCTTCATTATCTGAGACCATGTCTTACCCACAAATGAAGGTGGGACATGAGGCGAGGCTTCAAGAACTGGTTCATTTGGATTTTCTTTTACATTCCTTCCCAGGTCCCTTCCAGAATCAACTCCGGAAGTAGAGCAAGATTGGGTATCATGGATTCTTTCTCTCCGGTAGAAAGCTATTTTCTTCCGCTTCTTTCCAGCATCAATCTGAGGAACATAGCTTGGTTGGCAAGCTATAGGAGCAGAGCCTGGACGGAAATAACGAGTATTTTCTCTCAGGTCAAAAGTTACTTTCTTCCGGCCCCTTCCAGAATCAACCTCACAAGCATAGCTTGGTTGGCAATCAATAGGAATAGAGCCTGGATGGAAATAATGAGTATTTTCTCTCAGGTCAAAAGGTATGTTCTTCTGGCTCTTTCCAGAATCAACCCAAGGAACACAGTGTGACTGGCAATCAATGGGGGCAGAGTTTGCCTGGGAATCACGGTCTCTCGGGTTAAGAGTTATCTTCTTCCGCCTCTTTCCAGAACCAACCTGAGGAACATAGTTTGATTGGTAATCATAAGAGGCAGAGCTTGATTGAGTGTCATGGGTATTTTCTCTCGGGCCAAAAGTTGCCCTTTTCCGTTTCTTTACAGAACTAAGCTTGGGAGCACAGCTTGACTGGGAATCATTATCTTCTTTCTGATCAGAAGTTACTCTCTTGCGACGGCGTGTTTTCTTAACAGATTCTTGATGCTTGCCAGGATTAGACTGAAGAGAGACATCACCTTGAAAATCTTTCTGAGAATCACTCATACTTCCCAGGTCAGCATGTTCTGACGTTGAAGGATCATTACTAGACATAGGTTGACTAGCTGACACAGTAGAGACAGCCCCATCTGGTACAGGATCACTATCTTTCAGGTCAGTTTTCTGCAGTTGATTACTTACTGCCTGAGAAGTATCTTCCGAATTAAAATCTCCTTTAGGATCATCACGGCTCTTGTCTTCTGAGTCAACACGGTTTTGATCAGGTCCTTGTGGCTGGACAGTCACAGACTTGGGGGTAGCAACATTAAAATTTAGTTCATAACCACAAGACTGACATGTAGAGTCTCCCAGAATAATATAGTCATTGTTCCGGTTAATTATTCTGAAACTCTTTTTGGATGGGTTTGTCATTGACTGAAGAAAGGTAGTAGGATCATATTTTATTTCAAAACCACAAAAGTCACACTTCAGACTTCCTACAATAGGAGAATCTGTACTGCTAGTTTCTGTAGAAGTCACCTGAGGTGGTTCATTTACTACCTCAAGAGGGGCATTAGAATCAGAAATTACTTCACGATCATAATCACTGTCACTGGCCGCTACATCTACAATCACCACTTGTGGAGAATCTGTTTCACTATCTGATGTTTGACCTTGATTAACTACTATTTGAAAAGATACATCAGAGTCATATATAATTTCAGAGTCACTAGATTCACTGGACTTTTCTTCCATGCCAAGAAGCTCTTTCTTCTGAAGGCCTGTTTCTTGGCAAACCACTTGAGGTGGGTCAATTTCTGACTCCTGGTGAAGATCAGAATCATACCTTATTTCAGAACAACCAGGATCATAGTTCTCATTTTCTGGATCATTACGATCCTCCCTTTCCAAGCTTATTTCTTTCACAGATTCATCCTCCACAGACTGTTCCACCACAATCTCAACAGGTATATCAGAATCAGAACTTGCCTCAACATCCACTAGTCTATAGCTCTTATCTTCCAGGTAAATATGGTCTTCCTTCAGATTCATTTCATTGGCAGTACTGTGAAACTGTCCACCTTCTGAATGACAAGGATCACTGGAATCAAAACTTATTTCAGGATCACTGCTCTTATCTTCCAAACTGGAATGCTCCACTTGCACAACTGGTGGTGGTTGAACCACTGAGTGAAGAGGGCTATTTGAAACATGAAATACTTCAGAACCATCTGGTTCATAGCCCACATTATCACTCAGGATATTTACTTCTTCAATCGGCTCTTGGATTTCGTTAGTCACAGACAGAAGTTCATCAGAATCAGTATTCATTATGGGGTTACCAGGTTGGACAGTCTTGTCTTCAAAGTCAACATGCTCTTCCCAATGGCTGTCCTCCTGAAATTCTTCAATTTGTTCAGCCACTGAAGGATGAGCATCACTGGAATCATAGCTTACTTCAGGACCACAAGAATCACTGCTCCCAACTTCCAAACTGGAATGGTCCTCTGGCAGTATTTGTGGTGGCTGAATTACTGAGTGAAGCGGGGTATCTAAAGCAAAAATTGCTCCAGAAGTAGAGGGTCTACATTCCTCATCATCCAGATAATTATGTCTCTTTCTTAGGAGCTTTAGATCTTGAATCGGTGCTTGAATCTCACCAGTTACAGAGTGAAGATGTTCATCAGAATCAGAATTTATTTTGGAGTCATTAGGTTTGTCAGTCTTATCTTCTTGGCTTGTCTTCTGAGCTACATCAGTTTCTTCAGCCACTGAATAACAAGGATCATTGGAATCAGAACTTTCTTCAGGACCATAAGGATCACTGCTTCCAACTTCCAAACTGGAATGTTCTTCTTGCAAAATCTGTGGAGGTTGAATAACTGAGCAAAAAGGGATATGTGAAACATGAGTCATTCCAGAACCACCTGGTTCACAGACACTATCATCCAGGGAAGCATATCCCTCTGTGAGATGATCTACTTCTTCAGTAGAAGAAAATTCTTCTGGAACTTTATTAGTCACAGATTGAAGAGGTTTATCAGAATCATTATTTATATCTGAGCCAGCTGGTTCAAGAACCTTATCTTTCAAGTCAATGTGTTCTTGCCAATGACTGGCCTCTGGAACTACTTCGATTTGGCCAGTCACTGAATGACAAGGACGACTGGAATCAAAACTTATTTCAGGACCACGAGGTTCACTGCTCTTATCTTCCAAACTGGAATGCTCCACTTGCACAACTGGTGGTGGTTGAATCACTGAGTGAAGAGAGCTACTTGAAACATGAAACACTTTAGAACCATCTGGTTCATAGCCCATATTATCACTCAGGATATTTACTTCTTCAATCGGCTCTTGGATTTCGTTAGTCACAGACAGAAGTTCATCAGAATCAGTATTCATTATGGGGTCACCAGGTTGGACAGTCTTGTCTTCAAAGTCAACACGGTCTTCCCAGTGGCTGTCCTCCTGAGATTCTTCAATTTGTTCAGCCACTGAAGGACAAGCATCACTGGAATCAGAGCTTACTTCAGGACCACAAGAATCACTGCTCCCAACTTCCAAACTGGAATGGTCTTCTTGCAAAATTCGTGATGGTCGAATCACTGAGCAAAAAGGGGTGCCTGAAACGTAAGTTATTCCAGAAACATGTTGTTTATAGTTCTTATCATCCAAACAAACAGATCTCGCCTTCACAATTCTTTCTTGAATAGGCTCTTGAGTTGAATTAGCTGTAGGCAGAAGAGGTTCATCAGAGTCAGGATTTGCTTTGGAGTCACTGGTTTGGACAGTCTTATCTTTCAAGCCATTACGTTCTTTCCAGTGACTGGTCTCCTCATGTACTTCAGTTTGGCCAGCCATTGAATGACAAGGATCACGGGAACCAGAACTTATTTCAGGACCACAAGGATCACTGCTCTTAACTTCCAAACTGGAATGCTCCTTTTGCAAAATCTGTAGTGGCTGAATCACGGAGCAATAAAGGATTTTTGAGGCATAAATTGCTCCAGAACCATGCGGTTCATAGTCCTTATCATCCAGGCGAGTAGCAGGTCCCTTCTTCAGAAGATTTACTTCTTTAATGGGCTCTTGGATTTGATTAGTCACAGACTGAAGTTCATCAGAATCAGAATTTATTTTGGAGTCACTAGGTTGGACAGTCTTATTTTCCAAGTCAATGCGTTCTTCACAATGGTTGTTGTCCTGAACTACTTCAGCTTGGCTGGTCATTGGATGACAAAGATCACTGGAATCAGAACGTACTTCAGGATTACAAGGATCACTATTTCCCAAACTGGAAGGCTCCTCCCGTAAAATTTGTGGTGGTCGAATCACTGACCAAAAAGGGATGTGTGAAAGATTAATTGCTCCAGAACTACCCGGGTCAAAGCTCTGATCACCCAGGCGAATATGTGTCTCTCTCAGAAGATTTGCTTCTTTAATAGTCTCTTCAATTTTATCTGTCACAGACTGAAGAATTCCATTAGGATCAAAATTTATTTTGCAGTCATTAGGCTGGACAACCTTATCTTCTTCAGCATGCTCTTTACAACAGTTAGTCTCTTGAACTACATCAGTTTGGGAAGCCACTGAACGAAGGACATTAGAATCATACATAATTTTGAAATTCTTAGGTTCATCCTTTTTACCTTCCAAATCAACATCTTCATCCGTCCAAAAATCTGAATCTCTACTCTCTTCACTGTACTGGACAACCATTGACTGAAAAGAGTCATCTGACTCAAAACTTACTTCTGAACCACCAAAAGACTGACTGTCCTCATCTTGTGGCTCAATGTGCTCTGGTACCAAAATAGCTACTTCAGGCTGACCAACTACTGACTGGTTTGGGAAGTCAGAAGCCAAACTAGCTTCTAAGTACATCTGGCCTTTGTTCTCAAAGTTGATTTGTCTAATAGTTATATCAGGTTGACCAGCTACAGGTTGAAAAGAAGCATCAGAATCATGTATTACTTCTGAACCTTCAGGTTCATCAGTCTTATTTTCCAGTCCAATGTCTTCCTTCCACAGTTCTATTTCGGGAGCCATCTTGTGATGTGTTCTGTTTTTGCTTTGCATTTCAACATGGTTTTCCTTTGAAAAGGTATGCTGAGTTTGGTCTAGAACTGAATCAAGACAGGTATCAATATTTGAATGAGCTTCAAAACCTCTGAGTTGAATACTTTCATCTTCTGGATCAACATGACCCTCCTTCAAAACAGCTAGTTGAGGCTTTTTAGTCATTAACTGAGGAAGGACATTAGAATTCAAGGTTAGTTCAGAAGCACCAAGGTTATCACTATCTTCTAGAATATGCTTCGTCTTTTTCTTAGCTTTTTTCCCAGCACCTTGAGATTCTGTCAGTGGATAATGAGGAACATCAGAATCTAAATTTAACTCAGCACTTTTATTTTGTAATTCGGCATGCTGTTGTTTTGGAAAGCAAGTATTTTCAACAATTACTTGAGGTTTGCGAATAACTGATGGTTTAGCGATCTCAGAACCAAATCTTGTTTCAGAAACAAAATCATTACTCTTAGTTCCTAAGTATATGTGTTCGGTCTTCTTCTGAAAGTTTATATCTTTGATAGGATTTCCAGAATGTCCAGGCTTAGAATTTAAAAAATCATAATTCAAATTTAATGCAGAGTCAGCAGACTCATTTTTCTCACGGACTTGTTCTTCTTTAAGAGAATTTAATTTTTTAACATATAATTCTGGAGAATTAATCACTGAATGAAGAGGGGCATGAGAATCTAAATTTATTTCACAATCAATGGATGTATCATTCTTCCTTTCCAAGTATATACATTCTTCATCCTGAATGACTACTTCAACAGCTACTTCAGGTAGATCATTTCCTGAATGAAGAGGAATATCAGAATCAAAAATTATTGCAGAAACACAAGATTCATCGTTTATTTTCTAGATTAATAGGTTCCTCCTCCTCTTCAAATCCGTCAATTACTGAGCAATTAGGGATATCAGAATCAAAAGTTATGCCAGAACTACTTGGCTCACAGCTCTCATCTTCCAGGCTAAAGCCATCTTCTTTTAGTCTTTCAAAATCCAGCTGACTGCTCAATAACTGACAGAAGAGGGGAATCGGAATCAAATGTCAACTCAGAACTGGAGCACCCATAGCTCTTCATTTCCACGTCGACATTTAACTCTAAGATTTGCTTCACCCAAAGCCCCTTCAGGTCGATCATTAGCTGACTGATAAAATCATCAGACTCAGTACTTAGATTAGCAATTCTATATTGAATACGCTTACTCTTTAGGCCAATATTTACATTCTGAGGGTTTACTTCTTTAACTGCTACTTGAGATTGATCAGCCACTAATTGAGCATCAGCATGAAAACCCATTTCAGGACCATGAGACTCACAGTTCATATCCACAAGGCCAGCCTTCTTCTTTTTCAGAAGATTTATCTCTTCATCTCTCTGGGGTTCATCATCCACTGTCTCAAGATGTGCTTTAGCACTAGTGGGTTTGCATTTCTTATTTTTTAATTGGACAGATCTGGCTTTCAGATTTCTTCCTCTGACAGTCATTTGGAGATGGTCCTGAGAAGTATCACTATCAGAACTTTCAGAATTACTAGAACCATAGCTCTCATCAACTAAACTAATTCGAACCTTCTTCTTACGTTTTATTTCTGTGACAACTACCGGGGGTTCTTCAAGTGAGGGATCATTGTTTTCATCAGAGCTGGTAGATCCATAGCTCGGATCAACCAACTGAACTCGTGCCTTATTTACTACTTGTACAGAATTTGGGGAGTGCTCATTAATTGTCTGAAGGGAGTTGCCCCTACAATAAAAATTCATTTCAGAGCCACTGGAATCATAGCTTTCATCAACTAAGCTAATACGCTTTTTATTCTGAGGATTTACTTCTTTAACAGTCACTTGAGACTGACTGGTAACTACCTTAACAGAATTAGTGCAATCATCAACTGAAGCTGTTTTAGGAATGCCGGATTTATTACTCTTATCCTGTAAATTAGCAGTTATTTCCTTTGAAACATTTATGTCTTTAGTAGCCAGATTAGATAGAGTGGTCAGTGAATGACCAGAGGAACCACAATCATTTATTTGAAAACCTCTAGATTCAGAGTTCTCATCTTCTTGGCCAACTACTACTACTACTACTTCTTTTTCTTCCTCTTTTCCTTCTTGTTTTACTTCTTCTTCTTCTTTTTCTTCATCTTCTTCTTCTTCCTCGTTTTCTTCTTCTCCTGCTGCTGCTTCATCATTTTCTTCTTTGCAAGGCTCTAAGCCTTTTTCAGCATCTTGGGATTTGTCAGAAGTTGATTGAAGAAAGACATGATCCAAGTTGTCTTCAGAACTCACAGAGCTCTCTTCTTCCAAAGCATCTGGCTTGTTAAAAGCCAACTGCCTTTCTTCTTGATAATAACTCATCCATTGTGAGGAAAAGGACTCCTCCCAATGCTTTGGAATGACATATTCAGATATTTCTTCATCTAAAGGCATGTTAGGTTTATTCGGCCTTATCACTGAGCTACCTACAAATTCAGCTTCTGTAAAACTCTCATTGTTAGTAGGTTGACGGAATTCATAAACAGGTGTTGAAGTTTCCCCCCTAGCTCTTACACTCATCTGAGAAAGCAATTTATCTATATCTATACACACAGTTTGCTTATTTGTTTCTTTAGGTTTCTCCTGTGTATCTGAAGACAAGGGGCTGCTAGAAGCCCCACCGAGCTCTCTAAAGTATTGGTCAAATTGATGTGTGTCATCATTTTGGCCAAATGACTCTGAAGAGACTTCTAGTGCTAACCTAGTAGTTTTAGCTGAAAGTGGTCTTTCGTAAGAACTGTTAGGTAAATAACTAGCAGACACATTACAAATCACTGGGGGGCGAATTAACTTTTTTTCATTATTTGTAGGTTGACCAATTTCTACTGGATTAATTTTTCTCATACCACTCTCAATTTTATGATCAAACGCCAAGGACTGCTGCTGTCCCATCTCCAGTTTTTGAATAACTGACGGACGAGTCGAAAAGCCGTATGCACATTCCTGTGGCTGACTAGGCCCGCACTGTAGGTCTTCAGCAGGGTCAGACTCATCGGAGTATATCTCTTCACTCTCAGTCTCCTCATCCCTTTCTTCAGGATGAAACTCATCCACAACCACCACATCAGGCGACCCAGGATTTGGGGGGGCCTCATATTGTGCTGGTCTAAAAAGGAAGGGAAGGGGGAATCATAAAAAAAGGTCTAGAATCTATTTTAAATGTTTATTTTTTCCTATCCTATCCCTATTAGAAGGCAAAGAATCAAAGGGATCACATTAAATCATATCCTCTATACTTCAGTATAGAATACACTGCTAGTTCCATCAACTAATAAATGCAATAAACACAAATGCTCCTAAATGTAATAAATTAAAAATTAAACATCTACCACTTTTCAATATATCGTAACAGCAAAAGTTTGTCACAAATTATGTAACTTTGTATACCTCAGATTAATTTCTGAAACAAGACTATTTTCAGTCATAAGATCATTTTGTGGAATAAATTAACCATTGTACATAAAGAACATTTTTTTAAAAAAAGGAAAGCATGGGGCTGGGAGTTTGGCCTAGTAGTAGAGTGCTTGCCTAGCATGTACCAAGACCAAGGTTCGATTCCTTGGTACCACATACATAGAAAAGGCTGGATGGAGGTGGTGCTGTGGCTCAAGTGGTAGAGCTCTAGCCTTGAGAAAGCCCAAGGACAGTTTTGCTCAGGCCCTGAGTTCAGTCCTAGGACTGGCCAAAAAAAAAAAAAAAAAAAAAAAAACAAAGGAAGCATGATGATGATACATTACAAATGTAATCTGGCAAGGCTGATAAGGGCAAAATCACTTTAGTATATCCTTAGTAGGTATACAGATTACTCAACTTCAGATTAATTTTTTGTTGTTGTTGTTAGTCACAGGGCTTGGACTCAGGGCCTGGGTGCTTTACACCTCAAGGGTACCGTTCTTACTCCTCGAGCCACAGCACCACTTCTGGCTTTCTAGTGGTTAATTGGAGATAAGAGTCTCACAGACCTAATGGCTCGGATGGCTTTGAACTTCGATCCTCAGATCTCAGCCTCCATATAGCTAGGATTACAGGCGTGAGCCATTGTGCCTGGCTCAGATTAATCTTTCTTTTCTCCTCTTCTCTTCTCTCTCTCTCTTTCTCCCTCTCTCCTTCTCTCCTTCCCTCCCTCCCTCCCCCCTCTCTTTCCTCCCTCCCTCTCCTTCTCTCCCTCTCTTTCTCTCCCTCCCCCCTTCTCTGTCTCTGTCTCTTTGGTGCCAGGGACTGATTGAACCCAAGACCTAATAAGTTCTCAGCTTTTTTACTCCCAGATGGCATTTCACCACTTATGCCATATTACCAGCCAGCATTTTGCTAGTTACCTGGAGTTAAGAGTTTTGTATCTTTCTGCCTGGGCTACCATGGAACTGTGATTCTTAGGTCTCAGCCTCTTAAGTGGTTATGATTATAAAGGTATGAGCCATCAAATATTTGTGAAATTATTAAACTTCATATAAACTGTCATTTTCTATGAAGAATAATTTGACAATGTCAATTAAAACTTACAATTTATATTCTCTCCAACTTAATAATTCAAATCTTGGTTTCCTGTGTTTAGTAATGAATAAGAATATTCACTCTTGTTTTATTAAACAATTTGCTACTGGTTAAATAATTAAAGGTACTTAGTGAACAGAATGGACTGGAGCAGAAAGACAAAAGTGATCTCTTTTTTCCTGAGTGTGTGGGGGATTAGGGGGAATAGGGATGTGCTGTGTTGCCCAGATTGGCCTTTATTGTCTGGGCTCAAGCCATTGCTTTTGCTTCCTCCTTTCAAATACTTTTAACTACAGGCATTAAGACTCATTTTTAAATGTGCTTTCTAAATTATGCCAATGTATGTTTCCCATTTAAAATTTTAAATGTCATTTTTTTTTTGCCAGTCCTGGGCTTGAGCTCAGGGCCTGAGCACTGTCCTTGGACTTTCTCAAGGCTAGAGCTCTACCTCGTGAGCCTCAGCACCACTTCCAGTTTGTTTTTTATTTCCTATGTATGTGGTATTGAGGAACCGAATCCAGGTCTTCGTGCATGCTAGGCAAGCACTCTACCACTAGGCTAAACTCCTGGTCCTTAAATATCATTTTTTGAATTACTCAAAAGTTCCTATTTAAAAATAGGTAATGTATCTATAATATTGCACTCAAGAAAACATTCTTCACTATATCTTGTAAACAGCTGACCAACAAATCTCATTGTATATTAGGGGAAGAGAAACTTTATAGAAAAGGCTTGGATTTAAACCCCAACATGAGTTGCATCTTCAGTTCTTTTTGCTTTTTTTCACATAAGGTCTCATGTTTTTTGCCTATACTGATCTAGACTCCTTCTATTATGCCTCCAGTATACTGGGGTTACAGACATAAACCATCATGCCTATCTTACTGTATAAGTTGAAATGGGTTCTCATCTTTTCTCTACCTGGCCTCAAACCATGATACTCCTAACCTCTACTTCTTGAGTTGCTGGAATTACAAGTATGAGTCATCACACTGAGTTCTGTGCTCTCAATTCATTAAGAGAGGAAAAAATTCAGCCATATAGAAACTATCTACTAAGAACTTTCTACTATGCAATAGGTCCTATGGTAGGATCGAAGGATGATAATATTCTCAAGAAGTAATCAAGTAGCAGCAGAAGGTAGTACAGAAAATAATTACAATTAAGTTGCTAAGTATTATATCTAAAACTTTAAAAGATTTGAGTGTACCAGCAAAGAATAACCTAAGAAAAGATGACAAGTTAATGTAGGGTAGTATCCAGATAAGATCCTAAAACTTAGAAGATCCACAAAGAAGTCTCTGAATTAAATGACACCATAACCTAAATGGACTTAGCAGACACCTGCAAAGCATTTCACTCAATGACTATAAAATTCACCTCCTTTCCAATAGTCCACATAACATTCTCCAAAACTGATCATACCCTATGACACTCAACGAGCCTGAGCAAATACAAAAGGATAAAGATAAATCCTTGCATCCAATTTCATCACAAGGTGATTAAACTAGGTCTCAAGTACAAAAGATACTATAGGAAACTCTCAAACACAAGTGGCTGTGGGTCATTGAAGAAATAAAAGAAGAAATCAGAAAGTTCTCATCATTTAATGAAAACGAAAATACATCATACCAGAACCTCTGGGATACAGCAAAAACAGTGGTGATAGGTAAGTTCATAGCTCTAAGCACACACATAAAGAAAACAGAAACAGCTCAAGTAAATAACCTCATGATGCAACTAAAGCTGCTAGGAAAACAGGAACAAACCAAACCTAAAGCTACCAGATAGAGATAGAAAAGACGAGAGCAGAAAGCAATAAACTAGACTAAAACAACTATACATAAAATCAAACAGATGGCTGGGTGTGAGAAGTAATGCAAGTACTATCTGGCAAATGTAACTGTAACCCCTCTATACATTACCTCAATAATAAAAAATAAAATAAAAAAAGAAAACAACAACAAAAAGAACAGAAGGCTGGTTCTTTGAGGGGAAAAAAAAAAAACACGTGAATACAATTGGCAGATCACTAGCTAAAGTGATGAAGAAGATTCAAATCAACAAAATTAGAGATGCCAAAGGAAACATTACAACAAACATTCAAGAAATCCAAAAGATCATGAAGGCCTACTTTCAAAGCCTTACTAAGATAGAAAATGTAGTAGACAGAAATGGGTAAATTCCTAGAGATATAAAAACTATCTTAAGCAGAACCAAGAAGATATTAACCACTTGACCAGGCATATAAAACCTTAAATTAAAACTAAGGAAATCTTAATAAACTACAGAGAATTTAATGCACTAACACGAGTTTATTCATTGTAATTAAGGATGAGATGTTAACATTAGAAAAAACAGTGATAAAATACTAAATGAATTCCCTACACAACATCTCAATTTCTCTGTATATGTAAAGATGTTTTTATAAAAAGTCTAAGAGAGACCCTGTCTCAAAAATAACCCAATGATGGAACACATATATAATTCCAGCTACTTGGAAGGCAAAAATAGGAGGAATACAGTCCAAGACTAGCCCCAACAAACCCAGGAGAAACTAAACAAACAAACAAAAAACCAACACTAAAAGCAAAAAGGACTGGGACATGGATAAAAGTGGTAGAATACTGCTCTTACAAAAGTTTGAGCTGGAAAGCAAACCGAAATATCACCCAAAACAATTATTAATGGCCAGGAGCTAGTTTATCACACCTGTAATGCTAACTACTCAGGGGGCTGAGATCTGAGGATCATGGTTAGAAGCCAGTCTGGGCAAGAAACTTCCATCTCTAACTAACCACCAAAATATCTGGAGGTGGAGTTATGGCTCAAGTAGTAACATGCTAGCCTTGAGCAGAAAAGCTCAGGGACAATGTCCAGGCCCTGAGTGCTTTGATGTTTGTAGGACAAACACCAAAAAATAAAGTACTATTGTTATTCCCATTTCCACAGAAAGCTACTATATATACTAGAATTAAGTTAACCTTAACATAAAACACCATGGAAGAGCCAAAAAAATCACAGGCATGGAAGAGCCAAAAAAAAAAAATCACAGGTTTTCATATTTTTGAACCTAACCAATGAGATTCCACTGTAGTAATCATTCTTCAAATTTTTCAGAACCAACTACCTTCATTTGACCTAGGAACTATTATAGGATACCCAAAACAAAAATAATCTTGTAATGAGACAAAACAACAAGTGAAGAAAAAAAAGAAAAGAAAAGAAAGGGGAGATGAAAAGGTGAAACTATATAATTACACCAGTTGATAAAATCCCCTAAAGTGAAAAACTGTCACTTGCTTTTGCTTTTGTGTTTGTGTTTAATATTGAAAATAACTCATAATTCCTATTTTTTGATGTTTAATTTTATTTTATTGTAAAAGTGCTGTACAGAGGTGTTAAGTTATATAAATAAGATAATAAGTATATTTGAGCATATTTCTTTTTTTCTCTTTCTTTCATATATTTTTATTGTAATTAATAGAAGGGTTACATGATATTTGCCAGACAGATGGTGCATTAATTCCCATACATTGATACCCTTTCACATGCCTTGGTCCCCATTTCCCTCCCCCCTCCCCCCACTCCTCATCTTGTTTTCCCCCCTTCCCTATCCAATTTCAAATAACCAAATACAAATATATCCGATATATCAGGTAACAAAGTGAGATCACTGTAACAATATGAGATAACCAAGGGACAGCAAGAGATGAGAGAGAACGTAGTACCTTAAGAACAATAATCATTCATTATATTATGTTTCTATATCCTAGAGATCCTTTCATTTAGCGTCCTACTATATGGCCTTTTGTATCAAGGTTTTGCTCTATTGCAAATCTCTAATAATTTGTAACCTAACTTTACAACTACAAGAAAAACTTTCAAAAATATAACCATTAAAGCTGGGCCAGGAGTTTGGCCTACTGGTAGAGTGCTTGTGAAGCATGTGCGAAGACCCAGATTCGATTCCTCGGTACCACATACATAGAAAAAGCTGGAAGTGGTGCTGTGGCTCAAGAGGTGGAGCGCTAGCCTTGAGGAAAGCCCAAGGACAATGTTCAGGCACTGTGTGCAAGCCCCAGGACTGGCCAAAAATAAATAAATAAATAAAAATGTTGCCATTAAAAGAAGGAAAAAAATTCTTGTTTTACTCCAGAGGCTAGTTCTCAGAAAGTTCTGGGGCTAGTTCTCAGTGAGCCACTGCTCCACTTCCAGCTTTTTTGTTATTATTTTTTGATGATTAATTGGAAATAAGTCTCTTGGGTTTTCTCACTCAGGCTGGCTTGGAACTACAATCCTCAAATCACAGCCTCGTGAGTAGCAAGAATGATAGGCATGAGCCACCTAGACCTGGCTTTAAAAGGGCTTTTAAAGATACACTGTATGTAAATAGGGCATGGGTATATCAAAATCTATGAGATGGTGTCAGGAGCATAGCCTAGTGGTAAAGTGCTCTAATAGCATGTAAGAAACCCTGGGTTCGATTCCTTGGGACAGAAAAAGTCAGTAGTAGTGCTGTGGCTCAAGTGGCAGAGGGCTAGCCTTGAGCAAAAAGTGTCCACAGACAGTACCTATGCTCCAGGACAGGCAAAAAAAAAAAAAAAAAAAAGAAAGAAAAGAAATCCACTAGGTATAGACAAAACTTTCATACTTTTAAATGCTTCCATTAAAAAAGAAGAATTAGGCCAGGTATGAAGCTACATACCTGTAGTACAAACTATTTAGGAAGCAGACATCTGAAAGATTGCAGTTCAAGGATAGCACAAGCAGAAAGTTAGCAAGACTCCTTTTCTCAACAAACAAGCAGGAATAGTGGTATACTCTGTAATATCAACTACGTAGGAGGCATAGGTAAGAAAGATGTAGTCCAAGGCTGACTCTGGACAAAAACATAAGACTCTATCTGAAAAACCACTGAATAAGAGCTATGTAGGCAATGGAGTTCTATGCTACCATGAGAAAGAATAATATTGCCCCATTGGGGAAATGGAAAGACTTGGAAAAAAATCATATTAAGTGAAGTAAGCCAGACCCAAATTAGCATAGTCTCCAGGGCTTCCTTCATCTGTAATAATTTTTAGTACACATCTAGAATTCTCTTAACAGAGGATCACAATACTTCAAAAGCTGTGTACATATGGTCATAAAGGATAAAACTAAATGAAATAATTCTAGGTTATGGAAACAAGAGGTTTACCTTTGTTATTCTTACTTTTAAATGTACTATGTAAAGTTATTTCTTTTCTCTTTTTTTTCCACTTAATCTCATGTGACTTTGTTACCTGGTATATTGTATATATGCTTATTTGTTCATTTGAAGTAGGGAAGGGAAGGGGGGAAAGGGGGATAGAAAAGGTGTGGGGTGAGGGAAAGGGGGACAAAAACATGAGCAGGTGTATCAATGTTGGAGAAGTAATGTACCCATTACCTGAGGAATGTAACTGTAACCCCTCTATACATTATTCCAACAATAAAGTACAATAAAAAAAAGTGTTACAATGTATTTTTTAAAAAAAGAGCTGTGTAGGGTGGGAATGTGGCCCAGCATGCATGAAGCCCTGGGTTCATTTCCTTGGTACTATATAACAGAAGCCGGAAACGGTGCTATGGCTCAAGTGGTAGAGTTCTAGCTTTGAGAAAGACCAATAGCAGTGCCCAGGCTCTGAGTTCAGCTCCAGAACTGACAAAAAAATAAAAAATAAATAAGAGCTTGGGTAGCTCAAGTGATAGAGTACTTGTCTAACAAGTACAAGGTTCAGAACTGAAACCTCAGGACTGGCAAAGAAAAAAAGAAAAAGTTATGGAAAACTCACTGGTTATACAATCAAAGATGTAAAAGTAACCACCAAAAAGTGCCCCAGCTAAAAGGTATAAGAGCTGGAATGTGACTCGAATGACAGTAGCATCTGCCTAGTTCAAACCCTAGTACTGCCAAAAAAAAAAAAAAAAAACCCCACAGGTAATTAAAATAAATAATAAGAAGAAATAAAAATAAGAAGCAAAAACAAGGCAAAACTGATATACAGGAATACAAAAATGCAATGTATAAAAAAGGAGGGCAAAAAAGGTTCTTTTAAAATCATAAAAGCTATAAATTTTAAAACTCTTAAATATGAACTTTTCTTTTTGGTCAGTTGTGGGGCTTGAACTCTGGGCATGGGCACAGTCCCTGAGCAGTTCAGCTCAAAGCTAGTGTTCTATCACTTGAGCCACAGTGTCACTTCCAGTTCTCTGGTGGTTTAATTGGATCTAAGAGTCTCACAGCCTTTTCCTGCTCAGGCTGCCTTTGAACCATGACCCTCACATCTCAGCCTTTTGAGTAGCTAGGATTATAGGCATGAGCCACAGGAGCCTTGGCCCTAGTATGAACTTTTAAAAAATTGAATGAATGGGTCTGGGAGTTTTGCCTAGCGGTAGAGTGCTTGCCTAGCATGCATAAAGCCCTGGGTTCAATTCCACAGTTATTGCATACACAAAAAGGTAGAAATGGCATTGTGGCTCAAGTGGTAGCTCAGGGACAGTTGCCCATGCCCTGAGTTCAAGCTTCAGGACTGGAAAAAAGAAAAAAAAAACCACAAAACCTACTTTGACAACAAAGTTTGTTCAGCAAACATCCTATTAAAATAGGGAAAAACTAAAATCCTTGCCCTAAAATCAAGAACAAAATAAGGATTTCTACTCTCCCCATTCTTATTCAATATAGTACTTGAATTCCTTGCCTGAACAATAAGGCAGAAGAAGAAAACAAAAGGTAGGCAAATAGAGTAAGAAATCAAAATATTCCTACTTGGTAACATTATGGTCCTGTACTAAAAATCAACAATCAAAAATCACAAGTTTGGGCCAGGAGCATGGGCCTAGAGGTAGAGTGCTAGCCAAACATGCACAAAGCCCTGGGTTCCATTCCTTGGTACCACTTGCACAGAAAAGGCCAGAAGTGGTGCTGTGGCTCAAGTGGTAGAGTGCTAGCCTTGAGAAAGTCCAAGGACAATGCCCAGGCCCTGAGTTCAAGCCCTGTACTGCCAAAAAAAAAATATCACTAGTTTTTCAATATACCAAGGAAGTACAGGCTAAGAAACAGGAAAACAATTCCATTCACTATAGTCTCTAAACCAATAAAGTATCTAGGTATTAACCAATGAAGTAAAAGACCTCTACAATGGAAACTATAAAACCTTAAAAGAAAAACTGAAAAGCCAGATGATGCTAGTAGCTCATATCTTACAATCCTAGGTCCTCAGGAGGCTGTGATCTGAGAATCATAGTTTGAAACCACCCTGATCAAGAAAATCCAATTAACTGAGTGCTCAGAAGCAAATTGATAGGTGACTCACACCTATAATCCTAGCTACCCAGGAGGCTGAGATCTGAGGATCAAGATTCAAAGCCAGCCCCACAATACAAGACCAGCCAGCCTAGAGACTCCTATCTCTAATTAATCACTAGAAAATGGGAAGTGGGGCTGTGGCTCAAGGGCAGGGCCTTGAGCTGAAGGGCTCCGGGAAAGTGCTCAGGCAGTTCAAGCCCTATGATCTCTTCCACCGCCCCACCCCAAAAAAAGAAATGGTAGAGCACCAGCCTTGAGGGGAAACACTAAGGTGCCACACCTAAGCTCTGAGTCCAAGCCCTAACACATATACAAACAATTTTTAGAGAGAGAGAGAGAGAGAGAGAGAGAGAGAGAGAGAGAGAGAGAGAGAGAAAGAAAGAAAGAAATCTAAGAAACCAGAAAATAGAATGACTGCTCATGTCCATATATTTGCAGAATTAGTATTGTGAAAATAGCCATACTGTTAAAAGCAGTTTACATATTCAATTCAATCCCCCATTAAAATTTCAATGTTTCACTTCATAGAAATAAATCATTATTTCATATAAAAGCATAAAAGACCCTGAATAGCAAAAGCAATTCTAAATAAAGAGTACAACTCGAGGTATCACCATCCCAGACTTTAATTTTTATTGTACAGAGTCATAGTAATACAAATAGCTTAGTACTGCCACAAAAATAGATCTGAAAGACCAACGAGACAGAACAGAAGACCCAGGAATAAAACTATATGACTACAGCCAACTAATTTTTCACAAAGGAGCCAAAATATATAATGGAAAAATGGTGCAGAAAAGAAAAAGAAACTGGGTAAGCACCATGCAGACTGAAATTCTTTCAGTCTATGCAAAAATCAACTCCACTCAATTTTTTAAAAAGCTCAAAGTAAGAGGCTGGGAGTTTACCCTAGTGGTAGAGTGATTGCTTGCCTTCCCGGGGTTCAGTTCCTCAGTACCACATATATAGAAAAAGCCAGAAATGGCTGTAGAGCTCTAGCCTTGAGAAAGCCTAAGGACAGCCCCCAGGACTGGCAAAAAAGGAAAAAAAAAAAAAAAGAACAAAAGCTCAAAATGAAATCTGAAACTCTACAAGAAAACATACTACAAGAAAAACTCTGGAAGTTATAGGCACAGATACATTTTTTTCTGAATGATTTCCAGAATGCCATTCAATGGGAATAAGAATTGACAAATGGGACTATATAAAATTATAGAGATAAAAGAATATACAAAGAGCTCAGAATAATTAGACAGCAAAAGCACAAACAATTCTCACTTAATAATTGAGCAAGTGAACCTAATAATTCTCAGAAAAAAATACAAATATCTAATAGATACATGAAAAAAGATACATAAAGAAAATGGTAATCAAAACTATTCCATAGCTGAGTGCATGGCTCACGCCTGTAATCCCAGCTACTCAGGAGGCTGAGATGTGAGGATCAAGGTTCAAAGCCAGCCCTGGCACTAAAGAACGTGAGACACCTATCTCCAATTAATCACTAGAAAATGGGAAGTGGGGCTATGGCTCAAGGAGTAGGACCGTAGCCTTGAGCTTCAGAGCTCAGGGACAGCCCCCAAGCCCAGAGTTCAACCCCCATGACCCACAAAAAAAGAAAAAGAAAAAAGAAAACTATTCCATAGCTAGGAGCTGATGGCTCACATCTTTAATCCCAGCCACTAAGGAGGCAGAAATCTTGAACTGCTATTCAAAGGCAGTCTAGGCAGGAAAACACCAAAAACCCAGAAATGGAAATTGGGCTCAAGAGGTAGAGTGCTAGCCTTGAACAAAAATGTTCAAATCCTAGGACAGGAACACAAAAAAGATAATACACGAAAGAAAGAAAAGTAAAGAAAAGAAAGAAAGAAAAGAAGGGAGGGAGGGAGGGGGGAAGGGAGAGGGAGAGGGAGAGAGAAGGGGGGAGGAAGGAAGGAGGGAGGGAGGGAAGGGAAGGGAAGGGAAGGGAGGGAGGGGGGAGAGAGGGAGGGAGGGAGGGAGGGGAAGGAAGGGAGAGAGGAAGGGAGAAAGGGAAGGAGGGAGGAGTAGAGAGAGGGGGGAAGGGAGAGAGGGAGGGAGGGGGAGAGAGGCGGGGAAGGGAGAGAGGGGGAGAGAGGGGGAGAGAGGGAGAGAGAGGGGGAGAGAGGGGGAGAGAGGGGGAGAGAGGGAGAGAGAGGGGGAGAGAGGGGGAGAGAGGGGGAGAGAGGGAGAGAGAGGGGGAGAGAGGGGGAGAGAGGGAGAGAGAGGGGGAGAGAGGGAGAGAGAGGGAGAGAGAGGGAGAGAGAGGGGAAGAGAGGGGGAGAGAGGGGGAGAGAGGGGGAGAGAGGGGGAGAGAGGGGGAGAGAGGGGGAGAGAGGGGGAGAGAGGGGGAGAGAGGGGGAGAGAGGGGGAGAGGGAGGGAGAAAACTTGTATGAAGACTTTTGGCAGGGAAGGAGGATAGGGTTTAAACTCAGAGGTTTACACTTGGCAGGCACTCTATCACTCCATTGCTTAAGTCATGTCTCTAGCCCCTACTAAACATACTTAAATATTGCTCACAGATTTAAAATATACAAATACATCAATGGAAAAGGATAAAATATGAACTATAAATATACAGAAGAACCTCTTCTTTCCCAAAGAAAGGGTAATGAGGAGAGATGCAGACTTTTTGGTCTATCATGCTGAAAGAGGGGAATCTTAGTATTGGCAAGAATGACATGAAATGACAGTCTACAAACACTACTGGTGTCCTCAGAAATTGCTAAAACCTACTAAAAGGTCTGATCCTCTATCAAGGATTTATAAATTTGGGTCACCAAATAAAAAGCAACAGATTAAAACCCAAATTTTTAAAAATCTGTTCTTCAATGATACAAATTATTGACAAAAAAAGAGAACAGTAATATTTTGCTTTATCTTGCACTGGCTGAGGCTGCAAACTCATTGTACTATGAAATCTGATTTTCTAATAGCGTTTTTCTTTACCATAGGATACTAACCCTTAAATGTAACCAAAGTATTCTTTGGGTAGGCTTTGAACAACAACCTTCAGATCTCAGCCTCCTAAGTGCTAGGATTACAGGCGTGAGCCACTGCATGCAGGAACCAAAGTATTCTTATCAAAACAAATTGATTCTTTAAAAATCTGTCCTGACATTCACATATGATAGACATCTGTTTCTGTTTGGCACCTTTTCTACTCAGAGTTCATAAGCAAGCAATTCCATTCATAGGAATTGATTTAGCTTTTTACTTTTTTTGTTGTTTTTTGAAGTCCTGGGGCTTGAAGTGAGGGCCTGGACACTGTCCTTGGCTTTCTCAAGGCTAGTGTTCTACCACTTGAGCCACAGCACCATCTCTGGCTTTTTCTTTGTATGTAGTACTGAGGAATGGAACCCAGGGTTTCGTGCATTCTAGGCAAGCCCTCTACCACTAGTCCACACTCCAGTCCTTTTGACTGCTCTTATTCTGCTACTATCACCTAGATTTCATGTTATGTATCATCTAGATATAGTTTCCCTCCCACCTTTCCACCCCCAACCCCTACTTAGTTCTGTGACACATTTAAGGTGTGTCCTAAAGATACATGACTAGTTAATGGTCTACTTCTTTTTGTCTCTGTGTGCTAGGCCTGGGTCTGGGTGCTATCCTTGAGCTTTCCTGCACAAGCTCAGCATTCTACCACTTGAGCCAGAGTTGCACTTCCAGCCTTTTGACAAACAATTGCAGATAAGAGTCTCAAGGACTTTCTTCATCCAGGCTCGCTCTTGAACTGTGATCCATAGACCTCGGCCTCTTTAGTAGCTAGGATTATAGATGTAAGTCTCCAGCATCAGTGGCCTATAACTTTTATTTGGAAATAAGCATAGCACTTATATCTTCTAATAAAACTTATGATTTGGAGGATAGAAACCAAGCAAGTGTACATATTAGATTACCATTCTACCACTGTATGTATATATGTTCTTATCCTGTAATGAAATGTCTTATTTAAGCTAGAAAAATTAAATGAAATTAGTAGGTAATAGTTCACTTCAGGGAGGGAAGTGCAGCTCAGTGAGAGAGCACTTGCCTAGTAATAAATTTCTATCGTGTGTGTGTGTGTGTGTGTGTGTGTGTGTGTGTGTGTCTCCTAGGGCTTAGAACTCAAAGACCTGATCCTTGAGCTGTTTTGCTCAAGGCCAGCACTCTTATCACTTGAATCACAGCTCTATTTCTGAATTTTCTGGTGGTTAATTGGGAAAAAAAATTCTCAGACTTTTTCTGCTCCAGCTGGCTTCAAACGACAATCCTCAGATCTCAGCCTCCAGAGTAGCTAGGATTACAGGCATAAGCCATCAGCACCCAGCTCTTTTCTCTCTCTCTTTCTCTTTCTTTCTCTCTCTCTCTCTCTCTCTCTCTCTCTCTCTCTCTCTCTCTCTCTCTATATATATATATATATATATATATATATATATATATATATATATATCTGAGACCAGAACTCAAACTTGGTACATGACACTTTCACTCATTGGCTAGCACTTTACCAAATAACCCTGCCTCTAGCCCCTACTTTATATTTCTTAACTCAAAGTCACACTTAGAAAGTCTTTGAAAACATTAATACAAGCACAAATAGTAATTAAGAATTATGTAGTATAATTCCTCTGAGCTATCTTACCTGGTGTCTTGGTAATTGTACGGGTGGTGTCGCAGTACATCCTGCAAGAAACGTTCCATCAAACCACTGGAACATACACGATTTCTACTCTGTCGGGTCGCGTTTCGGTGCTGAGCACTGAACAAATGCTATAAAGGAAAAAGAAAGTGAATATTTTTAAATCAATAATAGTCATTGCTAGTGAGAATTTTGTAAGATGGATTAACTTATATATTCTTGGTAGAAGTATAAATTGGTATCCTTGCCAAACAACAGTTTTAAAATATGTATCTCAAAAAAATTAAAGTACCTTTTTCTTTATGCTACAGTAATTATATTTTCCTAATGGAAGAAAATTACTAATTGATAAACAGATTGCTTATATTAAAAAAACTGAAACTCCCTGTCCAACAATCCTTGGACTATACTATGCCCTAAGATGTTTAATGCTATATAGCTATCTAAGATATACAAGGAAAACTTAGTAACTGGGAAGACATAGTATATATACCAAAAAGAAAAATGGGGGATGAAAAAGAAAAATAACAAAAACCACATGTATGGCTTTATCTCAAACTATAGTTTAAACTGTAAATACAAGTAAAGGAAGAAAATACATCAAAATCCTAAAAACATCTATATGTGTGGTATGGTTATGGATTTTTCTTATAAACTCTTGTATTTTCAATGACTAAATATTTTAATACTAAAAATCTGTGAAAAGAGAGAACAGGGTTGGATCCTTACACTAAAAAAAAAAGCAAACAAACAACAAAAAAAAAACCAATTTACAAACTATTTTCCTTCAAAGAATTCTGCCTTAAGCAGACCATCAGAATGAATACAGTGAATATGTCAGTCTTGCAGCAATTAGAAAAATTCTGCCTTTACTAATTATTTAGTAACTGGCAAAATGGATGGGAAAGAAGCCTAACAGACTGAGACATACAATGTACTAAACAAACACAGTGCAGGTAGTCCATGTGCATAGTGATCTAGTCAAGCATAGAGCCCTTTTCAACAGGAAGCAATTGGGGCACAAAAAATTAAAGAGTCAATTCCCCAAAGTTATATACACCCAGCAAGCAGCGAAGAAGCCAGGATATGAATCTTGAGTCTCATCCTAATGCTCATACTCTTTTCTTTATATTACATTAGCATTAATGACATGTTTCTAACATGTTAATGGTCACTTATTACATGATTTAAGTTTAACAATAACTTGAAACAATTAGCATTTTATGTAGCTCATAGTAAAGGTGATAAAAAAAAAATCAGCTCCTCAGCACTATTACAACTCTTGGAATCATTTCCATCCATGTTTACTTCAAAGGGTTTCTCTATAAGGCTAAATTTGAAGTTCTCAAAACTCCTTTTCTGCAGAACTCCCCACCGCCAGTTCCATCAACAGAGCTAGACTACCAGTAGCTGAAGAGAGGAGTTCACACAGGGGAATCATCAATGAAAATCCAACCTTGTCCTCTCTCTAGGAAGGCCAAAAAGAAAACACTAGCAATGTGAATGGAAAACTGCAATTATGTAAACTGCAGTAACCACCACTCTATATAGCCCTATATATTCCTTTAGAATTTAATTTTTTTTTTGGCAGTACTGGGGTTTGAACTCAGGGTCTTGCATTAGATAAGCAGGTGCTCCATCACTGAGCCATGCCCCAGCTAAAATTTTGAATTGATATGTAATACAAATAAAATCACGAATTATATGCATATAGCTCCAATTATCACCACGTAAACACATCCATAACCATCTGTCCATAAAAATTAGTAAGTACCAAGAAATCCAATGCCCCATTCTAATATTCCTTCCCTCTTCATCAAAGTATAATCCAAATGTTTAACACTGCAGGTCTGAAAGGTTCTGAGAGTCATATAAATGGAATCTTACAACATACATTCTTTTGTATACACTTTCTCATTCAACATTTTATTTGTGATTTTTTTCCATATTAGCTCACTCTAATTCTTGATGGATGTGGGGTTGTTTCCAGCATTTGGTCATTACAAATGATGCTCAAAGAACCTTTTTTAATACATGTCCGCTGATGCAAATACATACATATTCTGGATATATTACTAGGAGTAAAAGCTTCTGGAGTATAAACTGTATCTGCAGCTTTAGTACTCATCAGAGACCAGTCTTCCAAGTGGATGTTTCAATTTTACCTCTATTATAGTCTGTATCGTAGTACTGCTCTTTGGAAGTAGAGCAACACCTAGTATTGTCAAGTCTTTCATTTTAGCTATTATGAATGGTCAATGGTGTATCCATGTTCCCTTAAACTGAAATTTTTGGATAGTTTTCCATACTTATTAGCCAATGGGACAGCCTTTTTATGATTGATCTTTTCACATCCTGGTTTTTGTGTTTCGTTGTTGCTGCTGCTACTGCTGCTGTTACTTTAGACCAGGTCTTGCAGTTGTCTAGGTTGGCCTTGAACTTGATATACTTTTGTGATTATAAGCATGCACTACCAAACCCTGGTGTCTCTTCCTGCTTTTCAAATGGTCTTCTTGTCTATCCACTTGTAGAAATTCCATATTTATTTTGGACATAAACTTTATGTTCAGTTGTATACATTTCAAGGCTCATCTTCCTCTCTTCAGCTTGTCCTTTTATTTTCCACTTTTTCTTAACTGTGATGCCCCCTAGCATATATTTTTCTTCCTGTACTTTTTTTTTGGCAATGCTGAGACTGACCTGAGGACCTTGTACTTGCTACATAGCAATTTTTGAGGCCAGATAACATTCTTCCTTATGTAAGTCATGAAGAGTTTCACCTATTTGCTTCTTTATTATGTCAGTTGAGATTGATTCTTCTCTACAGGGCCATTCAGCAATAAAAGTTTCGTTTTTCCACAAATGAGTATCCAACTGAATTGTCTTCACTGCTCTACAGGGCCACTTTTAAATCCAACCACCACATTGCACTTGAAACTGCTTTGTCTCAGTTGACCACAGGTTAGTAGGTCTGATACCTGGCAGCATATACCCTCTCACACTGATCTTGAAGACTATATTGGTTATCTTTAGGATTTTCATTTTATTTTTGCTTTTTACTGTTCCTGAGGGTTGAACTCTGAGCCTGAGCACTATCTCCGAGCTCCTTTTGGCTCTAGGCTAGCTCTCTACCACTTGAGCCACAGCATCACTGACAGATTTTTCTGTGATTAACTGGAGATAAGTCTTGTGGACTTTCCTTCCCTGGGCTGGCTTCAAATGCTGATCCTCAGATTTCAGCCTCCTGAGTAGCTAGAATTACAAGCATAGGCATGTAGCCCATTGTTTTTTTGATTGACTTTTCATTAAAAAAAAAAAACCTCTTCTGAAATCAATTTCAGTGGATAAAAATAACGTTTGAGGAGGTATTTACAATTCTCCTTCCTCCAATGGAAGTACATGAGAATTTCCTTCAAGGTTCACAGGCCTCCCACTCCCTTGGTGCTGGTGATCAACCCAGGGCCTGGACGATGCTAAGGCAGAACTCTGCCACAGAACTAAATTCCCCAACCCGATGCTTACAGATTGTTTTAATAAAGATTTTAGGCACATTCTGTTATAACTATTCCTTAGGATTCGATAGTCTGGGATATTACTGTAAAAACATTCTTTAACTCTTATTTTCTACATGGCATTTACATATCAAAATCCAATTGCTTTTTCTGTTGGTTCAACAGTTTTGTTAGTTGTGTGTACATATGGTTTGTTGGGTGTTTGTCTTTATAAGCCAAAGTGTCCCATATGTTGCTCAGGCCATCTCAAAATTCCTTTTCTCATGAAATCAGGAATCCTTCTGTTTCAAGTCTCGAAAGTAAGTAGAACTACCAACACACATCACTACATCCAGCTTCAACAGCCTTTTCAATGCCCTTATTTTAATACTTTAATCTATATATCTTTTTGGTTCTCTATGTCCATAATATTATGTATAAACCATAGCCTTTTGCTTATCTAATTTTTATTTTTGTCATTTTATCTTTATTTCTATATACAGAACTTCTGATAAAAATACTAATATTTCAATTTCTTTTTCTGGTACTAGAGATTGCCCCTGTTAGGCAAGCATTCTGCCACTGAGTTATCAGACCCTCCCTGGCCTCAGCACTGAAACTGTCTTTTAATTCAAGCATTAAATCTATTTTTACTTAATGCTTGGATATACATGGATTTAAGCTTTTTGTCGTTTTTTAATCTATTTTCAGTTGCTTTCGCCTACATAATATATAATATATGGCTATATATTATATATTATATTATATTATATAATTGTATATTAATTATATTATATAATATATTAGCTATTTCTAGAATATTATAGTAACAAAATTATAATAACCAACTCTGAACTACTGAAGTCTAAAATTAACTTTTATCTTAATGAACAATGTAAGATCCTTAGACATTAACTCCATTTACTGCCCTCCCAATCTATAATGGTATTGCTATGAATCCCATAAACATAATTTATTTAGATTGCCTACATATTTACCTTTCCATTGTTCTTCATTACTTCCTGTTATCTCTGAGCTTCCATCTGGAATCATTTTCCTTCTGCCTGAAGAACTCCTTTAAGTTTTTCCTTTAGTGAGGGTCTGCTGGTGACAAATTCCCTTAATTTTTGTTTCCTGAAAATATTTTTATTTTACCTTACTTTTACAAGATATACTTAGTGAGTAGAGAATTCTAGGTTGGCAGTTGTTTTCTTTCTTTTGGCTTCCATTGCTTCTACTGGATATTCCCCTAGATCTAAACCCCATACTACTTCACTGCCTTAATAGTTTTCCAAAGCCGTGAAATATGTATTTTTCCCAAGCTTTTACAGTTAATATAGATCATTCTATCTGTCATCAACAGAATATTTTAAATGTCAATTTAGTGCAAGAGTATCCAAATGAATAAAAATTATTTTAAATGTGAGGCAAAAAATGCACTAAATGCTCATTGAGTAGAACCTGAAGTTAAAGAATTAATGTTGTACCACTGTCCGAGGTTCAACAAGTAATCTTCAATTCAGGTAATTAAACAATTTTCCAATCATGAGTGAAATACTAAAGTGAGCCTTGAGATTTATTATCTGCCATGAATAAAAAGTATTTCTTTTAAAAAGAGTAAATGAGGGGAAAAATCACAATAATGAAAACTTTTTCTTAATATGAACTTAAGTGATTACTATTAAATAAAACAAATGCCACCACACAGCAGAATTTTTACATACTATATACTTATTTTAACTATTTAAGATGTAATAGCTTAGCATAGTAGAACTGCAACATCATTTAACTACTTAATCTGAGACATAATTCTACAGTATGGACCATAAAGAAAAACTCTGAGTTAACCACACCTTGGTCAGAAAACTATACCTACAATTACCATAAAAATTTCTGTCCAAATCTCCACGAACAATGTTTAATAAACTCTTAACAGAAAGAGAACAGAACACTACTCTCTTTGTTCTATGAAACTGATAATACCTAATACCAAAATCACACACAGACATCACAGGAAAAGGAAGCTACAGACCAACATTCCTTGTAATACCATAAATAAAATCCTTGACAGAATATTAGCAAACCAAATTCAACAACATATAAAAAAGGATTATACACCATGAACAAGTAGGAGCTAGCCGAATAACAGACGGACCATGTCCCTCCCCAGAGGTCACAGACTGAAATTCTAACAACTAATGACTACATTTAGAGACAAGGTTTTTAGTATAGAGGGTAATTAAGTTAAGGAAATTTTAGGGTAGAGTCCTAACTTGACATGACGAGTGGCTTTATAAGAAGAGGAAGATAAAGCATGTTCTCCCCTGATAAGTGAAGATCCGGTAAGAAGGTTACCATCTATAAGCTAAGAAAGAGGCTTCACCAAAAACTAAATCAGCTAGCACTTGATCTTGGACTTCTTATCTTAGCCTTCAAAACTATTAAGAAATAAATTTAATGTGGTTAAGCCACCAGTCCATTATATTATTATTATGGTAACCTAAGCTACCTAATATGGTAATCCACTATATAAAAACACTAAAGGAAAGACACATACTGATGAAATGCATTTGATAAAGCATAATAAAACTCTAAAATGAGGCATAGAAGGCTACTTTCTCAACCTAATAAACATCATTCTTAATGTGAAAGAAAAAAAAGCTTTCTCCATAAAATTAATAGAGACAAGGTTGTCCATCCTCACTATTTCTACTCAATATTGATTATACTAGAGATCCTAGCAAGGGAAATTAGGCAAGAAAAAGAAATAAAGGTACTTAGATTAGAAAAGAAATAGGAAAATATAACAGGATGTGGTGGCTCACACCTGTAATCCTAGCTACTCAGGAAGCTGAGATCTGAGGATCAAGGTTCAAAGCCAGTCCAGGCACAAAAGGACCTGAGACTCTTATCTCCAACTAACCTCTAGAAAATGGGAAGTGGAGCTTGGCCCAAGGGTAGGGCAGCAGCCTTCAGCTGAAGAGCTCAGGGAAAGCACCCAGACTGAGTTCAAGCCTCATGACTGCCCGCCCCCACACACACAAAAAGGAAAATTTGCAGAGGGCAAGGAATCAAAATTGTAAGGGATCAGCAAAAAATTACTATGCTAGCTCAGCAAGGTTGCATAATATAAAATTATTTTTAAAGTATACTGTAGTTCTGTATATTAGCAATGGACAAGTAAAAACAAATCTAATAAGTCAATTTATTTTTACAATAGAATAAAATTTACAAAAGAATAAAAATACAAATAAGCTTAATGTATATATGCAACTTGTACTCCAAAAACTGTAATACTGTTCCAAGATTTTAAGGACGCTCTATCAAATTAATCTAAGATGGATACTCTCCAATTCATCTGCAGATTCAACACAATCCTGTCAAAATACAGCTGGGCTTCCTGCAGAAATTAGTAAGATGATCTAAAATGCACATGGAAGTACAAGGGACCAAGAGTATCCAACACAATCCTGAAAAAGATTAGAGAACTCAAACAAAATTAGAGGATTCAAACTTTTAGACTGTAAAAATTAATACAAAGATGCAGTGCTCAACAATGTGAGTGGTGGAAAAAGACAGCACAGCAGACGTATACAACAAATCTTTATAAAAAAAAATCACCAAAACAAACACAACTATTTTACTAGAGTGTCTGAGGGAACAGCTACCAAGTTAGGTAGAGATATGGCAGACACATTGCTGAGCACGGACATTCCAGTGACCTTATAAAGAAGGTGCATTAGTCAGCTTTCCATTTCCTGAGATAATCTACTTTAAAGGGGGAAGGGTTTACTACTTTGGCTCACAGTTTTACAAGTTCCAATACATGCCTGGTTTACCCAGTGGCTTTTAGGCCTGTGGCAAGAAACAAATCACAGTAGAAGGAATCATGTAGCAAAATTGTTCTACTAGATACACACACACACACATATATACACACAGAATTAAAGAACAATCTGGGGTCCCACTCTCCCCTTCCACAGTATGTTCCCAATGATCAGATATCTCCCTTATCTCATAAAGTTTCTTTCACATCTTCCAAGATCACCAAACTAGTAGTCAAGTTACCAGCACAAGTCTAAACGATAGCAGGAGAGAACTAAGCATAAAATCTCTATAGCCCCAATCCACAATATCAATCACGAGCTTCACCTCTAGAAGGGATCCTACCCACACCAACGACCTTAAGTATCAGATACAAGAGAAGCTTGCAGCTCTTATAGACCCTGAGCTCAGATGGGGAGCTGTAAAGTTGCCATGCATAGAAAGAACTGACTTCACTCTGTACCATTCCTTAGCTAAGCACCACCTGAAAAATCTAGAAGTATTCACCCAAAATAAATGGTAGTCTTGAACTCTTTCTAGTTCTCTCCACTTTAACCCTGCTATGTTAAAATAAGTCTTGGCTAAAATTAAGAAAGAAAATCAAGTTCAAAGCCACCCTGGACTATTACAAGTCCCTGATTCAAAAACCAAGAAAAAAAGAAGTAACAAAGAAAGCCTATACAAGTCTTAGGAGAGAGGATTATTATTATCAAAGAAGTGTTTGCATCATAGATAATCTAAAAGAGAAAAAAACAAAAAGGATAGGAAAATCTATTCAAAAAAATAACTACTGAAAAATTCCAAAATCTTCAACAAGATATGAACACTCAGTTACAGAAAGCTCAGGGAGTTGCCAAGAGATTAGAACAAAACAAGTCCTCTGTGCATTAGGAGTGTCCTCGAAAGGCCCATGTGTTGAAGGATGCTTTTCTTCCTGGTGTTACCAAGGGAGTTTCACAAGGGAGGCTCTACTGGAAGGCTGTAGGTCATTGGGAGCACTCCCAAAGGGCCCTGTGAGGTCTCTTCCATCCTAACCATGAAGTGAACACCTCTGCTCCATCATACATTCCCTGCCATTATTTGCCACCTCACCAAGGTGCAAAACCATCAAATGGCAGGCAAGCCTGGGCTGAAACCACGAAAACAGAGAGAACACAATGATTACCTCAAGTTGGGCACAAGTGGCTCAACGCCTATAATCCTAGCTACTCAGGAGGCTGAGAGCTGAGGATTGTGGTTCAAAGCCAGCCAGGGCACTAAAGAACTTGAGACTCTTATCTCCAATTAACCTCTAGAAAACCAGAAGTGGTGCTGTGACTCCAGGGGGAGGGCGGTAGCTACAGCCTTGAACTGAAGACCTTAGGTACAGAGCTCAGGCCCAGAGCTCAAGCCCCAAGGCACGCGCACATGCACACATTCACTGTAGGCAAAGAAATCATGACTCATACCTGTAATCTTAGCTACTAAGGAAGCTGAGATCTGAGAATTATGATTTGATGTCAGCCTGAGCAGGTAAATCTGGGAGACTTTTATCTCCAGTTAACCAGCAAAAAGCCGGAGGTGAAGAAATGGCTCAAGTAGTAGAATACCCTCCTTGAACAAAAAAGCCTAATGAGAGCGCAAGACCCTGAGTTCAAGCTCCAATAACAGTAGAAAGACAGACAGAGACAGTCAGCAGTAGCTCAGGTGATAAAAGTGCTGGCCTTGAGCACAAAGAGGCTCAGGACAGCACCCAGGTCCTGAATTCAACTGCCAGGAATGGGGGGGAAAAAACACAGAGAAGAAAAGGAGGGAGAAAGGGAAGGAGGGAAAGAGAAAGATAGGGGGTCACTGTAAAATAATAACAGGATAAATTCAATAAAAAGAAATGAAATAAATATGAGACACTAGTAGAATACACAATCATGTAAATTAAGAGCTCTAAAAAAAGTGGCATCTAATATAATAATAGGAATTCAAAATGCCAATTTCAAGCAAGGCACAAGTGGCTCACACTTGTAATCCTAACTACTCAGGACACTAAAATCTAAGGATTGAGGTCCGAGGCCAGCTCATGCAGAAAAGTCCATGAAACTCTTACCTCTAGTTAGCCATCAAGAAAACTGGGAGTCTGGGTGTGGGTCAACTGGCAGAGCACTACTCTCCAACAGAAAAACATAAAGAACAGTGCCAAGGCACCGAGGTCAAGCCCCAGTACTGCACATACACCCAAATCATTACTCCCAAAAAACAAAAGGAGCCAGGCAATGGTGGCTCACACCTATAATCCTAGCTACTCAGGAGGCAGAGATCTGAGGATCTTGGTTCAAAGCCAGCCCAGACATGAAAAGTTCACGAGACTCACTCTTATCTCAATTAGCCACTAAAAAACCCAAAGTGGCTCTGTAACTCAAGTGGTAGAGCACTAGCTTGGGCTGAATTGCTCAGGGATAGTACCCAGGCCTAGAGTTCATGCCCCACAACCAACAAAAAAATTAAAATAAAATAAATCAAATAATAACAAATAAATAAATAGGGGGCCGGGAGCATGGCCTAGTGGTAGAGTGCTTCCTAGCATGCACGAAGCCCTGGATTCGATTCCTCGGTACCACAAAAAAAAGTTGGAAGTGGTGCTGCTGTGGCTTGAGTAGTAGAGCACTAGCCTTGAGAAAAACACAAGGAGATGTCCATCCCCTGAGTTCAAGCCCCAAGACTGGCAAAAAAAAAAAAAGTAAATAAGGATAAATAAATAAAGGAACAACAAGCACCAGTGGCTCATGCCTGTAACACTAGCTACTCAGGAAGCCGAGATCTGAAACCCAGCCAGGACAGACAAATCGAGAAGACTCTAATCTTAAAACTGACCAGTAAAAAAGCTAGAAGTGGATGCATGGCTCAAGAGGTAGAGCACCATCCATAAGCAAAACAGCTGAGTGAGAGCACAGGCCTTAAATTCAACCCTCAGTATCAGGAAAAAAAAAAAGTGCTAAGAAAGAAATCTCTAATCTTAAAACTGACCAGTAAAAAAGCTAGAAGTGGACGCATGGCTCAAGAGGTAGAGCACCATCCATAAGCAAAACAGCTGAGTGAGAGCACAGGCCTTAAATTCAATCCTCAGTATCAGGAAAAAAAAAAGTGCTAAGAAAGAAATCTCATTCACAATGCTATCTTTTAATTAAAGACATGAATGACCTCTGCAATAATTATGAAACAGAAGAAAATGATTGAAGAGGACACAAAAAATATATCATGTTCACAGATTGAAAAAATATTGCTGAAATTTCCACAGTACCTAAAAATAAATGCAATTCCTATCAAAATACCAGTATTTCAATAGACTAGGAAAAAAATGTAAAATTTATGTGAAACCACACACACAAAAATTAAATAGCCAAAGCAATCTTGAGTAAAAAGAATAAAGACAGGCCAGGACTGTGGCCTAGTAGTAGAGTGCTTGCCTAACATGCATGAAGCCCTGGGTTTGATTTTCCAGTACCACATACACAGAAAAAAACAGAAGTGGTGCTGTGGCTCAAGTGGTAAGAGCACCAGATTTGAGAAAGTCCAAGGATAGTACCCAGGCCCTGAGTTTAAGCCTCAGGCCTGGAAGAATAAAAAGAAAAAGGACAGAAAAATAATTAAAATATAATACAAAGCTATGGTAACCAAAACAGCATGGTATTGGGTTTAAGATGAGACAATAAAGCAAAGAAAATTCATAGAAATCCAGAAATAATCTACAAACTTGTAGGAACCCAACAGCAGAACAAAAACCTACATGGTACTAGGAAAATCAAGTAACTCTATGCAAAAGAGACTTTTGTCTCTTTCTTTTGCTGGCCTATGGTTTGAACTCAAAGCCTAGGCACTGTCCTTAGCTTCTTATGCTCAAGGATAGCACTCTACTACTTGAGCCATAGCTCTAGCTCTGGTTCTTTCTGTCATTAATTGTTGGTAAAAGTCACAGACTTTCCTGCCCAGGCTGGCTTGAACCACAATCTTCAGATCTCAGCCTCCTGAGTAGCTAAGATTAGAGGCACGAGCTACTGGCACCTGGCTGACTTCTGTCTCATTAAACATCAAAATCGAGGCCAGCAGTTTGGCCTAGTGGTAGAGTATTTACCTAGCATGCACAAAGACCCAGGTTCAATTCCTTAGTACCATATACATAGAAAAAAGCTGGAAGTGGTGCTGTGGCTCAAGCGGTAGAGCTCTAGCCTTGAGAAAATCCAAGGACAGTGCTCAAGCCCTGAGTTCAAGCCCAGGACTGGCAAAAACAACAACAAAAAAAAATACCATAAAAATCGACTCAAAAAAAGAATCAAAGAATTAATCTAAGATTCAAAAGTATGAAACTACTAGAAGAAAATACAAGAGAACTGCTTTAGAACATTGGTCTAAGGCAAGAGGTTTTTTTGTTTGTTTTTTGGTTTTGTGAGTTTTTTTAATATGATACCAAAATCATAGGGAACAAAAAGCAAAACCTAGGAGCTGGGAATGTGGCTTACTGGTAGAGTGCTTGCCTAGCAGGCATGAAGCCCTGGATTTGACTCCTCAGTATCACATAAACAGAAAATGCTGGGATGTGGTAGAATGCTAGCCCTGACCAAAAGAAACTCGGGGAGAGTGCCCAGGCCCTGAGTTCAAGCCCAAGACTGGCAAAAAAAAAAAGAAGGAAGGAAGGAAGGAAGGAAGGAAGGAAGGAAGAGAGAGAGAGAGAGAGTGTTCAGGGACAGTGCCCAGGCCTTGAGTTCACATCCAAAAAGCAAATTCAACAAATTAGACTAAATCAAATTAAAATGTTTCTGTACTTGAAATAAAGCAAAAGGGAGAAGAAATACCCTACAGGCCATTGACCGTACTGCCTGTAATCCCAGGTATTCAAAAAGTGAAGATGAGGCCAGGATTGTAGCCTAGAGGTAATGTGCTTGCCTGGCATACATGAAGCCCTGAGTTTGATTCCTTGGTACCACATACACAGACAGAGCCAGAAGTGGCACTAGCCTTGAGCAAAATGTGTCCAAGGCCAGTGTCCAGGCCCTGAGTTCAAGCCCCGAGACTGGCAAAAACAAAAACAAAAACCTAGAGTAGTAGCCTGCCTAATTGTGAGGTCCTAGGTTCAATCCATATTACTGCCTCAAAAAAATTAATTTAATTAATAATTTTAAATACCTAAAGCAAAAAAGACCTAAAAAAGACTTAAAGCAAAGAAGACTTGGCAGGAGCAAGTACAAGCCTTGCATTCAAATCGTAGCAGAGACTGACAGAAACACCCTGTATAGCAAGAGAAAAATTTACAACCTTCAACAAGGGTTAAATTTCCAGAATCTCACAAGGTACTTAAACAACTCAACAGTAAAATCTTCACCACCACCACCACCACCACCGTTTAAAATGAGCAATCATCATCATCACCATCAATGTTTAAAATGAGCAAATGCCCTGAATAAACATTTTCAAAAGAGGATATAAAAATTAACATGGCTGGGGGCTGGGAGTCTGTCCTAGTTTTAGAGTGCTTGCTTAGCATGCATAAAGACCCAGGTTCAATTTCTCAGTCAATACCACATACACAGAAAAAGCTACAAGTGGTACTGTGGCTCAAGTGGTGGAGCTCTAGTCTTGAGAAAGCCCAAAGACAATGCTCAGCCCTGAATTCAAGCCCCAGGACTGGCAAAAAAAAATTAATATGGCTGGCCAGGCATGGTGGCTCATGCCTGAAATCCTAGCTACTCAGGAAGTTGAGATCTGAGGATCCTGGTTCAAAGCCAACTTAGGCATTGAAAAGCCCATGATATGCCTATCTCCAGTTAACTACCAGAAACCCAGAAGTGGCTCAAGGGGCAGAAGAACTCAGGGACAATGCCCAGGCCCAGGTCCTACAACCAACCAAAAAAAAAAAAAATCCGGCCGGGAGTTTGGCCTAGTGGTTAAAGTGCTTGCCTAGCATGCACGAAGACCCGGGTTCAATTCCTTGGTACCACATACATAGAAAAAAGCTGGAAGTGGTGCTGAGGCTCAAGTGGTAGAGCTCTAGCCTTGAGAAAGTCCAAGGACATTGCTCAGGCCCTGAGCTCCAGCCCAGGCCTGGCAAAAAAAAAATTCAATATGGCTATCTGGACAACTGTAAAGGTGGCTCACACCTGTTATCCTGGCTACTAGGAGGCAAAGACCTGAGGACTGCAGTTTGAAGCCAGTTTAGGCAGGAGAGTCTATCAGACTCTGACTACTAAAAAGCTGGAAGTGAAGCTATGCCTCAAACAAAAGAGCACTAGCCTTGACCACAAAAGTGCAAGGCCAGTATTCAGGCCTTCAGTTCAAGCCCCAGGACTGACAAAAAAAAATAAAAAGAATATGGCCAACAAGTATATGAAAAAAAAAATGCTCAACATCTCTAATCACCCTTAATCATCACTAAACATCAGTCATCATCAGGGAAATGTAACTCAAATCCCCAATGAAATATGTTCTCACTCCAGTCAAATGGCTATCATGAAAAATATGACAATGCTATCAAGGACATAGATTAAAAAAAAAACAACCTCTCACCTACTACCAATGGGAATATGTTAGTACAGCCTTAACAGAAAACAATGTACAAAACAAAAAGCTAGAATCAAAAATGAGAACTAGAACTACCATATAATCTAGCAAACTCACTACAAACTCAAGGGAAATGATGTCAGTACATTAAAGACACGTGTATATATTATGTTTATCTGTATCATTTATAACAGCCAAGAAATAGACTTAACTAGGGGCTCACAGATGGATAAAGAAACTATGATATATACATGCTATATGTATGTTATACATATAATATGTATACTGTGTATTATACATATAATATTTATAATACATATAGTATGCACATACCACATGTATATCATATATATCACATATATACCACATATGTTTATAAACACACAGGTGTGTGAGTGTATGTAAATAGATATACCCTCAATGGACTACTATTCGTCCATAAAAAAGAATAAAATCCTGGGGATAGGACTTGGCTTAAGTGGTAGAGTACTTGGCTAGCACTGAGTTCAAATTCTAATACCATCCCCACACACACACCAAAAAAATCAATAGAATCATCATTTGCAGCAACATACATAGAACATAGCTTATTATGTTAAGGGAAGTAAGTCAGGCACAAAAAGACAAATACTACATTCTCTCACATGTAGAAGCTAAAAAGTACATATTGTCAAAAAAAAATAGAATAATCATTACCAGAGCCTGAGGAGGGTGTGGGGTAGAAGGCTAACAGACACAGATCTATACATGGGTAGGCAGAGCAACTTCTAACATTCTATAGCACAACAAGGTAGCTATGATTGACAATTTATTACATGTTTCACGATATACAGTAGAGAGGATTTTGAATGCTCCCAATACAAAAATGGCAAATGAAGCATTAGATATGCCAAGTCCAGTGATCCGACCATTAAACACTGAATACAAGTACTGCACATCCTATACAATTACTATGTCAATTAGATGTATTTTTAAAGATTGTGTAGTTCCAGAATTAAGTTAATACAGAGAGACCAATGGAATAGAAGTGAAAATAAAGACATAAAAATTCCTACATTTTAGGTAGTCAATTGATTTTCAATAGATAAGCAAGACAATCCAATGGAGAACTACCATATGATCTAGCAATGGAAAAAGGATAGTCATTTCATCAAATGGCATGAATATAGCCACAGGCTCAAAAATGAAACTGAAGGCCAGGAGTGTGGCCTAGTGGTAGAGTGCTTGCCTACCATGCACGAAGTCCTGGGTCCAATTCCTTTATACCACATACACAGAAAAAAGCCAGGAGTGGTGCTGTGGCTCAAGTTATAGAGTTCTAGCCTTGAGAAAGCCCAAGGCCAGTGGCAGGCCCTGAGTTCAAGCCCCAGGACTGGCAAAAGAATAAATAAAACTAGACTCCTACCTCTATGCAATCACACACAAAAAAATTAACTCAAAATAGTGAAAAACCTAATTGTAAGAGAAATTATAAAACTTCTTAGAGGAAAGTATAGGCATGTATCTTCATGATTTTACATTGAACAATCCTTTAACATTAAGCGCACAACAAAACAAAACAAAATCGGTACATTCAGCTGGGTGTGGTGACTCATACCTCTCCTTCCCACTAGGATTAAGAGAGGAGGATCAAAAAATTGGAGACTAGCCTGGACTACATAGTAAGACCTCAAAAAAGAAAAAAAGCCCTAAAAATTTTTTTGAAGTCTAACTATGTAGCCCAGGCTAATTTTGAATTATCTTCTTGGTCCCACCTCCCTAAGTGTTGGGATCATAGGCATATAGGCATGTACCACCATACTCAGAAAAACTTTTACATATCAATGCACACTGTCAATAAAGTAGAAAGACAACCCAGAATGGAGAAGAGTTTTGCCAATCCTGTCTCTTCCAAGAGTCCAGTACACAGAATACATAAAAGACTTTCAACTCAACAATTTTTTTAAAAGTGTTTTTAATGGGCACCTGATTTTAATAGGCATTTATCCAAAGAAGATACACAAGTGGCCAATAAGCACATCAAAACAAGCTCAATGACATTAAGAAAATGCAAATCAAAGTCACAATAATGTATCACTTTACATCCACAGAAACAGCTATAATTTAAAAGAAAAAGGTGCTGGCAAGGATCAGGAGAAATTATCCTCATGCATTGCTGGGGGTAACATAATAGAGCTACTTTGGAAAACAGTAAGGCGATTGCTCAAAAAAGTTAAACAGTTACCATATCCCAACAATTCTGTTCCTATATATTTACTCAGGAGAAGTGAAAACATAAATCCACACAAACACTTGTATGCAAATACTCATAACAACATTCATGGTAGCCAAAAAAAGTAAAAACAACCTAAACATCCATTAATTGAATGAATAAACAAAATATGGTACTATTATTATAATGGGATATTATTCAGCCATAAAATAGAATGAAGCAATAATACATGCTATGACATGGATGAACATTTAAAAATCTTATGCTGATTAGAAAAGAAAGCTTTACACAATAGATTTCACAGTATATGATTCCATTAATATAAAATATACATAATAGTTAAATCTATTCAAACAGAAAGTAGATTTGTGTTTACCAGAAATTAAGGATAATACGGAAATACAGAAAATTGCTTAATGCATATAGCGTTTCCTCTTGGGGTGATGATAATGTTCTAGAATTAGTATATTTCTGTGTACTTACTGAACGAGTACCTGGATTTCATATTTAAAAAGGGAAATGTTTATAGCACAAGAATTATATCTCAATAAAAATAAATGTAAAAGAACCATCACACCAATTTTTCTTCCCGATAGTAGCAGCAATGACCCTTTTAAAGCACAAGTTAGAGAATTTCACACCTAGGTTCAGAACACAGACATGTGTTCCCATCTCACTTTGAATAAAGTACAGTCCTTACCTTAACTTATACAGTTTCAGAGTATCTCACCCTTCTTTCCCTTCCCACTGTTGCGACACTGGTCTCACCTCTTGGTTTTCAGTTAGGGTAACGAACAGTCTTGTGCCTGAGAGTCTCTGTCCTTTTATCTACCTAGAAGGTCTTCTCCCATATACATGCAAACCTGCCACCAGACCTGATTTAAATATTAACTCAAATGTCAAGTTTTGGGTTGGTTTTTGTTTTTTGTAAAAAAAAAAAAAAAAAAGGTCTTACCTGGCCACCTAACTTAAAATAACACCCCTTTTATTTTCTTTTTCCTTGTAAAATTTTTGGCAACCTGACACACTGTGTGCTGAGTTCATATGACTCATTTTCTGTCCTACTGTACTAAGCTGTAAGCACTGAAAAAAAAAGTCAAACTCCATTTTGTTCATGGGTACAGTGCTACAATTTAAGCAGTTTATCTGCAAAGGAGCTAGATTTCCATCTACTCTTCCATGAATGAGCAAATGAATTTAGCAAAGTATAAAAGAAGAGAGGCTCACGACTAAGATCTTCTAAGGTATCATCATATTAGTGGAACCTCTCACCTGTTCCAGGTTACTGTACTGCACACGGCAATAGCTGCAATATCCTTGACTCTTCTGCATCTTGAGTAACCAAAGGCAGGTGGCTACTCTCTTCCAACCCCCAAACTGCAAAAAAAGTGCAACTATTTGAAAGTAGAAAAAAAAAATCAAAATTCCTTACTACTATGAGAAAAATGACTCAAAAGCCCAGTTTTGGGGGGGTTTTGGTTTTGTTGTTTTTCTGAGATAAGGTTTTGCTTGCTATGAAGCCCAGACTAGCCTTAAACCCAAGGTCCTCTGGTCTTGGCTTTCTGAAGGTGAAGATTATAGATCTGCCCCACCACCTATTATTATTTTTCTTTTTATTGTTTCAGTTGTAGGTCTTAACTCAGGACCTGGGTGCTATCCCTGAGCTTCATTTGCTCAAGGCTAGCACTCTACTACCTGAGCCACTGTGCCACTTACAGCTTTCTCTGAGTAGGTTCCTGGACATGAGAGTTTCATGGACTTTCCTGCGCCAGCTGATTTCGCACCGTTGATCCTCTGATCTCAGTCTCCTGAATAGCTAGGATTACAGGCATGAGCACCCAGCCCACCTAGTCCTATTGCTAATAGTAGTCAGACAAGTATACAAAGCAGATTTTTATGTGTGTGTCAGTTGTGGGACTTGAATTCTAGGCCTGGGTGTTGTCCTTGAGCTCTTCAGCTCAAGGCTAACCGCCCTACCACCTGAGCCACAGTGCCACTTATAAAGCAGATATAAGACACTTAATTAATCAGCTTTTTTGCCACTGAAGACTTAAATGACAAAATTTCTTATCAATTTTTGGCAGCTTACTGACATTATTAGGAACTGATTCAGTAACACAGAATACAGTATTTAATTTCTAAAGATAAATCATTTTTTGTGTGCCAGTCCTGGGTCTTGAACTCAGGGCATAGGTACTGTCCCTGAGGTTTTGTGCTCAAGGCTAGTACTCTTTCACTTGAGCAACAGCTCCATGCTTTTTGGTGATACACTGGACATAATAGTTTCATTTCCTGCCAGGATGGCTTTGAATGGTGAACCTCAGATCTCAATCTCCTAAGTAGCTGAGGTTGCAAGCATGAACCTGGCTAAACTATTTTTAATAATTTATTTTTCATAATCCTTAAATATAGAAAGAGGTTTCAATTCAACATGTCACTTTGTGAATACGATGAATCTTAATCAGTGTCACTAAGATAGGATGACAGTATATTTATCCTTCTCTTATGGAGTTAACTTTTCCTATAATGTTTCTATACAAAATTCAAAATTATTTAAATGTCCCATGTCTAATTCTCTATATGACAGTTTAGATGCCTAGGGCAGTTTCTGTTCAGCTCATAAAACAGGCAAATCCAACTAAGTTAATAAAAAACCGCCGCTCAAACGCAAGACCATTCTCTTCTGACAAGTACAAAAATCAAAAACATATTAGAAAAGCTTTCCTGATAGTATATCTCAGCAAATAGTTTTCTCGTTTCCATCTACCTAAAATTATAATTCTATACCACTACATACTGCAGTACTTTCTAATTCATACTAAATGCTAAAGATCACAATTCCTCAATAGCCCTGAACAGGTGCCTATCATTCAGAATTTTAAATTCTCCTCAGGTAACTTTGATAAACAGGTAATATATTTATTGACACATGTATGTGTAATTATGATTATTTCAAGCAAAAACCAGTATACTGTTCTTGCTATTTCGTGTGTGTATGTGTGTGGTCACAGGACTAAAACTCAGGGCCTGGACACTGTCCCTGAGCTCTTTGTTCAAGGGTAGTAGTATTCTATCACGTTAAGTCACACCTCCACTTCCAGTTTTCTGGTGGTTAATTGGAGATAAAGAGACACAGACTTTACTGTCCAGGCTGGATTTGAACTGTGATCCTCAGATCTCAGCCTCCTAAGTAGCTAGGATGACAGGCAAGAGCCACTAGTGTCTGGCTCTTACTGGTTTCTTAAAACTATAGAGCTGGAAATAATTTTTTCAAGGTCTTTTCTTCCTCTAGTACTGAATTCAGGTGCTCCTAATTGCTAGACAGACATCCTACCACTTCAGCCATACCCCTGTCCCTTATTGCTTTTAGTTATTTTTCAGATAGGGTCTTGCTTTTGCCTTGGACTAGTTCACACTATTCTATGATTCTCCCCCACCCCGGACCCCCACCCCCAGCCTATATATCTTCCACATAGCTGAGATTGCAGACAGGTATCACCACACCCTGCTTGTTTGCTGAAACTGGAAAGAGTTCTCTTGGTGACGTTTTGCCAGGTCTAGCTTCAAACCATAATAATCCTGATCTCCCCTCCCAGTTTTTAATTTTATTTTAAACACTCTTGTCTATCATAAAAGCCCTTCCATGTGCTTTGAGTACTTGTTAGATTTTTGAAACAAAAGTCTTCTTATATATCCCAGGCTGACCTCAAAGTTTCTGAAGTTTCCTACCTCAGCCATACAAGCACTAGTATTATAAGTATGTTCCACGCATACTTGTACCAGATCTGCTCTGTTATATGAGGTTTTTGTTGTTGTCTTGTGCTGGTACTAGGGCGTCAACCCTGAGCCTAAGCACTGTCCTTCAGGTGTTTTTGTTTGTTTGTTTGCTAACAGCTGAAGTTGCTCTTCCACTTGAACCACAGCTCCATTTCAGCTTCATTTTGCTGGTTAATCGGAGACAACAATCTCATAGACTTTCCTGCCCGGGCTGGCTTTGAATAGGGATCCTCAGATCTCACTCCTGAGTAGCTTGAATTACAGGCATAAGCCACCGGTGCCTGGCAATAAGTACTTCTAAGTAAGGTTAAAAAGCAGTTAAAAAGCTTCAATTTAACATCAATGTGTGAAAAATGAAATCACAGCCTTAAAAGCAGTAAGATGAGAATACAAAAGCTTCATCAAATCAAAATTCCAACATAACATTCATTTACCTATCAGTCTCAGTTGAGAAGCTTGGTTCTTCCGACTTCTCACACTTACAGGGAAAAGTCAATTAAATCAGCATCTGAAATAACACACGAGATTACTTTAAACTGATATTTTTCCTATTGTTTTTCTATAAATTTAACTCATTTACTTATTTTTTTATTTATTTTTGGTCAGTCGTGGGGCTTGAGCTCTTGGCCTGGACGCTATCCCTGAGCTCTTCAACTCAAGGCTAGCGCTCTACCACTTCGTGCCACAGCACCATTAATTTACTTCATTTATTAATCTGAGAAACGTTAAAATGAAGCAAAACTTCTAAGTTGCATAGATAAGGCTTTTTTTTTGTGGGTCATGGGGCTTGGACTCAGCCTGGGCGCTGTCCCTAAGCTCTTCAGTTCAAGGCTACTGTCCTAACCCTTGGGCCAAGGTCCACTTCCCCTTTTTCTAGAGGTTAACTGGAGATAAGATTCTCAGGCCCTTTTGTGCCTGGGCTGGCTTTGAACCTTCATCCTCAAGATCTCAGCCTCCTGAGTAGCTAGGATTACAGGTATGAGCCACCACACCTGGCTAGATAAGGGAATTTCTAGAAGAAACTTCTAAAAATTAAACCTACTTTTAATCACAATTTTTGCTTGACATATAATTACGTGATGATTATTTCAGTTATTAAAAATATAACAAGCAATGAGTGAAAGGCAAAATAAAAATGAGTCTGCCGTCGGGTATAGTGTACAATTGAAACACTACCTCTCACATCCTTTAAGCATTTTAGCCTTATCACTTGCCAGGTTTATGGTTTCTCCTGCCGTGGCAATGGGTTATCACAAACCAGCAGCATGGGTTGCTATTTTTTAAATTTCACATGCCTGATTTGGGTTGATATTTTTAAAATTTCACATGCCTGATTTCTCCCTAAAACCTACCAAATCAAATCCCTTTCAAGGTCATCGATGGAAGTCAGGCACGTGCACATTACTTTACAGTGAAAATACTCCCAAGTACTTCAAAGTTTATTCAATAAAACAGGTTATCACTTTTTCTATGAGTTAATAAAATTCTTAGTATAAAGATCATTTCTTTGAGATCTGGGGCTATACTACTTGGCACAAAGGTCTTTTTATATAAACTTTGAATTCTGCTAGAACTTGACTTTTTTTTTTTAATAAAATAACAAATGACTTACACGAAGCAGGAAAGTACAGGTATTTCAGTCGATGTATTGAGTCTTGATAAACACCTGTAAATTAAAATTTAAAAATGTTAATGATATTAAATCCCACTAGTGCATGTATATTCAACAGACTAACAGACCAAACAAGTATCCCCAAGTCACACCGAAGTTTGAAAAAAAAAAGTCATGTTTCCAAATAATAGTAAAGAGCATTAACTTTTCAACACACAGTACATTATACCCTGAACGTCCACATAATTTCTTAAGGTGTACCACAATTGGCCTAACTCACCACCAAACATTTCAGACCTCTGGGCCTGGGAACAGTATCTGTAAAAACAAAAATGTAAGGAGCAACTGTGCTCCAAAGTTTAGGTTGTGTAAAAGTGCTGTCACACCTAAAAGTAAGTTCTATGAGAAACCTTTTCCAAGAAATACGTAGGTGAAATTAAATCTAGGTCCCCAACTCAACTGTCGCATTCAATATTCATTTTAGTGAAAAATACTGTCAATTCCTTGATGTCCATCTATCTCAGTGAATGATCTATCTCAGTGAATGATCGAGCAGAAGGATTTTTTAATTTCTCTGCATTGTTGTTGGCAAAGTGTTCATCCTTCCCAGAACCCACTGGTTTAAAAATAATTCCAACATTAACAAGATGCAGTGTAGTCCTAACTTGATTTAGGGAACCAAAACTTCTAGTATACCTATATCATTTAAAAGACTGTGATATCTCTGTTTGATCAAGGATATCTATTAAGCACCTATGCTGTGCAGAATTCTCTGTGCTACGAACTTTGAGGGATAGACAAATATGAGACAAGTTTTGTTACCACAAACTCAAAAAAGGAAATAAAAAATTAATTTAAATATGAAGAAGGGGTTGAAAAATGCCTGCACAAAAATAAGTACAGGAGTAAAGATGTAACTTAGTAGTAGAGCTGTTGCGTAGCATGTAGGAAGTCCTAAATTGGATCTCCCTTTGCCAATAAAGAATAAATATAATAATAAATAATAATACCAGTAATATAATAACAGATTCCATTAAAAAAAAAACTTAGCTTCAGCAGGAGTGATCAGGGAGGTCAAAAGTCAGTAAGTACGGCTTTTAAAGCAAATTTTGGAAAATGGGAAGGAAAGATACTCAAAGGAACAATGTAGGTACAAAATCAAGAACACAGATACATTTGGATATAGTAAATAAGCCAGTTTGGCTAAACCTAAGGTTTCATTTGAGAATTTAAGAGACAAAATAGACCTCTGTTATGGCAAAATTCAAAAACGGACTAAAGAATTTACATGTAATTTTAGGGTGTGATTTTTTTTCTTTATCAAAGAGGTATATTCAATGAGTATTTTAAGACAATTCTAGAACAGTGGCTTCCTACTACTCAAGAAGCTTTTGAAATGGTTAAGAATTTGCTAAAACTACTCAGAACCATTTCCTGAATTACTGGAGAATTAGTTATTACTCAAAATATTCAAATTTAAATAGTCTCATTTAGGCTCCTAAATGGAAAGCAGGGAATTTAACTGTTTACCTTAAAGTGCCTCTTATTAATTTTGATTACAGGATTAAAACGTACTTACAGTAGCACAATTACAACATATATAATCAGTTGTATGAAAAAATAATTTAAAATAAAATCAGCTTTATATCCCACCAGTTGCCAACAACATGCCATATATTCTTTGCTCTAAACCTATTTTTACTGCGTGTTCTTTTCCCATTCTCACTTACTCATGTGACGAGCACCTTTACACATCATCGCATAAAATTCTAAAATGGAACGTTTAACGATCATATTGAATTTCATTTTTGTCGGTGTAAGATGTAATAATATATTATCTGGTAAGATCACTTATCAGTAAGTCAGATAAGGGATTTTTAAAACAAGTGCGTGTGCACATGCAGGCATGTGTGTATGCACACGCGCGCACACTTAATACCTTAAACATATAAATGCACATGTGCTTAAGGCTAGAATGGGTGCTCTTTACACAATAGTTTGGAATATTTTGTCTTATTTTAATAAATAAATTAAATTCCAAGTGATGTTTTTTCGCAAACCATTATCACAAAATCAACAAGTTTCCATATTTACTGCTCTAAAGCAGACCAAGAATCTAAAGACATTTTCAAATTTGAGAGAATTATGATTAATGCTTAAGATATCTTTTCCAACTTCTTATAGCTGTTACACCCAGTTAAAGTCTTTTCAACAAAAATCTTTATTTTTATATTTTAAAAAATTAGAATTCTACTTTAAAAATTACAATGTTCACATTCTTATTTGTTTTTGTAACATTTAAAATTTCATAAACCAATCCAGGACACTGAACAAAGATTATCAGCACTACCAGCCCCTGCCGCCCCCCCTCCCCGCTTTTTTTTTTGGACTATTTCTCGCACATCTGATATCTGTGCAGGGTAAAGAGATTAAAAACAATAAAAATATTGTTGAAATGACTTTGGGGTTTTAGCGTATGGCACTGTAACAAAAGCCAACTAGATCCAGAATTTTCACAGAAAATGTGTTTCAGTCACCCCCCCCAAAAAAAATCAAGTTGAGAGAAAAAAACAACAAAAGAAAACAATCTTATTTTTAAAAAAGAAATGTAAGACAAACGGATCTGATCAGGGCACATGCCTGTAATACAGGCATGTATTCCTGAGGCAGGAGTACCATGAAGATCTTTTTTTTTTTTTCTTTTCCCCAGGAAAAAAAAAATTAAATTACCTGTCTAACAGCAGAAAAACAATTAGGGAACAAATCAAAAAAGGCAGCCAAACAATATTCTTTTCACATCATAATTTGACATCAGTTCATTTACAAACATTATTCACTAATTTTCTCTTTCTGCCTTCCTTTTCTTATTTTTTATTTATTCATGCGATGCAGGCTCTTCCCTGGTGACAACATCCTGGACATCTCTATTCAGTTCTAAATAAAATAATAATAGCTAATCTTGAACACTTAATCAAAGCTGGGCACCTAGACAACAGCTTCACTTAAATTACTTCATTTAAATACCAACAGCCTTAAAGGTAGGAGGCAAGAAAATTTCTAATTAACAAATCGGGGAAACTGAGGTTTGAGATGACAAGGTATATTCTTCTTGGCCCAGTGTAGACAGTCAATCTGACCAGCTTTAAACTCTAAAATTCCATTAAATGTTTATGTATTTTTTTAAAAAAAATGTTAATTCATTGTTTTATTTAGGTGAAAACAACTAGAAACCAAATTCAGTGCAATAAACCGTATCACTATTCGAAAAAGAAAAAAAGTGCAAAACTAACCTTCAGTTTAATTGCATCATCCCCATTGAGTGCTGACAGTATTTTGAATTAGTGACTTCAAAATTTGTTTAGCATGACACCATAGGAACAATGCATTTTATATTAAAAGCTAGTGCGCGTGGGTGTGAACACACAAGAGCACACACACACACACACACACACACACACAGAAATACATGCGCAGTTTAAACAAGGCTTTCAAAACAATACCTTCAAAAAATGAATTCTGGCATTTCCCGTGCTATCTCACTTCATAGTTAATAAATGCAAGCCGTGAGCCACTAAATTAATTTCACAATTCACTAACTGGTTGCAAATTGCAGCGTTAACAACAACAACAAAAAAAACACACACTGCCTCAATTTATTAAGCAGCATAAACAATATTTTACAGAAACCGGTTGCTACCCTGAATTTAGTTTTCCAGCCAATAGGCTGGCCACTGCAATGATACGTAATCAAATCTTTAACGAGTTTCTCTCTGCCCTGTTATGCTTGGATTTCAAACAAAATAGGAAAAAAAAAAAGTCACCGATATATTAGTTAAAAAAAAAACCAACCTCACACACAATGCGGAAAATAAATACTCCACGTTCGTGTGAAACACGTATAAAAATTTTGACGTGGGGGGGGGAGTGAATTTGATCAAAGCACATTATATGCACGTACAGAAGAAATATCACCACGTAACCTCTTTGTGCAATTAATTCACACACTAATGAGGATACGATTTTGAAAACAATAAAAAGCACTTACAAAAATGTGTCTTCTCTTAAAAAAAAAAAAAGAAAAAGGAAAAAGAAAAACGATGCGTAGCCACCCCCCCCCCCACCCCCCGAAACAGTTACTCAACGGGCCTTCCTCTGCTGAGGTTTCCACGGGCTTTTTCGTGCCCCGTGCGGGTAACAACCGCAGTAAATAAATTGCATAAATAAGCCGTGCTCACACTTGCATCCGGGGACGAACGCCGAGTTGGCGCCTCGGGAGCCGCGTTTGTCCTCCGCGCTACCTAGAATCACCAAGTCCGAAAAGCTGGAAAAGGGCCTTAAAAACCCAAGTCATGACAACGGCGAGATTCAACCGGATTTGCACAACTGTTGCACGCCGATCGTAAAAAAAAAAAAAAAAAAAGATCACACACGCACTCTCCCAAACCCCCCCAAACCGAGCCAACACGCACGCACGCACGCACTCGCGCGCGCACTCACCAATTCCACACTTCGAACGTTGCCAAAATGCAACTCCGGGCCGCGGCTGGAGAGAAGGCCTCGCCCGGGACCCCCGCTCCCGACGCGGGCGAGGGGGGTGTGGACGGCGACCCGCCGGCTCGGCCGCGCAGGTGCCCCGACGAGCGCCGAGAGTGGGCGCAGAACCCTTCCCGGGGCCCCCCGCGGCCACCCCGCTCCCTCCACGCGGACCCCGGGCCCACCCCGTCCCCTCAAGCCCGCCGCAGCCCGGCCCGCCTCGGCCCGGCCCGGGACCGCCCGCCCAGCTCTCGCCAAGCCCCGGGGAGGGAGGAAGGGACGCGGAGGGGCGGGGAGCCTGAGACCTGCGAGCCGGAGTTCCGCGAGGGGATCGCGGAGCCCCGAGAGTGGGGAGGAGGCCGCCTCGCGCCTCGGGACGCCCGGCGAGGACGGAGCAGGCCCCGCCTGCGGGCGTCGTCCGGGCCCGGGCCGCGCGCCGCCCCGGCCCGCCCCCGCGGCGCGGCGGCCCTTGCTCACCTCACCTCCGCGGAGGCCAACGGGATGTCTTCCTCCGTCCGGGCCCCCGAAGGGAAGACCGAAGTCTGGACCTGGACGCGCGCTCTCCCGCTCGCTCCGGTTCCGCGGCGGACGCTGGGGTCCCCGGGAGTCGTGAGCCGTCCCGAGCCGGACGCAGTTAGAGGCTGCAGCCCCCAGCCACGCCTGCCCCGGAGCGGAGAGCGGAGCTCGAGTCTGAAGACGCGGGCTCCGAGTCACGACTGAGCTCGCGCTCGCACCGGCGGGCCACGGCGTCGCAGCTCCGCTGCAGCTTTGACGTCAGCCAAGGTGCGAAAACCGGGCCCCTTCTGACGCACGGGGCTCGGCGCCGCCCCCCGCCCACCGCCGCCCGCCCGCCCGCTCGCTCCCGCTCCCGCTCCCGCCCGCCCCGCCGGAGCCCCTGCCTCCCCCTCTCTTAAAGCGGACACTTCCTCCCCTGTCGGGGCCCCACTCCTCAGCCCTGGAAAAGCAATCTGGGGCTCTCGAGGCGCGGGATGGAGACCAAGGCTTTGGAGCCGAGATACATAAAACAAAAATGGCCATATGAATGCTTAGAAAGAAGCGGGGGGCGGGGCGGGGGGATTCAAAGCAACACGTGAAAAGAAGAACAAAGCTGAAGGGGTTAATGTGGTGCCCGACTCCCCCGAGTCTCCGCAGTGAGGTACAGGGGCACAAAAGCTGCTTTTTAATGGACGCGGCTGGCTCGGCGGCGCTGCCCGAGAGGTGGTTCCACGGCCTGGCCTTGGGAGTCTAGGGTCGCTGCGCAACCGAGCCCCCGAGACCCCTGCCTTCCACACGGGGACGAGACCGGGGGTTCAACGCCCCTGTGCAGGGCACCAGGAAAGGGTTACTGATATTAACAAATGTACATTTGTCATTCTGTGACACGCACTGCTGGTCCTCCTGCAAATGCAGCACTGAGCAAAAAGCAAGCCGTTGAAAGGTAACCGGGGACGAAAACCTGAATCAAACCACACTACGCCACAGAGGGCGAGAATTGCAGTAAGAATTAAAATAAGCTTTGTCTAGAATTAAAAGCACCTCTGCTCCATCCATAGGTAGCAGTAAGGGGTCTGTTTGTTTATTTTTGAGACGTGGGCTTGCTGTGTAACCCGCGCCCGGCCTTGAACTCACTTGAGGAGCTCAGACGGGCCTCCAAATTCTGGATCCTTCTGCTTTTGCCTCCCCCAGATGCTGGGCTTTCAGCCAGGGCCCTACTGCACTGGACTAAAGAGTTACGTTGTGTGTAAAACGCATAGCTTTAGATTGTAAAACAAGAGCTTGGCTCTTTGGCATGTTGCTTCCATCTTGCAGGCCACCCACCCCAGAGACTTAGCGCCCTGCCATCCCAACTATCCTGAAACCTCTAGCTGGCCTTAATAAATTGGAAATGTACTGATTTCTTTTAAGGCAAATTCTTTTCCAGCCTCCAAGTTAGAAAACCCAGACACTAGGACATGATGCTTTTCACAGTCACTAAGACTCACTGGGATTTGAACTCAGAACTTGACACTCCCTAGGAGACACGTCTCCACTTGTGCTTTCTGCGATTATTTTAGAGATGGAGTCCCCCCAACCCTAGTTTCCAGACGTGATCCTCCAAATCTTAACCTCCTCGGTAACTAATAAGGACTGGCCACTGACACTTAAGACACTTTTTTTAGTCCCCATACATAAGCATATCTAAAATCAAGAGGCATCTACAAATCTTGGACTCCTGATGTTGTTTGCCTGCCTGGTGGCAGCTTTGCCATCGCATACAATACATAGATGCTACTGTTCAGATCATCCCCATTTCAGATGGATTCAGTGCAACCCCCAACTCCTGAAAGGAAAGGAACTGGCTGACATCGGAATCTCGCAAACTTGGAAAGAGATTTTTCCTGGGAAATGAGGAGAGATTTCGTGGTACTCAGTAGACACTATGTAGAAAATGAACTACGCAATTTGTGGGCAGGGACAGGAGGAAGAAACTGGGTGAAAGAAAAGGAAGGAGATGACGTTGTCCAAGAAGAATTATACTCAATACCAGACTTACAAAATGGTAGCCCCTTTGTACAACACCTTAATAATTAAGTTATATACATATATATTAAAAAGTTAACTGGGGGGAGGAGAATAAAGATTTTCCTAGAGAAAGCAAACTTTCCAAGAACCAAAAAGATTCGCTCAGCACTTAGGCGAGAGATTGATGGGACTTGGTAAAAGTTATTGGACTTCTGGGAGTCCTTTGTTTCTCACTAAATACATTGGTTCTTAGTGTATTTGGGGAATCTGTATTTGAACAGTTACACTGGACACCTAATCCTCTTGCTCCAAATTAAAAAAAAAAAAAAAGCAGGAGTAGAGAGTGACTTCTCTGTTATTGCCAGTGGCCAAGCTCATCAGCTATAGCTCCCTCTGAGTTCTGGGTTAGAACACCACTGAAGAAGAGAAATGAATCCTGGATGTTAACCTGAAATCGCTGACAAGAGATTTTCGTAGCCGGTGCTAGTGACTCACATGTGTTATTCTAGTTAAGGATCTCGATCAAGGATCTAAGAATCTTGATTCAAAACCAGCTGAGGCAGGAAAGTTTATGAGACTGCTGTCTCCAATATAATACTTGAAAAGCCAGAAGTGAAGCTGTGGCTCAACGCTAGCCTTGAGGAAAAAGCTCGGGGACAGTGCTCAGACCAAGCCCCAGGGTCAGGAAACACACACACAAAAAATGAAAATGAAAACAAGTATCAGCATCAAAACTAACAGAATAGGATCAGTTGCTTAAAAGAAAATCCTGAATTCAACAGGACAGCAGTCTTACAATCTGATACATCACGCACACTTTTGTTGGCACATAAGAAAATAATATTGTAAGAAAAATGATATTGTATGGAAAAACCACAGCTATTAGCAAGTGATTCAACAAGTAATGCAGAAAAGTCAAACTCTAGGATTGCATTAGCCTATTTCACCTATATTTTCCTTTTATGCACTTACAAGTTTGACATAGAAATCAAACTTTTAAAGAGTTCTTTGACAAGTATGAAAACATCAATTATAAGAAATCATTGTGCTATGGTTCATTGGGGAGAATTTTTCTTCCAACACAACACTATCATAAACATGAACAGAAATGCCATTCTACAAGAGAATTTTTTAATTGTTTCCACAATAAGAGAAAGAGAGAGAGAGAGAGAGAGAGAGAGAGAGAGAGAGAGAGAGAGAGAGGTTTGCCTAGTAGTAATGAGCATATTTTGTAGAACTTCTAGAAAGTTTCATTCAGAAGGCTAAAGGTTAAAAAGTTCTGATTTCCCTTTAACATAGTGTAAGTCAGTAAGTAGTTATCTTACCAACTCTTGTGACCAAAAGCAGATTTGTGTACACCCCATTTTATCCCCAACATATTTAGTCTAGAGTGGCAAAAAGGATCCTATGTAGAAGTTATCTCATATCTTTCTTCCTTAAGGGAAAAATAGCCTACTCGAAATCATCCCAAATCACTCAAATAATGCCTATATTCCAATAATGCATACATCTCAAGAGTAAGACAGGAGAACACTATACTAACAATGTCTTAAGGGAATAGTTGTAGCGGAAACTTAGACCTCACTGATAGAAACAACTTTGATACCATCAAACTTGGGGAGGGGTTGTTTTTCTCTAAGTTATACTACTAAGCAGTTTATTCTACACACGGGAGGTCATTATAATACCTTTTCCAAATAGCCAGGCATGTTAACTTTTTTTTTTTTTGGTCGGGGTGATGTATAGAGGGGTTACAATTACATTCATCAGGTAATAGGTCATTGATACCGCTTCCCATGCTTTTCTCCCACTTTCCCTCCCCCTCACCCCCTCCCAATCATCTTGTTTTTCCCCTTCCCTTTCCTATTTCCAATAAATAAATGTATATAGCAGATATCAAAGTCATTTGCAGTAACAACAGGGGATAAACCATAAGGGGGAAAAAGAGAAAAGAAATAACTTCATATAGTACATTAAAAACAACACCCACAAAGACAAAACTCTTGGAGTTCATTTTGCTATTAGCCTCATCCTATACGGCCATACTTAACATCTTATCTCTTAAGAGCAGACATTGAGATTACCTCAGTGTTGGCCTAGCTTGCACTAGGTTTGATTGCAAATACTAAAAAGGAAAGAAGGATGGAAGGAAGGAAAGAGGGAGGGAGGGAGGGAGAGAGGGAGAGAGGGAGAGAGGGAGAAAGGGAGAGAGACAGAGAGACAGAGAGAGAGAGAGAGAGAGAGAGAGAGAGAGAGAGAGAGAGAGAGAGAGAGAGAAAGAGAGAGAGAGAGAACGTAAACATGTTCTATTTAAGGGTAAATAATTCCCCTACAGGTCCCTCCGTTGCCCTCTCTATAAACTGAAGAGCTCAGGGACAATGCTCAGGCCCAGAGTTCAAGCCCCACAACTGACAAAAAATTAATAATAATTTGCAAAGTAGAGAGCAAGATTGTAAGGCTATGTTCGGTGATCATGCAAATGAGTTAAATCCTAGACTATCGTTAGATTTAATATCTAATATCCTCAAAGCCAGCAAACCATTAAATATACACTCACCTTTATATACAATGATGATCCACCATAAAGAAAAAGTTTAGTGTAGTACTTCTAGGCCATGTACCAGTAGATCATATCTATAATTTTAGCTACACAAGAGTCACGGGTAGAATTGATCAAAGTTTAATAAAAGTACCTGCATCCATCAACTGCTGTATACACAGGGATTATATATGAGACAGTTGAGACCCCATGTGAAAATTAATGTAGAAGAAAGGGTTAGGTACAAGTCAAAAGGTAGAGGACCAGCCTTGAAAGTGTAATACATGGTGTTCAATCTCCAGCACCACCCAAAAAAATACTATTTTCCTTCAACATACCAGATGTAGGCAAAGGAGAAGGCACAGATGGGTAATGGATTCAAGGGTTAAGATCCTCATATTTTTGCCTTCATAGATATAAAAGTAGGAACAATGTAAATGTTTACCTTTCCTGCTATAGTCTTTTAATGCTTATTTTTCCTCAAACTAGTCTTTTCTACTTAGACATTTTGTGCAGAAGAAAACCTGGCTTTTTTTAATGCACAATGTTTTCTTTACACAAACATAGTTTGAGTGTTTGTTTCCAACATTTCTTCACCAATTCTTAACATACCATATTCCTTTCCATTTTTGTTTACATTCTTCCTTTCCCTTACATTCACCTTTTTTTTTTTTTGCCGTTCTTAGCAGAAACACTGTCTGCAGCCCTCAAAGATAGCGCTTTGAACTTCTGGAGATAATCTTGACTAAAAAGTTACTAACCTCAAACTTTGTTCTTTTTTTTCCCCCAGAAATAACATTTTGTTTTATTATGAAAATATACTCATTTTTCACTCAAGGTAAAGTTGGGGAAGCAGACAGTATGAGACACATTCTTTCTTATAGTAAAAAAAATCAATTTTTGAACACACTAAATTTGGACACATTAAATCTCTAAACCTTAGAGATTAATGAATGGCTAAGTTTTTTGAATACTAAATAAGCACCTTTCCTATCTATGTCAGTGCAAACGAGCACACATACCACATGTTTTTTATGCTAAGGATTTTTTTAAAGTAAGTTACCACTCTGATAGTACTAAGAGAGCAGGATCTTGGCTCATACTTACTGCATAGGGAAATGATGAGTAAATTGGTATGAAACACTGAAATTTCATTTATGTTCTTAAGTGTCTAATAGCATTCGCCAGCTCCTAGATGCAGATACATTTTAGAAATACTTCATATAACAACTAAACATCGTTCCTATAGGTAGCTTTCACAGATTCTGAGTTAAGTCTCCTGGCAGAGATTAAATAAGGAAGGTCTCTGATATCACACAATGTAGCCATCCAGCAGCAGATTGACAATGGTTAGTTTTAGCATTATTAGTTGCTCAAAGATTCCATATGTATTTTTCTCATTTTTTCCTCATATATTTTTATTGTAATTAATAGAAAGGTTATATTATATTCACTAGATAGAAGATGCATTACTTCACGAACACTGATACCCTTTCTCATGTCATTGTCCCCATTTCCCTTCCCCCTCTCCCCATTTTTCTCATTTTTAAAAATCATTCAAAGCTATGTCCTCGAAAGTGATGACTAAAAATAAACAGTATATATATTCTTTTCATACAATGATGTCATCCATATTAAAAACTTTATACTTTTTTTTTGTTTGCAGTCCTGGGGTTTGAAATCAGGGCCTCGGTTTGGTTTGTTGTTCGTTGGTTATTGTTGTGTTGGCACGCGACCACTTGAACCACACTTCCAGCCTTGCTTTTTGCTAGTTATTTTGGAAATAGACTCTAGAGAACTTCTCTGCCAGGCTGGTTTCAAACTGTGATCATCTGGATCTATGTGGATCTAAGCCTCCTGAATAGCTAATATTACAGGTGTGAGCTACTGGTGCCCTTCTTGAAAATTACTTCATAAGTCTTTCTCTTTAACCTTCCTTCACTGGCTAACTTGCAAAAATACAGACTTATCCCCCCTTCTCATTTGCAAGGCTGATCTTGGCCACAGGTTTTTAACCTACTCTGCAGCCTCCCCCTTATCTTTATTTTTTTTTAAGTACGTTGTTGTTTCTTCACAGCAACATCTGGCATTTGTATTATGACATATAAAGTAAAAAGAAACCGAACCTTGGGTGCTTTGGTCTTGGGTTTCTTACCTTCTTTATTTAAGGGCTTTCTGACAACGTACTGGAAAACATCATCTTTGTTAGAGATTTTTTTTTTTTAAACACTGCAGATTCTTCCAGCTCTTTTGGTTCCAAGCGAGGATGTACCACAATAGTAATACATCAGTCAGTCTAAGATACCCTAGTCTCTTCTTTATTTTTATAGTAACCAGACTGACCATCCAAACTATAGCCTTAAACGAATTTGCCCTTTCTGCAGTTCCCTTTGGTCAGTAACTGGAGTGTATACACTCCTTACCAGCAGGTGGGTAGAGCCAGGGTTTGAGATCTCATTTCATGGAGAAACTTTGTTAGTCCTTATTACCATGAACTCATGTGGGTTCTCAAAGTTCACCCATGACTGCACCCATTCTATAAAAGACACTGACAATTTTGGGCAGTTTCCCCAAGACAAAGTCAAAGGGAACACATGATCTGGAATCTTGGTGGAAGGTTTGAAATTCTGAAGGAGAGGCAAGATCACTGTAACTACATGTTGGATTAAAATCCCTTTGTACAACTACTTAAAGATGATATGATTTGTAACTAAAATTTCTAATGATGATTTTAGAAAATAAAGATGGTTTTAAAATGACTGGAACTTCTGAGATGCCTTTTATCCCCCCCCCCGAAAGAAAAGGTTATTTGAAAATATCTCACCTCAAAAAATGTTAATAGAAATCTATGGAATTGATTATGCATAGCTGGTATAAAGCAAAGAGAGTTATGAATTGCATCACTTCCCGATGAACCAAGATGAAGAAGAGGAAGACAAGGCTTAAATTTTATTTATGTGAAATATTTTGTGTAAACACTAACAAAAGGTGGGGGAAATAAACCTCAATAAAAAGTACAAATTTTGCATTCATCATCTGCTTCAATGAGTTTCAGGCGGTTGATTGGTAACAGAAATGCTCAGCTTTATCTGGAAACAGCTAATTGCCTCCAAAGCACCTTGAATGACAGCAAATGATTCCATTTAAATATATGCTGCTGTGGAGGCAAAAAAAAAAAAACTTGATTTTTTTGTAGACTCTTTTTAAAAAATAATAAGTGGTGTTCAAATATTATGATATGCAAAGGGCATATATTTTGTAATGTTAACATATTTGGTATTAGATGCTATTGGGTCTTACTTTTTTTCTTTCTTTGCAATGCTAGAAATTGAACCTCTCACCTTGAAAATACCAGGCAAGAGCTTCTGCACCCTGTGTTCTGTTCTTTCCTCCCACCCCACATTTTTATTAGCATCAATTAGTTGTACAATTGAGTTGCGTTTTGACACATCCATTTATGCATACAATATACCCTTTAATCACTTGCTCCATCTGTCATGCTCCCTCGTGTCCATTCCCTCCTCCCTCCCACTTGTGCCCAATCCCCCCCAACACACATGCACGCGCGCGCACGCACGCGCGCGCACACACACACACAGAACCTGTTTTACATTCCTGCCCTTTTTTTTTTCTTTATGTTGCTTTTGGTTTGTTTTTTTCCCTAACCAAGACTTAAACATGGAGTTTCACATCCTCATTTGTTTTTTCCTGCCAGAGCTCAACAACTTGAGCCACACTGCAGTCTAACTTTCTTCCTGGTTCAATGCAGATAATCTTGAGAACTTTTCTTCCTTAGGTCGGACTTGGAACTGTCTCCCTCAGTTCTCAGCACGAGCCACACCAGAGCCCGGATCATTCATTTTTAATATTGGGCAGGTGGAGGGGTGTGTGATGTGTAAAATTGCTGTGAGGTTTAATGTATTTGCCTTTTAGGGTTTGATTACATTCTTGGCGAACATTTTTTTAAAAAATATTCTTGATGCAGCTGCAGACACCCAGACCTGAGGAACCACTTCTCCCAGGGTTAACTAATTCCTAGACATAGCTAAGAATTTATTTGTTTAATTAAATTTGTTAATTTAACTACCAGCACACTTCTGATATGCAAAGCAACCATTCCCAAAACTCTCCTTTAATTAGACCACTATACTCCCTGGACACTATCCTCTTCCCTAATGAATGGAATCAGGTGCCAGACAACTTTGGATCCCTGGAGGTATGGCCCCCGAGGCTACTAAAACAATTCAAACTACTCCATCTAAAACTATCACTGGTTAACCTCTTTCCCTTTGCTCATACATTGTTGAGAATCATATCCCTCTGTCTACCCCTGGAGAAGCCAGGAGGCACTTCCCTTCCTGTCCCTGTGCAGGCACTGAGCCTCCCCGGTACAGAACCTGTCCCTAAATCTCTGTGTCTTGGTGACCATGAGAATAATAATAATAAGCTTCCTCCCTTCTGTTGATTACTTCCACGTTCGCATCTTACTCTACCTGCTTAAAACATGTCCGAGTATATATTAGAATAAATGGTGTAGCGAGCAGAATAATTGGAACCAGAAGGCACTAATGAGTCTGTCAGCTGCTCCGGGCTCAATAACTGGCCCCACCGACCCCACTGCTGCCTGTGACGGCCTCGCTGGTGTGGGCACGCCGGCTGCTTAACTGCTACCATTTGTATTGTTTCTCATCTCCCAAGCAAAAATCAGGGATTCGGAAGAACCATAGAGCTTTGCCCTGAATGGAGCAAAGGTAATTGTCTAGTATGGCATCCAGAACAATCCCCATGCACCATGACAAGTGTGCTGCCAGCTAGGGGAGAGCTGTGCCCATCGTGCCATCCGAAGTTCCAAAACAAGAAAAATACCACAAATGGCTCCAAAAAGGCTAAGGGAAGATCTCTCTCAGTGATTCCTGAATGTCACTACAAGATTGCAGTCTTCCACCTATTTGTTTCTAATCGATACACCTGATGACAAGCCCTGGAGGCTGCCCTTGTTTGGTGCTTTTTAGTAAAGTGACTCCGAACAATAAATATCAAAGAAGCGCTTGCATCTCAAAAGCTTCTCTTTCACTCAGAGTGTCACTGATGTAATCGCCAATGCTGAGGACTCTGCCTATCTCCAGGAGCAAACATAGCTGTGATATAGCTGTCCAAATAACACAGATAATGGATCACAGTGTGCCACATCTCTGCGCCCCCCCCCTTCTCTCAGCCATGCCTTGAGCCTGGTACTTTGCTGTTTAATTGCAGATAAAGCCTTACAAACTTCTCTGCCCTAGCTAGCTTCAAACATCGATCCTCCAAGTCTTAGCCTCCTGAGTGCTAATATTATTGGTTTGAGCCATGAGCATCTGGCTCCCATTCGGATACTGACAACATGCTAGGGCTAAACCCTAAATATTCACATGGGCAGATGGGATATGGGCAGTCAGAGCAGGGCAGCCGTGTTTGTCGGGCACGTATTTTGTCCAGCATGTATTGTACGGCTGAGGGCCAGGTGTTTCCCCACCCTGAATTACAGAGATTACCAGAATTAAATAAATTCAAGGACAATACAAAAGGCATCAAGTGACCAGTTTGACAGTGCTAAAGCTATGTTTAAATTTGTCAGATTACTTTGACAGTTATTTTGATATGAAGGAGAATGATCAGACTCATGGCCACTAATGTTGGAGAAATTCTCAAGTCAGGTTTCTAACCAGTTTCTGCAGTTCTAAGTTGGAGCATATGTTTTTTAATGTCCTAGGGAACACAGCAAATATTTCCTCTGCAATGCTAGCTACAGCAACTGCTGATGTTTTGTCTGACTTTTCCTCAAAGGCTGTTAAGGTGGTGTGTATATGTGTAAAAGTAATTAAATTCATTCAATGGCCTGAAGAATCCCTGTAAAATTTTTACTGATTACAAACGATTCATGACAAAAAAGAACTTATGTGGTTTCTGTGCAACATTTGTAGACAGAAGATAGTCATTCTTCCTATAAGCAATGCACTGTAATAACAAGATTGTCTGACTGTACTCAGGGCTTTACTCTTGTTAGCCTGGCTTTTTCCTAGTTTGTTGGGGATTTTTCTGCCCAGACTGGCTTCAAATCACAATGCTCTGTAGTCTTAGCATCTGCAGCTAGGATTACCACAGCTAGAGGATCACTAGCTCCCAGTTTATTCTTGAATTTTATACAATATTGTATAATGTGATGTCCTAGTTCTGCAGACATACGGAAAAAATTCTAGGGCTCAAATGTAGCTCCATATTAGAACTCTTACCTAGTGTGTGCACTGACCTGGGCTCTTAAAAAAAATCCTAATTCTATTCCAGCAACTTGAGAAAATCTCCCATCTACAGCTGGACATTTGTAAACCTCATTTTCAAGTGTTTCAAGTAGCTGTGTGCTTGTTGCCATGGCAACTAAAACGGGCCTCTCTGAAAAGGACAGCCAAGAAATCATGCAAAATGAAATTCCTCGCTGGATGTACACAATCAGATCTGAGAGTACCTGAATTAACTGGTGCAGGCAACATTAGTGTGAGCGGCACAACACTGCCTTACTTCTCAGATTTCCAACATGACCGTGGATCTTCTTACAGCAATTTCAGGACCATCTAATTCCATGTTCACTGGGCAAATAACTTAGAACATATACAATATGTGTAAAAAATTAGAAACAAATTTTCCATCAATATTCCTGAGACATCACATACAATCCATTTGTTTCACATATTTTTCTAAAATACCTGCAACAAAGCCAAGCTGAGGTTCCAAACCTGCAAAATGTACTTCCAACTCATTTAAGCCATCACCATTAAAAAAAAAAAAATCAAATGTGGATTCAGGAAAAGTTTTTCATGACTGTTGAGATTTACGCTTACTGGTTTATTATAAAGGAAAAGGGGACACACGAAGAGCCTGACGGAAGAAGCAGTGCAGTGCCTAGGGTCGGGTGTGCGGAGGGGAGCGTGGAGCTTCCAAGCCCTCCAGGCATGGCCAGCGGCTCCCTTTGTCCCTTTTCACTTTTCAGACTCTCCACACGCCCTTTACTCCCTTCTCTTTTACTCTCCCAAATCATCGCCGCTGAAATCGGAACACAGCCTCCCTCTTTACTCTACTGTCCGTAGTTACTGAACAAAATCTGTTTCACTGCTTTAACTAATGAACCACTGAGGGTTTTTTTTTCTTTTCAATTTTAATCACTTGCCTTTATTGATAAAAATAGGTTCCTACATACTCTCCATCTGAAATCTAAGGTTCTTTTTTTGTTTTTTATTTTTTAATGGAATGGAAAAATTGCTAAAAACGAAGCCAATGTCTAAACACCCAAGACCAAACAATTTTATCCAAGTAAAAAGATCAAGAATAAATCTACTAAACGTATTTGTTTATAAAAATAATGATCAAGTAATGCTTTATAGTAGAGCCGCTATATGAACTGCCTCAGATTCAATCCCAACATGTAGTTTATTCTCCCTAATTCTCACTTGGCATAAATGAATGTGTCATTAAATGAAAAAATACTAAAACCAACAGAAACATTTAAAAATAAAAGCTCATTGATTTATAAATCTTCATTAGGGCCTCTGAGTGGGAAATCTATTTAAAATCAATCAGTTCCACACATTACAGTCACCCCAAACTTAAGATAGAAAATTGCTAAAGTAAAAACTAGCTTAAATTTTACCAATGTAAATTTATACAGAAAATTCACATGTTGAGAAATAGCTTATTGAACAAATTATGTACCCAAATGTAGTACTTTCTATTTGTGCTCAGTTTAATGTGCAATAAATATAAACGAGTATTTTAATAATAAATACAAATGAGTATTTAATCATATTTGATATACATCATTTTATCCTAATTGCAATGAGATTTTAAAACTAGGTTTCAATAGGTACCAAAACACATTTCTGTGTCTGGTAGTTTTTTCGTAAATAATCCATTTAATATATACATATTTTTTAAAAACACATATTATAAATCTACAGCTTTCTACAGTCTTTCCAAATGAAAGGTAATAAGAAAAGCTTACAGGTTATGTGGATCAGATGGGCTTAAAAATAGATCAAGAGATTGTTTTTTTTTTTGAAACTTCAATCTGCTTTTCTGTATCTTAAGAGTAATTACTTCAAAAATAAAAATAAAAAAGGTTCCAGCAGGAGGGAGTTGTGCTAACGGGGAGGATGAAGGAGGCTGAATAAGATCGATCAATAGAAATAGGTTATGGCAACTATGAAAATAGAATAATGAAACCTGTTGAAACTGTTTTGAGAAGGGAAGGCAGACAGGGAGAGCAATAGAAGGGAGAGATTGATTGGAATATACTGTAAATGTGTGGAAAGGTAACAATGAAACCTCCTTACTAATGCAGCTAATTTTAAAAAATGTTCCATGGCCAGTGGAGGTCTGAATTGTCTCTGAAATGATCATACCTCAGTTGCTATATCAAACATGCCTACTCTGGTTAAATTAAGCACATAATATATTTCAATATAGAACAGAGAAGAAAAATTTTGTTTTCATTATTATCTGAGAACCAAAAATTATTCTTCCAAAGGAGGAATTTGACTTACTAGATGTCTAAGGTATATTTATTATAATTTGTTTTAAAAATGTGTTTCTTATATAATTCATTATATTTCTTCATTAAAAAGTAGCATTTCTATTTGAAATGATAGTTTGTATATTGAAATGAGGTATGTTCTATTGAGCTAAATATCACTTATGGTAAATTAGTTATAATTAAATTACCTCTTGTTTATGGCACGTATAAGACATTCCTTCGGCCATTAACCTGAATTTTCTTTAACAATTTTAATTCATGGGGAAATAAGCAATCACTAAAGATGAAGTCTCACAGTATCGAAGCCATTTGTTACTTCTGACACAAAACAGGCATAGATTTCAGTATGAGGCTCTCCCATCCAAACGTCATTTTAAAATTGGGATAATTGTATAAATTCATAAACTTGTATTGGGAATATTTAAGTTTATCCACATACCATCCAATACCACTGCAGAAAAGTCTTGTTAAGTTAGCAGTAATGGTCTGAAAACTCATTTGTTCAACAACCAAAGTGGCCTGATTTTTTACTTTTTTATTATGTTGGAATGAAGTTTATGATCATTAACCATACATACTTTCGATGCTATCTCTTAGCGTCTACATTATAGACGTTGGTGTGAGAGACCCTCAAAATTGCTCAGTACATGACTGGACAGACAGGTTTCTCTCATCAGCTACTCACGGTCTGTCTCCCTCCACCGACAATTCTGTATGGCCCTCAAATGATACTGTAAATGCCCAAATTGCCCTTGGCAAGAAAAAAATAGGTTTACCACTCTTTATAGAAGGGAAACAAAGATTACTTGAAATTGCATTTTCTGCTCACCCATTCGTTCATTGACCAGTCCTAGCTACTACATGGAGGGAACTGTGTACAAAGCCCGAAATTTGGGAGTGCTTCAATTTTTCCTCAACGCGGGTCACTCTTAGTCCCTAATGCTGACCAAGATGTATTGTGTGATGATGCATGGACCCTCCTAAGGTTCAAAAATGATTCTCCAGTGATCTGAAGAATCTCTCTCAATCCTTTGTTTTCTCATTCAAATAGAAATATTTGTTCGTAGTCCTCACAACCTAGCTGTTTGTCAGTTTTAATGGCTTTCCTCATTACTGCTTCTATTTCCATTATCTGGTCAACATGTGCTTGCAACTCCTTGGAAGGCTGCTCTTTTAACTTCATTAGTGTACTCGGATCACATATTTTTTTTGCTAGCCATTAGCAATCTAAACATTTGTTCTCAATACTTGCTCATTATAAGCTCCAAGGCAGACGGATGCTTTTGAAGGAATGTTCATTTTTTTTCCTTGTGATGCAATTCTCTGATTTTTCTATTTTCTTACTGGGTTTCCAGGACTAATGTGGACTAAGGCCCATGTCTTGCAACTTCATTAAGTTCTTGAATTTCTTTCTGATATTGTTTCATTGCTTCTGCTAGCTTGTAGAGAGCTAGCTGTAGTCTACTCAGAGATTGTACTGCACTGGCATGATCTCTCTCAATCTTTCAACAAGGGCTGTAGGAGCAGCAAGTGCCTTCTCAATTATGCAACTCATTCCTAAAGGAGTACTCTGCTCTCAATCACTGGCAGCCATCAGCTCTGATGACTAGGACCCAAAGCCTTTGCCAACCAGGACCCATGTACCCAAGGCAAGAAACTTCATGCACCTATTCTACCTCTTCAGCAAAATGAGCAGAGCTGCACATAGACTGGAGTAGGGTAGGTAACTAGAGAGCCTGCTGAGATCAGCTTCATACTTTCCCCACCTCCTCGAACTAGCACTGCACCGATGTTTATCTATTACAGTAACTGATGCTATAACTAAACTAAGTGATCTAACCAATCTGAATCTAAATGATCCAAATAACCACAATGACCTTAATCAGAACCACTAATGGTGGATGGTTAGATGGATTGATTGAACATGACCAATCGAATGATAGTTAATGGGACTACTTATGCTACTCTCTTTGGATGTCTCGGGTGCCTGTTGATGCATCCAACACACAACGCTCTCTGTGGAAAAGCGTTTGGTGAGAATGACTTTCATTCCTATCATTCCGAGTGTCCTCCTCCTCTCAGGCTAGGTTGGAATAGCGTGTTTCCTGGGCTGAAGTTCTCCTTGGGGTTCTGTGTGTTGAGTTAGGTTAATTTTCTAACTAGTAAGATACAAATTGTCTCCGCCACAGGACTCTTCCCAAGACCTTTCTAGGTAATTCAGTTGCGCTCGTGAGCACTTCTGTTATTCACACTTTTTCTATTCAAACCCCTGCTAACCATAACTTTCACTACTATTGTCCTAATATCTTTCATTTTCTTTTCTCTTTGGCAAAACTTCAAATTATAATGATCCTTTTGGGGGGTTCCTGAGAAACCCAGAATAAAGTCACTGGAAGGGATTCTTTTAGCACAACAAATAAAAATCTGAGATACGATATTTTTATTTTTATTTTACCTAGTATAAGAAAATAATCCGCTAGCCAGGTGCCAGTAGCTCATGCCTGTAATCCTAGTGACTCAGGAGGCTAGATCTGAGGATCACAGTTCAAACCCAGGCCGGGCATAAAAGTCCATGAGACTGTTATCTTCGATTAACGACAAGAAAACCGGAAAAGCTGTGGCTGAAGTGGTCGAGCTCAGGGACAGTGGACCAGGCCTAGAGTTCAAGCCCCACGACTGACAAGAAAGAAAGAAAGAAAGAAAGAAAGAAAGAAAGAAAGAAAGAAAGAAAGAAAGAAAGAAAGAAAGAAAGAAAGAAAAAAGAAAGAAAGAAAGGAAGGAAGGAAGAAAGGAAGGGAGTGGGGGGAGGGAAAGGGGAACAAAAACCACAAGATGGGGTATCCATGTTCGAGAAGTAATGCACCCACCACCTGACACATGTAACTGTAACCGCTCTATACATCACCCCAACAATAAAATACAATTTAAAAATAACGAAAGAGAAGGGAAATGGGGACCATGACATGTGAAAGGATATCAATGTGTGGGAATTAAGGCACCATTTATCTGGCAAATATCATGTAACCTTTCTATTAATTACAATAAAAAATATATTAAAAAAATAACGAAAGAAAGGAAAACAAAAAGAAAAGAAGCAGCTAAATAACTCAAGCTTCATGCAAATTATCGTGGCTTTCAAATTTCAGAAACATTTTTCTAACCTAGTATACCTTACAGTAGCTCCATTTTAATCCTTTTCTCTTCTCATCCCACCCCCTCAATCTCTCAAGCATCGCTGTCTCAGGTAAGGATTCATTGTTCCTCATACTGAGGAAGTCCCGGTACCACAGGCACCTACCCATAGCCACACTAGATAAACAGAAAAAATACCACTTAGTCTTTTTCTTGGTCTGACAGATATGGCATCACCAAAGATTTCTCCAAACCCACCAAAGGAAAAAGGGGAAATTTTTACCAAGCATATTAATTGAGTTGCTCTGAGAGCAAAAATGTTCAAGATTGTCTGATCTATATTAAATGTATCCACCTATTGGTGGGACCTAAAGATGCTGTCATTTCCCTTGAAAAAGCCAAATATGCGGCTATATCTGAGGACATCCAAAGGTCCCAAATTATCACCGATTCTTGAGAAAGATTGGGGGAAATAAAAAAAAGACTTGTAAGAGGAATGATTCATATCTAACCCAACAAAACTGATTGGTCATGTATTCAAATGAAGTCATGATCGATTGAAGCAAACATGGAAAGGGCATTCTGAGTGAGAATTGATTTCTAAAACAATCTTTACAAATGAGCTCGAAACCAGAGCTCCGCGCGCTCGCGCTCTCTCTCTCTCTCTCTCTCTCTCTCTCTCTCTCTCTCTCTCTCTCTCTCTCTCTCTCTCTCTCTTCCCTCCCATACACACACACACACACACACACACACACACACACACACACACACACACAAATTATTGACTGGCAAAATGCAGACGTGTCAGAAGGTCTGTTAATACATCATCTGTATAGTTTAGTATTTACAAACTAGTGGACAGTACAAAATGTAGGCAATTAAAAGCAACTTCTAAAACCTTAAATCGTAAGCTCCAAAATCATATGCTTTAACTGATCCAGACACTTGCCAATATTATTTTTTAATTGCATTACGTCAAGAATTGTGCTACCCTCAAGAAAAGGGGAAAAACCCTGAGACTGTCTCACCAAGTAGGTAAATGTCCAATGTCAACAACGGCTGCTAAATGCAAACAAAGACAGAACACACATAAATGAAGGGTGCCCACCACATCTATTACTTATAACGGAATGACACTTTTTTCAGTTCCTCCAATTCATTTCCAACATTATCAATGGGCTTTGGTTTTAATCATTTGCTTCATGATTTGCTACTTTCCAAACATTTTTATCATTTCTAGGGAATTTCTTTATAGTTTTATACAACTTTTATTTCCCGCTCAGCACTAATGCTGCTCTAAATTGGAAGCCGAGCTATGAACCCAAATCAGAACCCTCCATCTCGGCCAAAGCGAAGGATCGTCAAATGTCCAATCTAACAGGGCTAAATGATCGATCAAATAATGGTCAATGGACCAACTGGTGTAAAACCCATTGAACAATAGTCAACAGGACTGATTTGTTGTAGGACCAATTGAATCACAGTCACCGAAATAAATTAGCGACTAATTCAATGATGGTCAGAAAAACCAGTTGGTGTAGTATGGATCGAACGAGGGCCAATGGGACCAATCAGAGGACACAGTAAAGTCTCAGGACTTTGACATGGAAATTTGTTTTATCCCTAACAGCTCTCTTCAATGCTGAGCTCTGGAAGGTGGGAAGAACTCCTTGCAGGCAGCTCCTGAAGCGCGGAGTTCAGTCGCAGGGGACAACCTCGTCCAGGACAGTTCTTCTGTCAAAAGAACTCCCCTCCTAGACTTCCAAACTAACTCCCCAGCTCTCTGTTTCCACCTTCCACCCTCCTAGTTACTCCCTCACTTTTCCTTGCAAATACCGCCATACCTGCAGCTTCAATAGCAGTCTCTGGAAACTAGATGTGGTAGTGTACAACTATAATACCAGTACTTGGGGATGGAGGCAGGGGAATGACAAATTTGCAATCAGCCTGCAATACAAAGAGAGACTTTAATCTTAAAAACCAAGGGCTGAATATTTGAAGAAAGGAAAACGTGCACATAATGCGTACTTGTTTGTTTACTATAGTCGCAGTATTCACAGTAGTCAAATTGTGGCATTCACCTAGTTGGTGCCCTCCAACTAACGAATGAATCATTAAAGTTATGATGTCTATAATATATGCATTGGAATATTGTTCAGTATTATTCAATCATGTCATTTTTAAGTAACTGGTAGAACCAAAGATTGTATTAAATAAAATAAACCCCACTTAGACAAAGATCACGGGGTTTCCCCTCATATATGACACTCAAGCTTTTCAAGACATGCAAACATAGAGGACTTCTTTGGAATGAACAGGCCAGGGAGGGAGCCGGAGCTGTAGAAAGTAACCAGAGGGTGCGTGCCATGAGTGTGTTGCATACCTATATGAAAATGGTACAACTGTGCTCACTCCAGCAAGCACATATTTTAAAAAGAAAATGTCACAGTGAACCCCATTATTGTAAACAGAACTGTACAACTAACATAGCACTAAAGTTGGAGGTGGGAGACAAAGTCTGAGAATATGGCTCCGTGGTAAAGGGTTTGGGTAATATATGCACGATTCTGGGTCAAATTCCCAACACTGCAAAAACGAAATAAAACAACGAACAACATAAAATGATCTCAGTGCCTACAGGCACATTGCACCTTCTTCTTGCCGCCAGATGCCCACGTCGAAGGTCAATTTAACTGACTGAGTGGTGAAGAAGCTTGAGGAAAAAAAAACAACAATAACGGGGTCTCAGCTGAATTCACTCTGACGAAAGTAGGAGTGAAGCCAAAAAAAAAAAAAAGGCAGTAGAAATCTTTAAATAAGACAAATGCAAGGAAGAGAGAAAAAAAGGAGCAAGGGAAAACAAGCTGAAGGAGATAAGAAAGGTGAGGTTCACCTGGAGAAAATGAAGAGCCTAACACCCAGGCGAGAGAGGCCACTCTCAGAGAGGCCAGAGTTGAAAAAAAAAAATCCAAAACCTGGATTCTCCATTATGTTCCTGTTTTATCAGCACTCCTTGTTTCACTTCTGCCACAATCTCAAAGAATATTTTCTATCAACACTTTTTTACAATTACAAAATAGGTAGTTCTGAAAACATTTTTCACATGAAGTCAGGCTTCTTGGGTTTCTTTTTCATTATTATTTCTGTCCTTTCAGAAAATAATGGGATATTAAGTTATAGAAGCTTTTGTCTTGGGGTTTGCTTACCACTCCATGGAGCAGGTAGTAATGGTGGTAGTTTTCATATCCTACAGTACAAAGCTGTAGTGAATTATTAAATTTCATATTGCCATGGCATCCATTTTTAATATAATTTGGACTGTCATATACCCAACACAAGGCTTAGTCACCCTTGACACCATTTCCAGTTTTCAATCTCCTATACCCTCAAGGGGGGTTGAGCCCCATTCCAGCCCTACCCAGCTACATCCTAGAGACAGCCTGCTTGTCTCGCCGGATGGAAATACACCCTGGCTTTGGACAGTGCAGACATGCTACAGTGGTTACTTCTCAGACGCAAGGTGGCTGCCCAAAATTCATTCTTGTTTGCTCTAAGCCTATGAACAAATTACAACTCCCTCATGAGAAACCTGCGTGAAGATAACCTAACTCCAATAACCTGGGAGTCTGTCATGTTTTCTTTTCTACTCCTTATGCACTACCAGCGGCTTCTGTTCCTCTATGTTCGAAAAGCTTGCTCCCCTTTTCCTTGGCTCAGTAATTAACGACAACTGGGCTTGTAATGTTTTACACTGTCTCCCCTGCTCCAGACCGGGCTGTCTTAAATAGTAGCTATCTTCGTAGGATTACACTGGACAGAAGATGGAAAAGAACTGCAAAAATTTCTGCAAGTACTTATGGACTCAAATTTTGATGGCTAAACATCACCATGTTTAAAACGTACCGTGGTAAATTAGCAGTAATATGCACTTGACAGAAATAAAGCCTATTTTTCTAGAGGATAGATTTAAAAATATGTTACCTATTCATTTCAATGGAAGTACAGTCATGGTGCCACTTCATGATAGATATGTCCTGAGGAACACATCTTTAGGTTTTTTTCATCCCCTGCAAATATCCATAAATGCATGTACTCAACTCAGAAACCCTATTTTTTTCTTTTATTTTGGATTTAACTCCACCGGCTAGAGATACACGGATCCTCTCTGACAATGCTGGGGAGGGCAGCAAGCAGCAGCTCTCAGTCACAAGACTGCAGAGGAAAACAACTGCGCACTGTGCTCTGTTGCTAGGTTACCGTATTCAGGAATAGGTGCATTAAGCACATTTTTTACTTACAATTTTTTTTTCTGTGTCTGAGGGGAGGGTTACTAAAAGCTTAAGGCAAGGAAAAAAAAATCATGTCAACAAGTTTCCTCTGCCAAGGACTTAGCCATTAGGCTGAACTGAGAAAGGTCCAGTAACATCTCCTGAAGCCCTACCAGAAAGGGCTAGGACCTGCTCTCTATCTTTCTCAGGTCCACATTAGGGAAGAGGCAATGCGACAGAGCAGGGTATATAGTTGTGATCATGAGAAGTACAACAAAGTACCCTCTTTCTGCCCTCAGCCTTCAGTGTGGCTCTCATACATGCATCCCCCCCCCTACTCCCCCCCCCACAAACTACCAAGAAGCAGGTCTTCGTGGAAAGCCTGTTGCTCTTCTATATGTACTGCGCAATTCCTCATGTCTATTGCCTGCCTTTTCTTCATGCAAAGTCCTGCCAATGAGAGCAAAGTGACTCTCACCTCTGCTTTAACCAAGAAAACATACTACACAGATGGCCCAGCCCAACACACGGTTAAAAAAAAAAAACAAAAAACAAGACAAAACAAAACAAAGAACTGACAAACAGGCTTCTCCCCCACTTCAGCCAGCTGAAGAGAGATGCAGGACGTTAATTCACACCGCTAGGGAACTGAGATGATTCTGTCATCATCACTGAGCTACAAGTCAGAGCACGGCTTCGCAGCCTAACCTCCATAAGGAGAATCATCTCATGCTGGGAAGCCAAGGGCATCACGGGGATGGAGGGGAAGAATACAGCTTAATCTGGGGTCTCTTTGGGGCCTTCTTTTACTTCCCTCACTCTTTGGCTCTTTGTTCCCTGCACCCTAACAAGACGGAATAAAGCAGCTTGCCTGGAACCAGGAGGGAAATTATCAAAATGGAGGTTGCTACTCACAGCAGGGACAACTTGATATCATCAGAAGAGTGACAAATGTACAAAGAGCTGGGGGCGGGAATTTTAGCCCCCTGGAAATAGAAACCACTCTAAAGATTCTGTTATTTTAACGTTTATATCACCTATTGCTGAACATGCGCAAAGTCCTGGGATTGATCCCTAGTACCAAAAAAGACAAAAGTGGCAGGGTGAGGGCAGCCTGCAAGAGCTACTACTTTCCCAGAAGAAGCCACCAACTCAGGACACTCACTGTTCCTGCTCTCCTTTTCTTCCTACTGAACACATACTGGAACTGGCTTTCTGCCTATTGAGCCTTTAGTACCCCTAAAGCACAAAACAAAACGAAAAAAGGAAAACAGGATGCTGGTTAGATGACCTCAAGACCAAATTCGTAAGAATTTATGTTTATAAAACCAAACTATACCAAATGGCACTTTGGAATGGCAATCCTGCAAGTAATGTGTTTTGTATATTAAATCAACTGAATGGTTAAAGCAAGCCAGCCTCTCTATGCTCTGAGGTCTCTTTGGAGCCATTACAATCGTATGAACTCCATTTTTGTCTTTAGTGGTTTTAAAGCCCATTTTTCCTAATAAATTCGTTCACTGCAAAAAAGTGAACAAATTCACCAGTGGTACTCACTGGACAATATTGAAAATGAACTCTACAACTTGTAGGTGAGGATGGCAGGGAAAAACTGGGAGGGGGCAAGGGAAGAGATGACACTGTCCAAAAAGAAATGTACTCTTTGCCTGACTTATATAACTCTAGCCCTCTGTACATTACCTTTATAGTAACAGTATTTTTTTAAAAAAAATTAATGTTACAGAACCGTGTGGCTGAGTAGCTAAAATGTCCGATCAACACTCAACAAACAGTCATACAGGATGAAACTAAACGAAATGAACTCTTGAATATGGAAACGAGAGGTTTACTTTTGTGATTGTTGTTCTTAATGTACTATGTGAAGTCATTTCTTTTCTCTTTTTTCCCCCTTATGGGTTATCTAATGTGGTGACTGTATCTGACTTTGTTGCCTGGTATATTGTATATATGTTTATTTGTTTATTTAAAATAGGGAATGAAAGGGGGAAAATGAGATGATTGGGAGGGGAGGGAGGGAGGGAAATGGGGACAAAAACATGAGAAGAGGAATAAAGGTTCGAGAAGTAATTCACTAATTACCTGACCAATGTAACTGCAATCCTTCTATACATTATCCCAACAATAAAATACAATTAAAAATGGGAAGAACAGTTTCTTGACGCTCAACAACATTGATATTTCATATCTTCGTAAGGGAAAAATCTGTTTTCAACTTTTCTGCTGGTAAGTTACTAGGATACTCTTTAAAGCATTGCGAGGCGGCACAACATTAATCTCAGGGAAAGAAAGGCAAGAGGATTGTCAAGTAAAGGCCAGCCTGGGCTACCAAATGAGACTGTCTCCGTTACCAAAAATAAATAATAATAATAATAACTGTTTCAAAAAGAATCACGATTACGAAGCCGTTTGCATTGCCAGTGCCGTACGTGAGAATTGTGAACGAAGTGCACCACGTCTACATTCCAGATCCTCAGTGCCTCCTGTCAAGCTGCAACTACGCAAGAACACAAGGACAATTTTCTCTTTTTTTTCTTATGGTTTATCTCATGTTGTTACTGTATCTGATTTTATTACATGATATATTGTCTATATGTTTATTTGAAATAGGGAAGGGAAGGGGAAAAACAAGATGATTGGGGGGTGAAGGGAAGGAAAGTGGGACAAAAACATGAGAAGGGGATATCAATGTTCATGTACCCACTATCTGATGAATGTAACTGTATCCCCTCTATACGTTACCCCGACAATAAAATACAACTAAAAAAAGTGACAGGCAATGGCAACGCTGGGGTGAAGGCCCTGGGCACTGTATAAAATAGAGTAGCCCATCTGGAAACTGGTGCAGAAGTGCGGCATAGCAAACCACCCGTCACTGCAGGGACCGCGCTGATCTCATCCTGTGAAGAATGGAAGGAGTCCAAGGAATGAAAACCATGGACACATTAGGGAAAAAAATAAGTAAAAGACTACTTAGGAAACCTGGATAGCAAATCCAACGTGACTAGTTATAAAAACTCCAATTTGCAAGATGGAAAAGTTTAGGGGGGCGGCCGGTCTCTGGCACTGGGTCAACGCTATTGCGCTGCGCCCGCAAAAGCGGCAATTCGGCAACTTTAATGGACCTCATATCATGGTAAAAAAAAAAACTGAGAAAAAAAGGACCAATCCTGAATTTGAACTCAGTTATTCCATATCCCATTCCAGATCATCATCCAAAGCCCTATTCCATCTCACTTCCTTTCATGACTTTCCTGGGCGATCGTGGGCCATCTGAGCCTCTACATCCAGGGGAGGGTGAGTAGAACGGAAAGCCTCTTTCTTCCTGGCATTTGTGTTTGTGTTCATTTCCTACTCTACCTGCTCTAGTGTGCAGGGACGTGGTTAGCGCAACTGGCACAGAGATCGAGGAAATTTGAACCACGTCCGAAGGCTGGCCACCATTTAGGACCGTGTCGCTAGGGGGTGCGCTTGTTGCTTGTTTGCAGCTCTCTAGGTTTGGTTTTGATTTTGGTCAGGGTTCTGCTTAGTAAAACATTAAAACAAAAACGAAAACAAAACAAAACAAGTGCTTAAAGAGCTGAGTCTTCCCTATTCTAATTTGTAGAGTCAGTTGGAGGGAAGTTCACTTGACGCGTCCCTCAAGTGCCTTGTGTAGAGCCGCAAAGTGTTCACAATGAATGAGTTACCTGCTCCCTCCAGTAAGTTACAAGAAAAGAAGATGTAAAGTAGTATCTCAAAAATTTCCAAATCAAGAAAATAGGCATTAGTGCACCAGAGCTCCATGACAAGAAACTGGATCCTATCCTCCCTTGGTGAATTCCCGCAGGAGAAACTGAGGCATCTCCCGTGGTTTGAAGAAAATAGGATGGTGCGTACGGTGCAGCAGCGAAGAGTCCAGTCTCGCTGCACTTTAGGCTACCATTCTAATGAATCCTAACCTTGCCTAGAGTAGGCACAGAAGCACCTACCCTGCCTCATAACTTGCTCAGTGTACCTTTTCCCACTGTTGGTCCCGGAGTTCTAGCCTTTGAAACAAACTAGCATCCTGGTTTATTTCCAGAGTTTTTCTTCCCTGAACGGACAAACCGGTGAATGAAACGAAAGCGCAAAAAACACTTCTGAGATCTCTTGACTACACAGTTCTGCCATTTCTGGACACCCAAGGCAATGGCAGTAATTGCATGGTAGTGCAGAGTTTCCTCCTGTCAGAACACGGTGTCCAGCAGGCATGCTGGGCATGCTGCACTACGGGCACAATTTGTGTCTCACATCAAGCAGAGTGCTGTAGTGCTGTAGGGATCCAGCTTACCCTAGGCATCTTGGTTAATCAAGGAAGTAATTCTGACACACATCACTAGCCTCGGGTAAGTCCAACAAAGCAGTAGAACTTTTTTTTTTTGAACTTACTACACAGCGCTAGCTAGCCTCCAGTTCAGTCCTCCACCTCCACCTCCCAACAGATGGAATTAAATACATGTATCATTGGATTAGCCTCAGAGTACACTTTAACTGATGCTGAATTATGACATATATATATATATTTTTTTTTACAGTGGCTATATACATTCTGGTTGACCACTTTTTAGCTTAACAAGTAAACTTCTTCCTCCTGTCTATGGGGTACAAGGATCCACATGGCAGATGAAAAGCACTTGCTTTTGTGCGTAAGTCCCGGTAAATTGCATTTTGTGTGACTCGGGGTCTGTGTACTGTGTTGTTCACTCTCGGCACCTTTCAGCTCATTCTCAAACACTAGGTCAGGTGTTTCTGAAACAAGCACTCCATGCCAGCCTCTAGCAGAGCACTTGATGCTGTAGAAAAAAAAAAAAAACCAGTAAAAAGAAAAAAGAAAGGAAGGAAAGAAGGAAGAAAGAAAGGATTCCAATTTTCCAGCTCCCAATTTGAAGTTTGGAAAGCACAAGCATAACCAGAAACTTAAAAAAATGAAAATAAAAACCCAAGCAGTAGCTATCAGCAGCAAATGTGCACACAGCAGCCTTAGCCTCTCAGGTGCTGGCTGTTGTCCAGGGACGAGTTACTAATCCCAGAAGTCAAGAGACCAGCATCTCTGTTTGGTTCCAATTACTCAACTCTCTATGCCAATCATTCTAACCTTGTCCCCATACTCATTTGGAGAGACATCACCAGATACAAAAATTTGCTATACACGGAAAGAAAGTCTTATATAAAACCTTCTGTATTTGTTAAACTAATACATCGCTATTGTAGGAAACAAGTGTCTAGATTTTTTTTTAAATGCAGTTGATCCTCTAAAGGTCATTAAGTATGGTGACTGATAAAAGAGGCACAAGCCAGCCCTGTAGCCAAATGTATCACCAGGTACTCAAGTTCAATAACCTAGTCAGAAAATAATCTTAGCTCCTATACAAATAATATAATATACCTTCACTGAAACCTAATGCAAGTGGCTTATTTCCCGACAAGAAACTCAACAGGAATTCAGTAACAAATCACTTGATATAATGCAATTTCTCTTTAAAGATTCTACTTTTAGAATAGGATTTCCTATATCTTTGTGATCATCACAGGTTTTTCTCAAAGGCAATGTCAGATAAGTCCTCTTTTAAATCTGATTCCCAGAAACCATGTTGAATAACTGCCTAAATTACTTGTTCAAATCGAAAGAGATGGCAATTTTAAGTTCATCTTTAAAATCACAGAAGAATCATTGTGCTGTTAGTAGTCAAAGGTAGGATGAACCGAAGACATTTTGAGTTTTGCTAGCATTCAAAACTAACAAAAATTTCAGATGTATCTCAGTGGGAAAGCTCCTGCTTAGCAAACGAAAGGCTCTGGCGTCCATCCACAGCATACGAAAAATAAATAAATAAAATTTAAACGAAGGTTTTTGAAGTGAAAATCAGAATAGCCCTCCAATTATTTCTAATAGAAAGGGAAACAAATCTAATTACATGAGATTGGTATGTGGCTTAGTGGTAGACAGTTGCCTAGCAATCTCTAGGGTTTCACTGAAACAACTAAACCAACTGGGGGGGAGCTGAAATATAGTGTCTACAATTTCTTGTTTTGATTTCAGCAGTCCTTTACTGAACGACAGCAACAATGAACTTTATGTGTTACAGTACAAATGTTTCAACAGGCTTTCCTAGCTGACAATGTGCTCCTGGCAGCAGGAACAGGCTAGAATTATTTCTCTAAAATGGATTTGGTAAGCCTGCATTAAAAGACATGTAATAGTGGCTAATGGTGTATTCAAGTCCGGCATTCTCCATTGGAGAAGGGGACCTCTAGCTTTACAAACCAATTTCCAGTTTTTAATCTCCTTGAAAATGCGCATTTCCCAGTGGAGGGAGATTAGAGTACACAGCTCTGATAGCTTAGGAAGAAGTGATCTGAAGCCGTTGCCCCGTGGCGCCTGCGTCCCTGCAATACACAAGGCTTCAGCGCAGCCGGTCCAACATCAATCTCAGTTTAGTTATGTTAGCCCAACTCATTTAGTTTTCATAACTAAAACTTCCAAAACTAAATCCACCCCAGACTTAATAGATGGAACCTGAGGCCTCACATCCAGTCAGGTGCACTGCCAATCATGACACACTCATCAACTTGTGTCCCATCCTAATGTATCCCCATGCCATGTTCCACCATGTTACGATGTCCCTTCCTCCTCTAAAATTCAACTCATGCTACTTGCTTCCTTCCACCAAACCTGTCTCCCTTCTTATATGACCCTTCATTAATCCACCTGTCTAGGCACAACCTTGCTACCATGACATCTATGTGAAATGCAGTTCATTATCTTGCTCTAATGAAAAATCATGCCTACAACCTACTCATCAGACTTATCTCCTGTCAGAAAAAGGGTCCAGAGGCTGCAGAGTGACTTAATTATGAATGGTCAATGACTCAATCATACATCAGTTAAAAACAACTTTCAGGTTGGTGAACGAATGAACAGATGCAGGTCCTGTGGTACCTGGAGCTCCATGCCACCTTAAGCAGTCTTACCGTGGCGCATCTCTCTCAGCTGCCTGTTCCTGAGTTCTATGCTCTGTAATAAACCTCTGTACCGTTATAAGTAAACTGTTTCCCTGATTACTTCAAGCTATTTTAGTAAATTATGGAACCTGAGGAGTAGTCATGGAAACCTCTGATTTATAACCTGGTCACATGCACAGGTAACAACCAGCGGCTGGTTTCTACAGTGGAGTGCTGGGGATGGGCAGTCTTGGGAGACTGATCTGTCAGCCTAGGCAATAGATACTATCTCCAGACACATAGGGTCACAATTCAGTAAATTTGTATGACTACTAGCTAATGGCCAGAGAGAATCGGAACTTGCTTGGTGCCAGAGAAACTCCCCAAAATCTGGTGGCAAAAGTGGAAACACTGCACATATTCTGAGGACACAGAAAGAAAACTGCTTTTCCTATTACCAGTCTCCCTCAGTGAAATTAAGAAGCTGGCCCCACTCATTCTCAGCTAAAATTTAAAAACCAAAAGAGCACATCCTGGCTTTAGAAATTCAAGCAGGGAAAACCTGAATGGACCCCTGCTAGCATCACTATAGAAAAAAAAAAGCCGCAGATGCTTGGTCACCTTGGTAACGATTGTTTTAAGCCTCTTCTTTGGGGAAAAAAAAAAAGGAATTTAGAAGAAGAGTCTTGACTGGCTAAAACTGGTTGAAACCTCAACCAGCCACCCTCCACCCCCCACCTCAGCTAAAGAAAACGCCTGATGGGTTTAGATATCCTTTTGACGTCAGAGGGGCCCAAACTCCACCCTCAGGTCAAGCAATTGCAGCCATTTTCTGATCGGGAGACGTATGAAGAGTGTGAAGTTTGTGTACACAGGCATAGACCACCGATTACGTCACCATTCCTTTCCTCCAATCACCTGTCTTCACATCTCAGACCACACTATTTTTCCATCCCATAAACACCCCTAGACCCTTTTTCTCAGAAAGGCAGATTTGAGGCCAGAGATTTCTCCTCCCTGCCAAAGCCTGCGGCCTATTGAATTAAATTATCTTCTGCAAAACTCAGGCATAGGTTTTTTCTAGACTACCAGCAGTGACAAGCCTGGTTCAATAACACTATCATACCCCCAGGGTTGGACACAGCAAGCAATCTATTACTATAATTCTCAATTCTATTTCCACTCCAATTTCCCAATTTTCTCTAATTGTACTGTCCTTGTATTTCCTGTTATCTTAGTTGTAGATATGACTATGTCCCTCACCTCTACCCCAACACAGACACCAAATCTAATAGGGCAATACAACATGGGCTATGTTACATTTGTTATTACAATCCATTCCCACCTCTATGATCTGGAGATAAAACCCAGAAATACATCATTCTGTGCTGCTTGTTAAGAATTAAACAAGAAACTATGTGAAATCACCTTGCAGTGCTTGCCTGGTAGACTTACAGCATGTGTGTGGTGAGGCCATCAGTGGTTCACGCCTGTAATCCTAGTAGTCTAGAGGCTGAGATATGAAGATCAAAGTTCAAGTCCAGTCAGGACAGACAAATCCACAAGATACTTAAGCTGACCTCAAGTAGTAGAACACTAGCCTTGGGGGAAGGGGAGAAAGTAAGAAAAAAGCTTAGAAACAGCATAGCATCTGGTCTTTGAGTTCAAACCCCAGCACCTACACCTACATACACACACACACACACACACACACACACATGCGCACAAAGGGTGCTTATGATCATATTCTATTAATTATTGATCATATTACAAAATAATTCACATAACTAGGAAGTGACTGTTGAAAGGTAAAAAAAAAAATTCTTGGGCTTCTGGCTAAGATCATGGCTCTGACTACAGAGCTCAGTTAGTGATTGTGTGTGTATGTGTGTGTGCATTGAAGTGTTAGGGAATAGAACCAAAGGCTTGTGCATGCTGAGTACTCCATCCAACCATAGGCTGGGAGTTATAGACACACAAAAACACACACATACATAACTCATTGCAGTTAGTTTTGAAAATCTAACATTTTGGGAGTTTTGTTTGTTCTTGGAAATACTGTAATCTAAACTTGGAGACATGACCTTGTTAGGCAAGTGCTCTGTCAATCCCAAGTAGATGTTTGGGATTTGTGTTTACTCCTAAGAGAAAATACCAGCTAAAAGATTCTCCTGTAAATAACCAGATAACGTGATCTAACTGTTAAAATAAGCTGTGCTGTATTCATTCCTTTTTCCTCCACATTAGAACATTCTCATCCTGTGACAGATAATGTTCTAGTAAAAGGGTTTATTTTGCAGAGAATCATTCCATACATGAATTCATTTCTGGTGATGAGTATCTGGGCAACATAGCTGAGCTTCTAGCTGTGGTATCTCTGACCTTCTGTAATCTAACTAGCTTGAGAACTGATCAATTATCTGCCTCCGCAAGACAGAAATCCTGTCTTGGTACTCTCACATTTGATGATTATATTTCATACTGATTGCCTGAGAAAAACTGTGAAAAGTAAAAACTGTCATTCTGTACAAAATTACTAAAGAGTACCCAATCAGTTTTAGCAATTGCACTTACAATAGCTAGGAAACAGGTCTTGCCACACGACATCAACTAGGCTGACCTTGTACACCCCCTGCCTCAGACTCTGAAGTTCTGGGATTACAAGTGTATACCACCATACAGCCTCAGCCAGTTTTGTTCATTTGTTTTTCAAATCAAGCTCTTTATTTAAAACCCAAAACAAATAATATGAATATTCTTATAAATATTTTACTCTACAATTACTTTTTTTGCCAGTTCTAGGGCTTGAGCTCAGGGCCTGGCACTGTCCTCGGGCTTTCTCAAGGCTATAACTCTACCACTTGGTTCCTTCCTTTCTTGGGGAAATACAATATATTTCTGAGGAAATCTGAAACCATATTAGTGTTTGGTATATTATAATCTTTCCCAAAGGCAAATAATTTTAAATGTGTGCTGAAATTCAACTTTCACAAAACAAAAGGCAGAGAAGGAAGAAACCCCGGGTGTACCAATGTAATATCTTTCAAAAGTAAGATGTTCTTCCCAAATAAGGAACAAATGTTTTGGATCAGGAGTATCACTGGCATCTTCCAAAAAGTTTCCACCTTCTTGGTTAGTGAGTATAAGGAACTATAATTAAGTTTGTGTATATATGTTAACAGTGAAAATGCATTCCAATTTTCATTTGAATATGGTTAGTTAAATGAAAAGCCCTTAAGGGGCAGAGCCACAATCAAACAGTGAGGTTAAAAATATAATTTAGGGGGCCGGGAGTTTGGCCTAGTGGTTAAAGTGCTTGCCTAGCATGCATGAAGAGCCGGGTTCGATTCCTCCGTACCACATACATAAAAGCTGGAAATGGTGCTGAGGCTCAAGTGGTAGAGCTCTAGCCTTGAGAAAGTCCAAGGACAGTGCTCAGGCCCTGAGCTCAAGCCCAGGATTGGCAAAAAAAAAAAAAAAAAAGTAAATAAACTCTCCCCTGATCTCCAGCAACTTGTGACCCAGTCTCAATCAAAGTCCCTACTTTACACTCTTCCTCAGAGAATTGTTAGGTAAGGTTATTGGACAAACTTCAGTCTTCTCCACGAGATCCTAGATTAGCTCACTTATGAGAGCCATACCCTAGAGTGGCTCACAGTGCTTGGCTGGAGCACTCACAAATGGCTAATGACTGACCAAGAAAATGGCAGGTGGGTTTTGACATAAGGCTCTCATGCTCCCAGACATCAGAGTCAGCTATCTGATAAAACAAAGGGGATGAGAATCAGAGTTCTTACTGACCATCAAGTACTTTAGCATCTGTTCAGTTTCTCTTTCTAAAAGGTTAAAAGAATATCAAGTATTTAAGAAATTCAGTACTTAAGAAATCATCTTCACAGATATGATAAATCAATTCCACTTACTACAATAGACTAGAGATTGACAACAGGTCCTATCTCCAAAGAAAGCGGTTAAGATTTTCCCCTCAAACTACTTCCAAGAGCAAACAATCTCAAACTGTTACAGTTATTCAATCAGGAGGAGTTTATAATGAAAACCTGTTTACCAAACTACTTGAAAAAGGAAGCAAGTGACAACCATGCCTAAATATATAAATTGATCTTTAACATATTTCCTGAGTACAACTTCAGTACAGTACACTGCTGAGTAACTTTACATGCATTTTCACAGTTAATTCTCCTAATTCTAATAATTCTGTGAGGTACTGTTACTCTTTCCACCAGGACAAGAGAAATTGGGCAACTGGCATGTTTTATTAACTCGGACTATATAAAGCACTTGTAATTGTAAGGTTTCACTGAGAATCAACCACCATGTCCAGGCAGAAGAGAGTTAATTAGTGAACAAACTGCTAGCCTGTCCCCAATGAGGGTCTAAAGAAAAAAGGGTGACCCCTGGCAGGGTCCAAGTTTAATTAGAGAGTGGGTAGGAGGAAGTGTGACCTGGGTGGTCCAGGATTTGACTTCAGAAAGGGGAAGGTGCCTGCCTCCAGGTGTGCCAGTTGCCTAGGTAACACAATAGGATTAAGCAGGAGGAAGCTTCTGCATGAGAAGGGGAGGGGGGGAGTTGTCTGCAACTTCCTGGTGTACTTTAACAGAGAAACTATACCTAACTTATTCAGTTATTGTGCTAGGTGACAGGTGGACTAGGGTCAGTTAATTACTTTTTTCTTTTTAAATAAAAATGATGCAAAATTGCCACTAAAAAAAAAGTAATGTAGCTGGGTACCATTTAAAACCCATGTGTAGCTGGGATCTGTGGCTACCACCTGTCCTAGCAACTTGAAATGGTAAAGGATCATGGTTCCAAGACACTCTATGGACTAAAATTTCAAGAGTCTACCTCAACAGAAAAACTGGGTGTGGTGACATGCACCTGTCATCCCAGCTAAAACGGGAAGTATAAATAGAAAGATTGAAGTCCAGGCCAGCCCTGGCAAGAAAGTCTATCTCAAACATAACCAAAGCAAAAAAAAGGGGCCATGAAGTGGTAGAGTGCCTGCCTAGAAGCAGGAGTCCTGTACTGAAAGAAAATGAAAGAAAAAAAATGTCCACTTTGCTTTTGCCATGATTCCTGAAAGAAAATGATAGCCTCTCCTTTCTAAGTTCTACTAAAGTTTAGAAAACTAATTCTCTTTTTATCATCATGCTCCCAACACTATCACCTACTATTGCCTTGTTGTAGTAATATCAACGAGGAATCTTTCATTTGGTGTCCCAAGAATATTTATCCAACCTCTCCTTTCTAGAAAGGCTTCTTGGGAATTTTTATTTTATCTTTTATCTTTTCTTTTTTTTTTTTTTTTTTTTTTTTTTTTGGTACTGGGGCTTGAACTCGGGGTCTGGGCACTGTCACTGAGCTGCTTTTTTGGTCAAGGCCAGCACTCTACCACTTAAGCCACAGTGCCATTTCTGGCCTTTTCTGTTTATGTGATTCTGAGGAATTGAATCCAGGGTTTTATGCATGGTAGGCAAGTACTTTACCACTAAGCCACATTCCCAGCCCTGAAAAAAAAAATTTTTTTTGTGCTAATACTGGAGCTTAAGCATTGTACCTAAGCTCTTTTGTTCAACACAATACTCTATTTTTTGAGCCACAGCTCCATTTCTGGCATTTTTGGTGGTTAACTGGAGATGAGTTTCAGGGCTTTCCTGCCTGGGCTGGCTTTGAACTTCAATCCTTAGATTTCAGTCTCCTGAATAGCTAGGGTTATAAGCATGAGCCACCAGTGTCAGGCTTGGGAATTTCTTGATAAAGTTGTAGTGGCCTGGCTTTGGGCACTATTGTTCTTTCTGACCTGGTTAAGCTCTGAAATTCTTTCCCTATATATTTATATAGCAGAAACACTAGAATGACAGGTTTTGAGGAGTTACTGGAAAATATTTATTGGTGATTTGAGTTATATGTGGATTTCTTAGAGGACAGGTATCAGCAGGATTGTTTGAGAAGAACATCATTAAAAATGGAAGGTCCAATGAAATATATGTCTGTTTTAACCTAAAGATATCCTGCTCAACAGTTGGCATACATTTGGTGGGATTTAGAGTTTTGTAGGATTTGTTGGAGTGCCTCCACTGGTGAGTTAGTACTACCCGCAATATGTGGTGAATACATATATCACAATTTGTAATTTGTAAACTGAGATTAAGGGTGTCGTCACTGGATAATGTTCTAATTCTTTAGTATTTCCCCTCTAGGATTTAAATGTACAAAATTAGAAATATTTTGTTTAATAATGATTTTAGAATTTTAAGTAACCTGGAGTTTTTCTGTTTGTTTGTTTGCTTGTTTTTGTTTTTGTCATGGGGCTTGAACTCTGGGCCTGGGCATTGTCCCTGAGCTCTTCAGCTCAAGGCTGTCACTCTATCACTTGAGCCACAGTGCCACTTCCAGTTTTCTGGCAGTGGATTGGAGATAAGAGTCTCATAGACTTTTGTGCCTAGGCTGGCTTTGAACTGAGGTCCTCAGAATTCAGCATCCTGAGTAGCTAGGATTACAGGCAGTCACCAGTGGCTGATGGTCTGGAGTCATTTTTAGTATCCCTAATCTCATCCTGCATTTTTCTGTCTTACGTCAGAAAGAAACTAATGTAAACTATGGCCAACATATTTTTGTTGTTCCTGCTGACCTATGAGTTGGCTCCAACCATTTTCCAGGTGTAGCTTGTAAGGATGATGAGAAGGACAATGAAACAGTATCTCACATCTTTCAGGTTGGCTATTCCTTAAAAAAATAAAGTAAGTGTGGGGAAAGTGAGAAGAGTGCCTACATATTGCTGGTGGGACTGTAAAATGGTACTGCCAGTATGGAAATAATATGGAGTTTTCTCAAAAAATTTAAACTTGCCAGACACCAGTGACTCATATCTGTGAGTCACCTTTTTGTCATGGGGCTTGAACTCAGGGCTTGGGCACTGTCCCTGAACTCTATCACTTGAAGCCATATCTAGTACTGTATCACTTTGAGCCACAGTACCATTTTCTCTCATGTGTATAATGCTAGCTCGTCAGAAGGATGAGATCTGAGGATCTCAAGCCAGTTAGAAGCCAGGCCAGATAGAAAAGTCTCTGAGACACTTATCTCCAATTAGCCAGCAAAAAGTGGGAAGTGGGCCAGACACTGGTGGCTCACACCAATAATCCTAGCTACTCAAGAGGCTGAGATCTGAAAACTGAGGTTCAAATCCAGGCCAGGCAAGAAACTCTACGAGACTCTTCTCTCCAAATAGCCACCAAAAAGCCAGAAGAAGTACTGTGGCTCAAGTTGTAGAGTATTAGCTTTAAGCACAAAAGCCCAGGAATAGTGGCCTGGCCCTGACTTCAAGCCTCAGAACAGGTACACATACACACACAAATGCACACAAATTGGGAAGTGAATGTGTGACTCAAGTGACAGAGAGCCAACCTTGAGTCAAAAAGCTTATAGGATAGCATCCAGACCCTGAATTCAAGCCCCATCCATTACCAGGACACAGACACACATACACAAAATTAAAAGTTGAATTGCAATATGAACTAGTAACCTCATTTCTGATATATATCCGAAAGAACTATAGTCAGGTTCAGATATTTATACTCTCATGTCCATTACACTATCATTCACAATAGCCAAAATGGTTATTATTTTTACTTATTTATTTGCTTATTTTACTAGTCTTGGAGCTTGAACTCAGGCCTGGACACTGTCCCTGAGCCTCTTTGTGCTCAAGGCTAGCACTGTACCACTTGAGCAACAGCTCTACTTCCCAGCTTTTTTTGTGTAGTTTATTAGAGATGAAAGTATCTCAGTCATAGCAGTTCAAAAGCTATGCCCGTAAGGTCATATAGGATCAGACTAAATAAAATGAACTCTAGGATATGGAAACAAGAGGTTTATCTTTGTGACTGTTGTTCTTACGTTATTTCTTCCCTCCCCCCCCAATGGTTAATCTCATATGATTACTGTATCTGACTTTGTTACCTGGTATATTGAAATAGGTAAGGGAAGGGGGAAAACAAGATGATTGGGAGTGGGTGGGGGGAGAGAAACAGGGACAAAAACATGAGAAGGGGTATCAATGTGTGAGAAGTAATGCACCCCTCTATACATTACCCCAACAAAGCTAGCTTGAGCTAGCTTTGAATGGTGACCCTTAGATCTCAGCCTCCTAAGTAGCTAGGATTACAGGTGTGAGCTGTAGTGCCTGACACCAAAATGGCTACTAAACAACTTTAATGTCCACTGAAAGATGAACAGGATTAAAAAACAAATCCAGTGGGGTAGGAAGTAGTTCAAGTCTATAATCAAGCTGTTTGGGGGGGAAAAAAAAAGATTGGGGATTGAGGTTTAAGATCAGCCTGGACACAAGCAAAATAGTCTGGGAGACTCCATTGCAACCAGTGATAAGGCATGGTAGTTCATATCTGTCATCTCAAGCTATGGATAAAGCACAGAGCACAGTGGGGATACCTGCCATCTTAGTGACAAAGGAAAACACAATAGGAGGACCAAGTCAGCCAGGGCCCAAAGCATGATCCTATCTTTTTTTTCTTTGAAAGATTTTATTAACACTGATTTTTACATCATATTTCAAAGGTCATGTTCAACAAACAAGTATTCAAGAAGGAAATCTCTATATGCAATCACTGGCACATAGATTTTAGAACGTAATTAAAATTAAGCTAGGAGTTTCTATGTCACAGATACATATCAATCTATATAATATAACACTATGTCTGTAGAGTATATATCCCATCATACATTTTTATGTCTATGTAGTTATGTTTATATCTCCAAGACCATATCCATAACTTTGGGTACCGGAATATCAAGTCATCACTCTTGTACTGTTTGGAACATGATCCTTTCTTGAAGAAAAGTTACACAAGGAAAGGAAAGACTGGTGGAGTGGCTCAAGACATAGGGTACCTTCTAAGCAAAAGGGGGAAAAAAAAGCAAATCCAGGGCATGGTAGCTCTACTTGCTTAGTATTTGCGATGTTCTGGTTCAATCTCTAGTACCATAAAAGTAAGTAAACAATAAATAAAATAGGAAATCCTTAGTGCCCAAAGAAATCCATAGATTACATGCAATCTCTATCAAAATTTTAAGGATATTCCTCACATAACTAGAAAACAAAAATCCTAAAATTTATATGAAACCACAAAAAGACCCTGAAGAGCTAATTTAGTTTCAAACAAAAAGAACATAGCTGGCAGTACCACACTATTTGACTGTAATATATACTACAAAGCTATAGCAACAGTACAGTGTTGGTATAAACACACCAGACAAGTAGAACTGAAGAGAAGACCCAGAAATAAATATGCATGTTTATGGCCAATCGATTCTCAACAGAGATATTAAGACTGCTTATGTGACTTCAATAAATAATACTGAGAAAGCTGGAAATCCATATTTAAACAGGACCCTATCTCTCAGATGCAAAAATCAACTCAAAAGAGAATGTGAAAAGGAAATCTTGCTAAAAACATGCTTTTCGTATCTTCAAAAGGTTGATAAACTGTTGATAAAGACAGATACACATGCGACTATGTAACATAAAAATAGAAGAATATATCATGGAGATTACATGCAGCTAGCAGAGCCTGAAATATTTACTTCTGGCTTGTTACAGAAAGTTCCTTGACCCCTTTAGATCTTTATGTTCTGATAGGAAAATATTTCCAAGCTGTTCTATTTATGTTTTTAAAGCCTCTTAGATATGTGTGTACTCAGAGCCCATACACAGGCACAACCACTGAACAAATGGCCTGTAAGTTGCTGCTAGGAATTTTCTCTGAGGAGTAATGCAGGAACAGGGCCAGGGTGGAGGAGGACATTTCCTTTCCACTGTACAAACTTCTTCTTTGTGCTTACCTTCTGCAAAGAATATCATTTAAAAAAAAAAGAATATTACTTTTATGCCTTTAACAAAAAGTTGTAAAAATATCCTGACAGAGGCTAGTGGACTACATACGGCACACACACATAATATCCCTCCTCATCTCTTTCTATTGTGCCCTCTTCTATTAGAGATGATGGAAATTTAAAGGGGGAAAAAATCCTACATTTTTCTCCACAGTCTCTGTAACTAGGGCTCTAGATGCCATTTAGGCTTCTTGAGTGAAATGATAAGGCTGGAAGAGCTCTGCTTGGTTTACTTTTATTTTCCATTTTCTTATTTGTTTGTTCATTCTTTTGCCTCTTGCTTCTGCTTTTAAAATGGTTACTGAAAAATGGACTTTATTGTTTTCTTCTGTAGAGATTTTCTCTTAACAGCCATGGAGCACTTGCTCTGCTGCCAAAAGGCAGGGCAGGCGGTGGCAGCTGTGGCATGGCTGTGAAGCGGGTGCGGGCGAGTTTCCACTCAGGATGGCTCCCTGACAGGATCAGTGGTGGGATGACCGTGGCCAACAACTGTTGTGGCAGTGTCCCAATGCGGCAAATGGCTTCCTGAAAATAGAACATGCAGCCACTTCCTTGGCGTCCAGATCGTGCCGTGTAACTTTGACATTCACTCTTGAGCACCCAGGCCTCCAAACTGTGCCTACTTTTCTACTTACATCACCTTGAGTAGACTCAGTGCTCTATAAATGAACTGCAATCAACATAGTAACCTATTTCAGTCCTAAAACAGAGGGCTACCAGCGTGAAGAGGGAAGCTCAAGGTCAAATGCATGCTTTCCACTTCTTAGAGCAACCTGTGAGGGTAGGCCTCTCATTTTGAAGGAGAGAAAATAAGCTAAATGAGATGTCGGGGCTAGGTTAAGGAAACATGATTATGAAATCGTAGGTGTGAGACTTGAACTCCAGTGCAACAGTTTCTGTCTTCCACAAATACAAAAGCGAATATGTCAACTTAACCATGATTTTCAGGCTAATTACAGAGACAGTGGAAATGATCGTTGTTCTCATGGCGTAGGCACTTTCCTTGAGCTTTCTCTAGGCTAGTGCTCTACCACTTGAGACACAGTACCACTCTGGCTTTTTCTGTGTATATGGTACTGAGGAATCGAACCCAGGGCTCCATACATGCAAGGCAAGCATTCTACCACTGGCCACATTCCCAGTCCCAGTTGTCATTATTATCATTAGTTTTTTAAGTTAAAAGAACACACAGGAGGGTGGGAGGAGGGAAATGGGGACAAAAGCATGAGAAGGAGATATCAATGTTTGTGAAGTAATGCACCTTCTATCTGGCGAATATAATGTAACCCTTCTATTAATTACAAAAAAATATATTAAAAAATAAAAGACACACAGGAATAGAGGTGTATATTTTTTAAACAACTCAAAAAATTGAATTCATGTCAGTAGCTTTGTAACCCTAGCATTTTTCTTCTTTAAAAAACACCATAGTGCTGAGCGCTGGTGGCTCAAGCCTGTAATCCTAGCTACTTGGGAGACTGAGTTCTGAGGATCAAAGCCAGTCCAGCACAAAAGCCCGTGAGACTCTTATCTCCAATTAACCACCAGAAAACTGGATCAAGTGGCCTTGAGATGAAGAGCTCAGGGATAATACCAGGCCTAGTGTTCAAGCTACACGACTGACTGTCCTCCCCCCCCCCAAAAGCAAGCAAGCAAGAAAGACAAACAAAAATAATAATAAAACCCAAACAAACCATAGTGCTCAGTGCCAGGGGCTTATGCCTGTAATCCCAGCTACTCAGGAAACTGAGATCTAAGGATCACAGTGTGAAATCAACCCAGGCAGGAAAATCCATAAGACTCTTACCTCCAGTGACCTATCAAATAGCTGGAAGTGCAACCATGGTTCAAGTGACAGAGCACTAGCCTTGCACCAACCCCCCCAGGGATGGCCTCCCATGCACCCCTCTGAATTTATGCCCTAAGACTCAAACACACACACACACACACACACACACACACACACACACACACACACACACACACACAATCATGACGTGTGGCTCTGTGATAGAACACTTGCCTAACAAGTTCTGAGTTCAAACCCTAGCACCAAAGGGAAAAAAACAAAAATCAGCATAGTTTTTGGAGAGAGTAAAAAGTTTCTCTGAGAAACTAACAGAAGATGTCTTTTCTCCTTGTACAAAAGCCAAGGCCTTGAGTTTAAGTCCCACACCAACACAAAAGAAAAAGAAAAACAAATCTTTTCTCCAGAAAGAGTTTATTTATACTTCAGCTAGGTATGTTGCTGTACATCTGTAATTCCAACATTTTGGAGGCTGAGACAAGCAAGCTAAGCTTAAACTACATAAGGAAACTCTGATTCAAAAACAAACCCAAAAAAGAGAAAAAAAAAAGAGAGGAAGGGAAGGGTAAGAAAAAGGAGAAGGAAAAGGGAAAGAAGGGAAAGGGTGGGGAAAAGAAGGGGAGGGAAAAAAAAGAGGGAAAAGGGAGTCTATATACCGAAGTTTAGAACATATTCATATTCAATACAGAACTAGTTAAGTAGCTTAGCAGTAAAGCATCTGCCTCATATACACAAAGTCCTAGAGTTGAACACATACACATGCACACTCACACATGCAATCAATCAACAAATAAACATTACTTTGAGCATCACTAAACTCTGTTTAATTTTTCCGAAGAACCAAGTCACATAATCTCCCTAGTGAACTTTTAGCAGATTCATGTCTTCAAATCATGCAATTCAAGCTATCTTCAAGGTTTCAAGAATGCTTTTATCTCTACCATTTATTTGCGCAATGTTCCACTACATTGAATATAAGGAATTTTCCAGTATCCCCAGTATCTGCCAGTATGCTTTAGCTTTGTGGGAAAATATCTCTTGGTGTCTAGTTCATCTAAAAATGTATTAGTATACATATTCAGTTGACTCAAGCAATAGCAAATATTGGAAATAATCACAGCTATCCTAATGCAACACATATCCTCCAGACCACATAAGCCTGTTGGTAAAAAAAAAAAAAACAAAAAAACCCCCATCAAAATAGTACCTAAATGGATGACCTAGATTTCATTCTTACCCATAATTGGGAAACCTAATTCTCCCTCAAATCCCTCCCAAATAGCATCATTTATCTCTGATGAGTCTCTCTCTCAAAAAAAAAAAAAAAAAAAACACCTTGAAACAAAGTTCCATTTGCCTCACTGACCAGTTCTGACTAGGGCTGGAGGATCTGAACCCAAAATAGTGTTGCAAGGCCTGACAACCTTTCTGCTTTCACTCCATGAGTTCCCATATCCACTTCCTGTTCCAAGAGCATCCAAACAGAAAAATACCCTTTTGAATGGAAGTAGAAATACTATAAAGCAAGTTTACTGCAGTCATTTTTTGTCTTGCAAGGGCCACAGAAGAAAGTTGACTATTTCATCTATAGCCACTGGAAGAAAAAGATGGAAATACTGCCATCCCCACCACACAGTTCTTTTCTTTTTTTTTTTTTTTTTTGCCAGTCCTGGGCTTGAGCTCAGGGCCTGAGCACTGTCCTTGGACATTTCTCAAGGCTAGAGCTCTACCACTTGAGCCTCAGCACCACTTCCGGCTTTTTTCTATGTATGTGGTACCGAGGAATCGAACCCGGGTCTTCATGCATGCTAGGCAAACACTTTAACCACTAGGCCAAACTCCCGGCCCCCACACAGTTCTTTTGTATTCTTAAGTTGTCTGTGATACAGAGTAGAAGACTTACTTTTGCAGTGGTAGTGGGATTTCAGTTGAAAGAGGCAAGAACTAAAAGAGCACAGAGAATTTAAATTTGCAGCCACACAAGAAACACAGGAACTAAGAGTCTTGGTTTGGTGTGGTTGTAAAGCAGTCCTAGATTATGTGCAGTAGTTGGTTTGGGGAGTATTGTCAGGAAGCAGAAGCAAGGTAACGAAGAGAGTTTAGCAAGGATGTTAGTAAGGGGATTCCTGCTGTGAGCAAATAAGGCTCAGTCCTGTGAGAGACCCTCCTGGAAAGCTAGCCCATGCTACTGACCTGTCCCACTGAGAGACTGGCAAAGTAGGACATGAATCCACTTATTTGCAACCCTCATCAGCTGATGGCTGGCACTCCTGGTCATTGGCTTATTGTCTGAGACAGTCCTTAGGTAACAAAGAAATGATCTATGTACCTGATACCATGCCACCAAAAGTGGCAGGAGGCTTCAGCCCGAGAAGTTGCTCTGGGAGGAGACGAAAGCCTCACTGGAAATGGTTGAAGAATACTGGTGACAGGGTATAATTTCTGGGCTCTAATTATTCAGTCACATCTGTAACATGTCTGTAGAAATACCTTATTGGACCAGGTACTGGTGGCTTCCGCCTATAATCCTAGACACTCAGGAGGCTGTGATCTGAGAATCACAGCTCAAAGTCCACCTGGAGACTATCTCCACTTAATCACAGAAAAAGCCAGAAGTGGTGCTGTGGCTGGAGTGGTAGAATGCTTGCACCCAGACCCAGATTTTAAGCCCCAGAACTGGAGCTTACCAAAAAAAAAAAAAAAAAAAAACTTATCATGTGGGGCATCTTTGAAAGAGGGAAGAAAAGCTATTGGTAAATATTTTTACGTAGTGTCAAATGTCATAGAAGTAAACACAGAAATTCCCTTGTTTCTTCCCTCTCTCCCATCCTCCTTCCCTCCTTTCCTTCTTTTTCTCCTGTTTTTTTTTTTTTTTTTTTTTTTTGTCAGTTATGGGGCTTGAACTCTGGGCTGGGCCTGGGTACTGTCGCTGAGCTCTTCAGCTCAAGACTACTGCCCTACTCCTGGGCCTGGGTGCTGTCCCTAGCTCAAGACTACAACCCTACTCCTTGAGCCAATGCCACTTCTGCTTTTCTAGTGGTTAATTGGAGAATAGAGTCTCATGGACGTTAGTGCCTGCCTGGCTTTCAATCGTGATTCTCAGATCTCATCCTCCTGGTAGCTAGGATTTTAGGTATGAGCCACCGCCCCCACCCCTTGCTCCTTTCTCTTTCTTCTTTCTTTTTTTCTTTCTTCCTTCCTTCCTTTTCTTTCCACCCCCCCTCTCTTTCTCATTTTTTCTTTTTCTTCTTTTTGTACCAATCCTGGGGTTTGAACTCAGGGCCTGGATGCTGTCCCTTAGCTTTCTTCTTTAAGGCTTTACCACTTGAGCCACAACTTCACTTTCAACTTTTTTGCTGGTTAAGTGGAGATAAAAGTCTCACAGGCTTTCGTGCCTGGGCTAGCTTTGAACCATGATCCCCCCATCTCAGCCTCTTGAGCAGCTGGTATTACATGGGAGCCACCAGTTCCATGCCAATGTATATAACTTTCTGGATTCTCACTGCAGTTCCTTCTCCTATCACTTAGGAGAGCAGCCAGGAAACAGCCCAGAGGACAAGATTCAAAAAAAAACAAATGCACTGTCACAATGTCCTCACAATGTCCTCAGAATCTTGTCCTCTTACTGCCTCTGGCCCAAACCTGTGACCTCTAATTCTTTCTTCCATTAAGATGATTTACTTTCCTTAAGTCTCATAGTACAAAACAACTGGTCCTAGACACACATCAGTCTTGCAGACTGTGCTCGTCTGAATCCTGGGATGAAGTGGACTTAGGCTATCTAGCAGGAATCCGTTATCAACTTGATGGCAAGGTAGATAGACATTTAACTTTGTCAGCTCCACCACCAGCACTCAGAACCAGATCCTGCCATGAGCCATAAGCTGTTTTCCTGTCCACTAGAAAGTGGTAAGACAAAGCCTAGTCCTAAGAAGCATTAGTCAGGATTTTAAGCCATGGGAAAATTAATCACATTCCTGCACAGTGGGGCTCCATGGAAGGAAATGGGGAGAGCTTCTAAGAAGGAATGAAAAGACTAGGACACCCAACAAATTCCAGATCCTGCCTGAAGATGGGGAAGGAGTTCTTAATATGCTCTTGGGCTAGTGTTTCTGAGTTCCCAGGCCAGGGCAAGTTTCCAACCATTGGCTTCATAGTGTTCTGTGAGACTTTTAAAGACTTTGAAGTGTCTCTTCCAACAAGTGCTGCAGCCTCAGCCGTTCCTAGTCTAATTTTAGGGCCATGTATTGCTTGGGAAGCCATTTTAACTGCAAAGAAAGGCCAGCACAATGGTGAAGGTAGCATGATGTCGCCAAAAGGAGCTCATTACTACAAAAAGATGAGTAAAAAAGCTGAGGTTTGACCAGAGAGGCAGAGACTAGTGCTCAGTGAACACACACAACTATTTCTAGAGTCAACAAGCAATACCTAACACTCACCTGAATAAGATCCAGAAATTTGTAAGAACCCCCAAGGATGGGGATATGTACTAGGTGTCATTAACACCTAGTGAGTATCCTTTGCTCACAGTGGAAAGTATTAACATCAATGTCCAGCTGAATAATAGCTACCACCAAATATTTTTTATACTTCATTATATTAAAATTGGCAGCCGGGTGTGGTGGCTCGAACCTGTAATCCTAGCTACTCAGGAGGCTGAGATCTGAGGATCAAAGTTCAAAGCAAGCCCAGGCACAAAAGGACCTGGGAGTCTTATCTCCAATTAATCACTAGAAAACGGGAAGTGGGGCTGTGGTTCCAGGGGTAGGGTTGTAGCATTGAGCTGAAGAACTCAGGGACAGTGCCCAGGCCCAGAGTTCAAGCCCCATGACCCACAAAAAAATAATAATAAATAAAATAAAATAGGCTTCTGCCTATAATCCTAGCTACTCAGGAGGCTGAAATCTGAGGATCACAATTCAAAGCCATCCTGCGTAGAAAAGTCCCAAAGTTACATAGGTTAAATTACGTTGCAATAACAAATGATCCCCTAGATGTCAGTTGCTTGTGACAATCAAGATATATTCTCACTGTAGTTGTACATCCATCCCACTATGGCTTGAGGCCCTGTTCTGAGTTTACTCAGTCCAATTTAGCTCAGGGAAAGGAAAAAGGCATTCTCTGAATATTGCCTGTCTGGAGGAGGAAAAAAAAAGAATATAAAAGAATAGAGGCATCCCCTTTTCATCCCTTCCCTCTTGATCCAATCTCTTCTGGTGTCAAGCCAAACACCAGTGGCTCATGCCTATAATCCTAGCTAAGGTTGGAGGATCCTGGTTTGAAACCAGCCAGGACAGGAAAGTGTATGAGACTTATTTATCTAATTTATTTTTTGCTTGTCCTGGGGCTTGAATTTAGGGCCTGATCTCTGTCCCTGAGCCTTTCCATGCTCAAGGCTAGTGCTCTACCACTTGAGCCAAAGCACCACTTCTGGCTTTTTCTGTTTATGTGGTACTAAGGAATTAAACCCAAGTTTCATGCCTGCTAGGAAAGCACTCTACCACTAAACCACATTCCCAGCCTCTGGGAGATCTTATTTCCAATTATTCACTAAAAAGGCTGGAAATGAAGCTCTGGCTCAAGTGCTCTACCACCAAAGAAGCTCAGAGACAGGTGCTGAGTTCAAGTCCCAGTACTAGCACAAAATGGGGGGCGGGAATCTCAGCAAACCAAGCTTTCTCAAACCCCTCAAGTCACTATTACTATTACTAATAGTTTCTTTACAGCCTTCAAAGTACTCGTTGTTTCCACTCATCTGCCCCATTGCTCTAGTTTACTCCCAACCATTTTTTCTGTCATCCTCACCAATCCAATTGTATATGACCCTGTCAAAGTCACCAATGACTTTTTGCTTCAGTCAGGAATGCTTTTCTCATTCTAGGCTACTGGACATCTCAGAAAGGTTTCAATCTGGCCAAACCCTACAAGCCTTTTTTGTTTAGCATTAGAGCATGGCAATATTTAAAAAAAAACTAATATGAATTCATATGATTGAACCCATACATATCCGTGTGCACTATTAAGTATCAAGAATTTAAAAAAATCTTTCCATGATCAAAATTAGCACCAAATGTGGTGGTATATGCAGTCAAGAAATTGAGGTTGAAAGACTTTGAGATCAAGACCTGCCTGAATAGCATGACAGTGACTCAAAATACAAACACAGAAGTAACAACAACAACAAAAGCAAGAAATCATTTACCTGTCTTTTATGTGTGCGGGTTAATCCTGAGGCTTGAACTTAGGGCCTGAGTACTATCCCTGAGTTTTGTGCCCAAGGCCAATACTCTATCAGTGCCTGGCTTACCTGTCTTACTTAAAATGTCATTGCAATTGAAGAGCCATTGGCTCACGCCTGTAATCCTAGATACTCAGGAGGCTGAGATCTGAGGATCACAGTTTCAAAGCTAGCCTTGGCAGGAAAGTGTGTAAGACTCTTATCTTCAATTTAAAAAAGGAAAAAAAAAACTTCTCAGAAAAAGTCGGAAGTGGCACTGTGGCTCAATTGGTAGACCACTAGTCTTGAGCACAAAGAGGTTCAAGAACAGTGCCCAAGTCGGACGTGGTGGCGCTCAGCTCACACCTGTAATCCTAGCTGCCCAGGAGGCTGAGATCCGAGGATCAAGGTTCAAAGCCAGCCAGAGCACTAAAGAACATGAAACTCTTATTTCCAATTAATAACTAGAAAATGGCAAGTAGGGCTGTGGCTCAAGGGGTAGGGTGGTAACCTTGAGCTAAAGAGCTCAGGGACAGCGCCCAGGCCCAGAGTTCAAGCACCATGACCCACAAAAAAAAAAAAAAAAAAAAAAAAAAAGAACACTGCCTAAGCCCTTAGTTCAAGCTCCAGGACTAGAAAAAATAAGTAAATGAATGCCTTTGCACATTATAATTTTCCTGGGATCAGAAAGATAGCTCAGTAGAAGAGTCCATATTTAGATCCCTCAAATTAAAGAAAAAATCTCTCTGTCTAAAAAGCAATAATGACTCTAACAAGGTTTACACATCTTATCTGATTATGATATCCCTTAAACCTCTTTTATATTATAATAGTCTTTCCTCTTAAGTAATATTATCCACATAACATAGATTTGTTGGCTTATTATTCATCCTTTAGAATGTTCCAAGATTCAAGAAAATGTTTTTACCTGTCTCATTTAATACCCCTGCACATATTAAATTGTCTCTGGGGGCTGAAGATAGCTCCTTTTGAAAGCGTGTACCTAGCATGTTTCTTTCTCAGGTCATTTAACATCTCCATCCCCTGCAGTGTCTATAAAATGGTAATCAGATTTAGAGACTTGATCAGATTTAGTTCAGCTTATTTTAGGCAATAACTTCACAGATAATGCTTTGCCCTTTTGATTATAGCACATCAAGAGGCACAGAATGTCTGGTCATTCCACTTTAAATGAGTCTAAGATTGATCCATGGGTCCAGATACTAACAATCCGATTCCTCAATTGTAAAGTCTACCCCCCCATTAACCTTTAATCTAGTTATTTTAGCATCTACTGAAGATCATTGCCTAGATCTATTATGTCCTTAAGAGTTATGAAATGGAGGCACAGGTGCCCACACTTCTGTAATCCCAGTTACATGGGAGGCATGAGGCCTTGGGCAAAAAAAATCAAGATTTTCTAAAGAAAATACCTAAATTTTAAAAAGGCTAGAGTGTGGCTCACTAGCAAGCATCAAGTCCTCCCTTGTACGAGAGAGGGAGAGGGAGAGAGGGAGAGAGGGAGAGAGGGAGAGAGGGAGAGAGGGAGAGGGAGAGAGGGAGAGGGAGAGAGAGAGAGAGAGAGAGAGAGAGAGAGAGAGAGAGAGAGAGAGAGAGAGAGAGAGAGAGAACAAAGGCTTCAAAATGGTTTATTATTAGATGGACTTTTTATGTAAAGAACTTCCCTTCCCAACTATTTGGCTATCTTAGAATACAGTTCTACAGGAAATCCATGGAAAACACTTCCTTATTTCCAGGGTAATCAGAGTAAATGAGTAATGACGCCTTAACAACCTCCAAGGAATTTTTCCTTAAACATCATTATGAACTCATAGACCTTTAATGTATTTGATGAGTTGCAGTCATGATTTATCGTGACTCTTGCCCCAAGTGCCTCTTCGCAGACCAGAGGGGAGCCCTTCTGGAATGACTCAGGCATCTTTGTTTTCTAGCACAAGGGCACTGACCTCCTATTACACTTTTCCTGTCCCTTCCCCAGAGAGCAGCACAGGGTTTCAGAGTCTACCATCTGGTCAATGTTGGTGCTGATTGCTACTGGCTTTTTGTTGCTTCTAGGTGTCATGGAGAAAGAACAGAGCTAGGATGTACCTTTTCAAGACAGCAAAATAATTTTCATATTTTCATAGTTCAGTGTTTCACTTAATTTCTTTAATTTTTGTTCATTATCTCTTTGCTCTTACATCAGATTATTTTCATTCTGAAGAACATTGATGATGAACTTTAATCTCAGTTAATTTTTCAGTAGATCTATAATAGCCTCAAGATAATTCTACCAATATTGCATCCTAACAATAATAATCAAATTATACAGTTATTTGTAGTTCTTCTGTTCCATAGGGCTATGTAGGTAAAATGTTCTAAACTCATCTGAAGTAGTTTTTTCCTCACATGAATATGCTACCAATTTCATACATATTAGGTGCATTGTTTTAGCTTGTTTTTAATTTAATTTATTTTGGTATTACTGAGTTTGAACTTATCACCTCACACTTGCTAGGCAGATACTTTATAACTTGTGTGCAACCAAGTACCCAGCTCTGTTAGCTTTAGTTTTTTTTCTTATTTTATTTATTTTAGTGTGTGTGTTCATTGGTACTGGGGCTTGAACTCAGCCCCATGCCTGAGCATTGTCTCTTAGCCTTTTTCACTTAAGGCTAGTGCTCTACCACTTGAGTCACAGCTCTACTTCTCTGTTTTTTAGTGATCAATTGAAGTCTCATGGATTTTCCTACCCATTCTGGCTTAGAATCACAATCTTCAGATATCACCCTCATGATTAACTAGGATTAAAGGTGTGTATCACTGAAGCCTGACTTGCTTGAGTTATTTTTCAGGTAAGGCCTTCAGTTTTTGCCCAGAACCAGTTTTACCTATGGCTCCCTAGGATATTTGGTGACGACAGGCAGGATCCACCACACTCAACAAACTGATTAAGATGGCCTCTTGCTAACATTTTGCCTTGACTGGCTTCAAACCATGATTCTCCCAATCTGTACCTCCAAACTAGTTGGTATTATGAACATAACTTCCTTTGTTAGGCCTTCTTTTCATCGGCCTCCTCTTTTGATTCAGTTTTGTTCTATTAATAATAAAAAAATATGATTACCAAGACAAGAAAATGATGTGTCAAGGTACATTTAGAAAATTCTAGGTCTTAAAAAAAAGTCTAGCTTTTATCCTACCCACCTAAACATAATCATTTTAATTTATTATTATGAATTATATATCTATGAGCAAACACACATTCTTTATTATTCAAACAGTACTATAATATATATTCTGAGTCAGTTCTTTTTCCCTAAAACATAGCTTGGCTATTACTAATATTAGAAAATAGAGATATTCTTTATTCCTTTGTCATATACAACAGAGTTCATTGTGTTCATGTACCATGATCTTTTTGATTTAGACATATCTCTTTTATAACAGCACAGAGTTGAATTACCTTGTTTTCTATTATCCCAAAAAAGGTTTGTAATTTTATAATGTAATTACTGATATTATCCGAAATACAGCTTGCACGACATATCTGTGAATGGCTCTCACAGAAAAATGTTCCCTTCCACTTAAATTAGGTCATGGTTTATATAAGCAAGGCAGAATTATAGGAAGCAGTAATTTTACCTTTTGTATGTTTTCCTTCTCACAGAGGACGTTGTGGTTGTCCAACAGGGTGCTGTATCTGACACCAGCCACTCAGGATACCACCAGCGAAGTTCACTCGAGTATTTCCTAAGTTGGGGGAGAATTAAACTTAAGAGGAGATAAACACTCATTGTCTGGGAACCATCTCTTCCATTTTATTGATCTTTAACAGTTTTTTAAAAATCATAGAATGTTAAAACAGACAAAGCCAATTAAAAAAAAATTTAGCACTTAGAGTGACCACAAGGTCATTCTGTGAATAATGCCTCTTGGGAAGTTTTATAGTTACCTATCAGTCAGTAGTCACATTGACCACCACAGGTTGATGGGAAGAAGTCCTTCTAGATCTTGAAATCATCCACAAAGTTCACAAGGTACCTCAGAGTTCTTTCCTCTTTTGAGCTGTGATGCCTGTATAGTATACACAGCAGAATCAGGAGCTAGTGAGCCAAGTTCTCAGCACAAGTGTAAGTGTACTTTGCTTACCCTAAATCCAGTAGGACAGTAACCCAGGCAGATCAGATCCTAGAACAGCAAGAGTTTACAGAATAAATTCTCTTTTGTAGAGAAGTCCAGGTAACAATTCGCTTCACATCTGGTGAAATCTACCGACTTTTCCTTCAACCTTGTCTTCTCAGTCACATTTAAGCTGAAGTCCTCCTGAAGAGTGAGTTCATTAAACAAGTTCATTTTATTCAGGGTGATTTCTTTTTACTGGTTAGGCACTTTGTTTTCATTCCATCTTTATAAGGATTCTATATGGCTGAGTTATTCAGTTAAATATTTTTTTGTTGTTGCTTGCTTTAAAAACAAACTCAATGCCTGGTGCTGGTGGCTCACACCTGTAATCCTAGCTACTCAAGAGGCTGAGATCCAGAGGATCAAGACTTGAGGCCACTTGAGGCAGAAAAGTTAGCCAGAGTCCATCTCTAAAATAACCAGCAAGAATCTGGAAGAGTGGCTTAAGTATTATAATGCCAGTTAAGCAAGAATGAGTCTCTGAGTTCAAACCCCAGTACTGCCAATAAACAATAACAAAACATGGGCCAAGAGTTTAGCCTACTTGGTAGAGTGCTTGCCTAGCATGCACGAAGACTTAGGTTAGATTCCTCGCTACCACATACATAGAAAAAAGCCAGAAATGGTGCTGTGGCTCAAGTGGTAAAGCTCTAGCCTTGAGAAAGCCCAAGGACAGCACATAGGCCCTGAGTTCAAGGTCCACGACTGGTAAAAAAACAAAAAACAATAACAAAACATGTATTCAGATTCATGTAATAATACTTGGTCATCATTTTTCAAGGGATTTGACAGAGCATGATATATCAAGTTATACTTTGACATTTTAGAAACACAAACTCAAAGAGTGACCATTTTACATAAGGGCTCAGACCCCCCTCCAAATAATAAGTTTGGGGATAGAAGGTTGTTGCTGTCACATGTGAAAGGGTATCAATGTATGGGAATTAATGCACCATCTATCTGGCAAATATCATGTAACCCTTCTATTAATTACAATAAAAATATATGAAAAAAAAGAAAGTTGTTGCTGTCATACTTCAGGGCCTTCACAATTTCAAGGTTGAAGATGAATACAATGGCACAGTTTGGGGAGTTCAAGGCTAATCTGAGCTATGAGTTTCTTAAGAATTCAAGGTTAAGATGACTGGAATTGTACATTTTTTTTTCTTTGTCAGTTGTAGGGCTTGATTTTGCCTGGGCAGGATCTTAGATTTTTAATTAATGTTTCCCCTACCTCCACCCTGACTTATCCTCCCCTTTTAGTTCTGCTGAAGTTACTTTTCTTCCTCTCTTTCTTTCTTCCTTCTTTCCTTCCTCCCTCTCTTTCTCTCTCTCTTTCTTTTTCTGTCATGGGGTTTGAACTGAGGGTCGGGGTATTGTCCCTGAGCTTCTTTTGCTCAAGACTAGTATTCTAGGGGCTGGGAATGTGGCTTAGTGGTAAAGGGCTTGCCAAGATGCTTGCCAGGGCAATCGAAGCCCTGGGTTTGATTCCTCGGGCCACATAAACAGAAAAAGCTGGAAGTGGTGCTGTGGCTCAAGTGACAGAAGAGAGCCTTGAGTTAAAGAAGCTTAGGGACAGAGCCCAATCCCTGACTTCAAGCCCCCAGGGACTACCCCAAAAAAAAAAAAAAAGGAAAAAGACTAGCACTCTACCACTTGAGCCATAGTGCCCCTTCCAGCTTTTTCTGTTTATGTGGTAGTAAGAATGCAACTTAAGTCTCCATGAATGCTAGGCAAGTACTCTACCACTAAGTCACATTCCCAGCCAGCCTCTGAAGCTACCTTTTAAGAGGTGAGTCTAGTGCTAAGCCAGCTTTTCTTGAGCCCCCAGCCAATTGCTTAAATCTTACTGTATGAGGGTATACAATCTGCCTAGCCAACAGAAGGCCCTGAATTCAAACCCCATAGCTAATATGTTTCAGTGGCCCCTGGCAACATCAGTGAAAACTAGGAAACATGGTGTTTTGTCCACAAATGTTGTCTCAAATGAAATAATGGATGTGATGGTAAGAAAAAGGTTCAGACGACATTTTGTGCAAGCAATTGTGGTCCCTGCTACAAGGTAAAGTTAAAAACACTTTATTAATAGGAAGAATAGCCTGAAAGCATCCTGGGCAATTCATGCAAGAAGTAATACTAGTAATGTTAATTAATATTAAAAGCTATCGATAGCATTAATCATACAAATATGGAATAACATTCTGGTTTTGGTTTTATTTCTGGAGGAAGAATTGAGGGCTTTTTTTTTGGCAGTGTTGAAGTTTGAACTTCTGACCTTACACTTGCTTGGCTTGCTAACAAATGGTCTATTTCTTGAGTCACATATCCAGCTGGATTTGTGCTAGCTGTTTTGGAAATGGAATCCTATAGACTTCTCTATCCAGACTGGCTTAGAACTGTGATCTCTAGATCTCAACTACTGAGTAGCTAGGATTGCAGATGTGAGCTAGTGGTACCTGGCTCATTTTATTTCTACTTGCTATTTAGCCCAAGCTGCTCTCATACTTGCAATCCTGCTGTCTTGGTTTCCTGAGTGCTGGGATTACAGGCATTCTCTAAACAACCACACTAGGCTCCCAATCTTACTCTTCATAAGCTCTATATACATACACTGACTCATCAAAAGCAGGCTCGCCCTTGTAATCCTAACTCCTCAGGAGGCTAACATGTGAGGACTGAGGTTGGAAGCCAACATAATCAGACATATATGAGAGACTCTCATGCACAATTAACCAGCAAAAGTTGGAAAAAGCTGGAATGGAGTGGTAAAGAATCATCAGCTTTTAATGCAAAAAGCTGAATGCTCTTGGCCCTGAGCTCAAGCCCTGGGTACCAGCATGAAAACAAAACAAAACAAACCCAACACCACTATCATGTAGACAGAATCATGACCATATTGTACAGGTTACATAAAATAATTCCAAAGACACACTCAAGGTCATTCAGTCATTTGGTAGAGAAGCAACAGAGACTAGAACTCAGGCTCTGATAGAGTCCATGATTTTGCAGTGTGTGAGGGTTTCCTCTCTTTCTTGAAACAATGGACTCTCACAAGCTGAAAAAGCATGAGCCTCCTGGGAATCGTGGTGGAGCCCTGGTCAGGCTGTGACCTTGTACACAGAGCATGCTTTGGCCAAGAGGGCCCTGTGCTTTGCATTACTCTATGTGTACTACTATCACAATAATTTGATCAGTTTTCTTTTTTCTTGAAATAAAAATTTAAGAGTAATAGGTAACATGTTCCTTTTTTTTTTTTTTCAGTAATGGGGTTTGAAGTCAGGGCCTCGAGCTTACCAGGCAAACACTCTACCACTTGAGCTATTCTATCAGCCCATGAAGTGCAATTTTTCATTCCTGAATTAAATTCTAAATCTTCATTTACTGATTCTTTGTGGGAGAAATTCTATAAAAGATAATCTTAACAAATAATCACAATCTTTTGTTCTTAAAAAAGTACTTCAAATTGCTGCAATTTACTCATATCTGCAATCCAAAGATATTCAGGACGTTGACATGTGAGGATCATAGTTAAAAGGCAGTCCAAGCAGGAAGATCCAGGAGACTCCTATCTCCAATTAACTACCAAAAAAAAAAAAAAAAAAAAAAGAACACCCAAAAAACAAAAACAAAACAAAACAAACAAAAAAAAAAAACAGAAAAAGAGCTGTGACTCAAAGGTAGAGCACTAGCCTTGAACACAAAGTTCAGGGATAGGGCAGTGAGTTCAGCCTAGTGGTAGAATGCTTGCCTAGCATGTGTGAAGCCCTGGGTTCAATTCCTTGGTACAACATACTCAGGAAAAAAAAAAAAAAAGAAGTGGTACTGTGACTCAAGTGGCAGAGCTCTAGCCTTGAGCAAGAAGTGTACAAGGGACAGTGCCCTAGCCCTGAGTTCAAGTCCCAGGACATGCCAAAAAAAATTCCAGGGACTGGAAGTTTGGCATAGTGGTAGAGTGCTTGCCTAGCATGCACAAAGACCCAGGTTTGAGTCCTTGGTACCACATACACAGAAAACGTCAGAAGAGGTGTTATGGCTCAAGTGGTCAAGCTCTAGCCTTGAGAAAGTCCAAGGACAACATTCAGGCCATGAGTTCAAGCCCCAGGACTGGCAAACAACAAATTCTAAAACCTTTCCTCTAGCACTTTGAAGAATCAGAGAAAGGCTGGATAAGTGGGATTGCATTAAACTGCAGAGCTTTTGTATGGCAAAGGACATAGCTAGTAAATTAATTAAGAAGCCTACAGAGTGGGAGAAGATCTTCACCAGCCATACAACAGACAAAGGCCTTATATTTAGGCAAGCACTTTAACCACTAGGCAAAACTCCCGGCCAGGCCTTATATCTAAAATATATCAACAGCTCAAAAAATTGAATCACTCCAAAACTAATCTCCAAAGTAACAACCATCCCATTAAAAAATGGGCCAAAGACTTAAAGAGAGTCTTCTCTGAAGAAGAAACAAAAATGGCCTATAGACACATGGAGAAATGCTCAACATCTCTGGTCATAAAAGAAATGCAAATCAAAACAACGCTAAGATTCCACCTCACTCCAGTAAGAATGGCCAGGATCAGGAAAACTAATAACAACAGATGCTGGAGGGGATGTGGCCAGGAGGGATCACTACTACACTGTTGGTGGAAGTGCAAATTCGTTCAACCACTATGGAAAGCAGTTTGGCAGTGCCACAAAAGGCTAAACATAGAGCTCCCCTATGACCCAGGGATTCCACTACTTGGCATTTACCCAGAAACTAGGGCATACTAAATCCACTAGCACAACAATGTTCATTGCAGCATTATTCACCATAGCAAAGATATGGAACCAACCTAGATGTCCCTCAGTTGATGAATGGATCAAGAAGATGTGGTATTTGTACACAATGGAATTCTATGCTGCTGTCAGAAAAAACGACATCGCCCCATTTATTAGGAAATGGAAAGACTTGGAAAAAATCATATTAAGTGAAGTAAGCCAGACTCAAAGGAACTTGGGCTCAATGGTTTCCCTCATTTGTCATAATCAGTAGAAACCTTGGGCTCTACTAGCAGAGATTTGCAAAAACCTTGATACATAAGGCCATATAGTATGAAGCTGATTGAAAGGACCTCTAGGATATTGAAACAAAAGCCATATAATGAATGATTGTTGTCCTTAATGTACTATATTATCTCTCATCTCTTTTGCTGTCCCTTGGTTATCTCATATTGTTACAGTATCTCACTTTGTTATCTGATATATTGGATATATTTATATTTGGTTATTTGAAATTGGATAGGGAAGGGGGGAAAATCAAGATGGAGGGGTGGAGGGGAGGGTAATGGGGACCAAGACATGTGAAAGGGTATCAATGTATGAGAATTAATGCATCTTCTGTCTGGCAAATATCATGTAACCCTTTTATTAATTACAATAAAAAATATTAAAAAAAACATAATTGTCAATTTTCCCCAAAATGTGTTAGAAAATATATTAATTTTTGTAACAAACCATATTTTATAATTTCATAAAAATTTTAACAGATAGATTATTTTTTTTGCATTTTTTTATTGTAATTAGTAAAAGGGTTACATGATATTTGCCAGATAGAAGGTGCATTAATTCACATACATTGATACCCTTTCACATGTCTTGGTACCCATTTCCCTCCCCCCAACAGATAGATTATATAAGTTTACTATTGTTAAATTATATTCAAATAAAGCTAATATAATCTAATTTTTATGATTATCCCAGATTGCTTTGTAACATTTCCCCAGTCCTAAATACAATTCAAAAAATAAAATTTGACTAAATATAATTTTAAAAAAGAATACAATGTATATATATATACACACAGATATATACACATATACATACATATATACATACATGTATATATATGCGTGTACATATATATGGTCTATTTAGCCCAAGCTGCTCTCATATGCACATATATACATATATGTATATTGTGTTATTTATTTATAGTCCCCGTTCTTGTCAATAACATACCAGAAGGTTCTACCTGACTATAATTTAGTACCAGTTAATTAACTTTTCCCACCCTTTCCTTCCTGTGACCCTGTAATCCTCCAGCAATCAACATTATACTCAACTCCTATAAAATTAACTTTTTTAGATTCCCAACATAAGTGAGATCATGTGGGGCTTATGTTTCTGTACTCTGCTTATATTTCCCTTTGCATGATGATCTGCAGTTCATAGTTCCATCTATGTTGTTACAAATAATATTTCATCCCTTCATGTGGCTGAGTGGTATTTCACATGCACATGTACTACATTTTCTTTATCCATTCATCACTTGATGGACACTGAGATTGTTTCCATTTCTTGGCTATTGTGAATAATGCTGCAATAAACACAGGAGTGTGGCTGTCTCTTTGACAAACTGATTTCATTTCCTTTGAATACATACCCACAAAGTGAGATTGCTGGATGATATGGTAGCTCCATTTTTAATTTTTACAGAAACCTCCATATTATTTTGCAGAATGGATGCACTAATTTACATTCCTATCAACAGTCTGCAAGGGTTATCTTCTCCTCACACATCCACATCAGCACTTATAATCTTTTGTCTTTTTGACAACAGCTATTCTTTCTGGGGTATTTGTTCTGTTTTGTTTTTAAATAGCTTTTTATGTTGTTGAGAGGGAGTCTTCCTCCATTGCCCAGCTGGATTTGAACTTTTGAGCTTAAGTGGTCCTCCCTCATAGTTTTTATTATACCTGTATTCCACTGAACCAGATTGACTAAGATGATATATACTTCATTGTGGTTTTGGTTTGCATTTCCCTAATGATCATTTTTGTAACTTTTGTTTGTTTTGTTGTCAGTCCTGGAGCTTGAACTGGGGGCCTGGACACTGTCCCTGGGCTGTTCTTGTTTTGTTTTTTGTTTTTTTTTTGTTTGTTTGTTTTGCTAAAGGATAGCACTCTAACACAGCACCATTTCCAGATTTTCTGTGTATGTAATACCAAGGAATTGAACCCAGGGCTCTGTGCATGCTACACAAGCACTCTACCAGTAGGCTACTTTTCTGGCCTACAACTTTTTTACAGATAAAACAAGAGAAAAGAAAATAAAATATCAAGTACGCTCTTTTATTATGCTCTAAGTGCTATAAATTTGTGCTCATCATTGAGGGCTTGGTGTGCTCTAGATGATGCTGGAGCTGTTAACCTTCACTAGAGGATGCAGAGTTTTCACCTTACAATTTCCACATGTTTTTGTGCCAGTTACTGGGACTTGACCCAGGGCTTTGGCTTTATCCTTGAGTTTTTTGTTTTTGTTTTTTTGCTCAAGGCTAGTGCTCTACTACTTGGACCATACCTCTACTTCCAGCATTTTGTTGGTTAACTGGAGAAAAGTGTCTCATGGACTTTTCTGACTATGCTGGCTTTGAACTGTAATCATCAGACCAGCCTCCTGAGTAGCTAGATACACAGATGGGGGCCACTGGTATCCAGCTCAATTCTTACATGCTTTATAGTCAAACAAAAATTTCTCCTCTTCACTTCCTAGGTCTCACAAAACTTAAATGGTGCTGCTCAGGGCAATACCAAATATCATGTTCTTCATGACAGCATTTTAAAAATAAAGAGTCTTATTATATTAAAGACGTCTCATTATAGTAATTACTCTGCTATAAATGTAGCATATAACACATCACATTATTTAATTTTATAAAATAGCTTCCTAAATTGTTTGTTGACAGATAGTACTAGAATATGTTTCCAGTTTGCCTAAATTGTAGCCTATGCTAGGATTTTATATTTCACTTTCATATTTCTTAAAAATGTACTTATTTGCTTGAAACCAAATTGTAAGTACTTTATTTCTGCATAAGATGAACCTGTAATAGCTTAGGAAGATGATCTGAAAGCACCAAAACTTTCTAGAGTAGTAGTCAAGTTTCCACTGTGTGTGTGTGTGTGTGTGTGTTTGTGTGTGTTTCTGTGTGTGTCTGCATGTGTGTCTGTGTGTGTGTGTCTGTGTGTTTACTAGGGCTTAAACTCAGAGCCTTATACTTTTGTTCAACTTTTTCATTCATAGTTGGTGCTCTATCACTTGAACCACTCTTCCACCCCCAGATTTTTGCTGATTAATTGGGGATAAGTGTCATGGATTTTTCTTCTCAGACTGAGAACTTCTTAGACTTTTTTTTTTTGCCAATCCTGGGCTTGAGCTCAGGGCCTGAGCACTGTCCTTGGACTTTCTCAAGGCTAGAGCTCTACCACTTGAGCCTCAGCACCACTTCTGGCTTTTTTCTATCTATGTGGTACCGAGGAATCAAACCCAGGTCTTCGTGAATGCTAGTTAAGCACTCTACCATTAGGCCAAACTCCCAGCCCCTTCTTACACTTTTTTGCTGTGATCCTCAGATATCAGTTTCCTGAATAACTAAGATTATAGGTATAAAGGTTCCAGTATCCAGCTAAGTTTCCACTCTTTAAAATGCCTTGAAGAACATCTGTAGAGTCTAATACAGTGAATTTGTTAGAAGCAATTTTTGTGTGGATGTACTTGTGTGCTGGTCCTGGAACTTAGGGCCTGCACATCTACCACTTGAGTAACAGTTCCACTTCCAGCTTTTTTGTGGTTAATTGGAAATAAGAGTCTCATGAATTTTCCTGCCCAGCTCACTTCAAATGTCAAATCTCAGATCTTAGCCTCTCAAGTAGCTAGAATTACAGGCATGAACCATGGCTACAAGCATTTCTTAAAAACTTTTTGAATTGTTATTATAAAGGTGATGAACAGAAGGATTAAAGTTACATAATCAGGAAAATAGTATGTTTCTTTTTGAGCAATGTTACCCTTTCGTCACTACAAGCAATATTTTTTGAGCAATATCTAATGACACTGAAAAGTGCTCATGATGCAAGTAAAATGGGTGGGTAATGAAATGCTCTGTGCAAATCAATCCTACTTAGATATTTAAAATATCGGGGCCGGGAGTTTGGCCTAGTGGTAGAGTGCTTGCCTAGCATGCATGAAGACCAGGGTTCGATTCCTCAGTACCACATACATAGAAAAAAGTCAGAAATGGTGCTGTGGCTCATGTAGTAAGGCTCTAGCCTTGGGAAAGCCCAAGGACAGTGCCCAGGTCCTAAGTTCAAGGCCCAGGACTGGCAAAAAAATTATATGTATATCATATATTATATATGATATATATATCATATATATCATATATATATCAGTCAAGACTAGCTTTTCTAAGTGATGCAGTTAAAGAAGATTTTTGGAGAGACTGAAATTGAGTAATACAAATCACATGAATTTTATTAAAGTGTGTATCTATATTCATGTTTATAACAATAATAACCCCTTTTGAACAATTAATGTATGATGACAAAGAACTTCAAAGAATAGTTTTAATAATTTTATGCTTTCTTGTATTTTCTTTCCCTCTTTATTTGTGGTTGTAGTGAGGATTGAACTTAGAATCTCTTACTCAACAGAAGAGTGTTTGAGAGGAAGAATATTTTATCACTAATCTTGCTTAGCTTTGCTTACTTGTGATAAGCTGTAGTTTTATTGTTGCTTTTAAATTCCCTGGACAGTGCACTCTTTATGGCCCATACATATGTGGATTGCTTCCTATTATACATCCTTGAAGGTCTGGGAATGTATCTCTTTTTTTTTTTAAGTTTTGGAAGGGCATGTGCAGCAAGCACCAGGGTTCAATCCCAGGCTACAACAAACCAAAATCTCTCCCATAGTTCTATGCTCATTGAAGTTTACTGTGTTAATACTTTTACCCTTTATAATACATTCAGGCTTTACTGGGAAATATTTTGCTAGGTAGTCAAGCTGGCCTTGAACTCCAGATTTTACTGCCTCATCCTCCTGAGTCCAAAGGTTCTTTTTAAAAATAAACAATTCTGCTGGGCACTGGTGACTCACACCTGTAATCCTTGTCACTCAAGAGGCTCAGAGCCAATGGACCAAAGCTCAAATACAGTTCTGGCAGAAAAATATACAGGCTCCACCTTAAAATAGCCAGCCCAAAATTTATTTGGTTCTGGTTGCGCATGCCCGTCATCCTAGCTACTTAGGAGGCTCAGATTTGAGGATCACGGTTTGAAGCCAGACTGAGCAGTAAAGTCCATAAGACTCTTATCTTCAATTAACCACCAGAACACTTGAAGTAGATCTGTGGCTCAAAAAAGCTCAGGGAGAGCATCCAGTCCTGAGTTCAAACTCAATGACAAAAAAAAAAAAAAGGAAAAGCTGTTCTGGGGGGGTCAACCAGTACAGCATGAGCTAAGCAAGCACAAGGCCCTGAGCTCAAGCCCTGGTACCAGCAAAGTAAGTAAAATACCTAGAATTTATTATGTAATAAAAGTGATTGCCTAATGTATTTATTATCATTCTGTGCATTCAACTTTTTTTTCTTTCTTTTTTTTTTTGCTAGTCCTAGGACTTGAACTCAGGGCCTGGGCACTGTTGAACTTTCTCCAGGCTAGCGCTTTACTTTGAGCCCCAGCACAGGTTCCAGCTTTTTCTGTGTATGTGGTACTGAGGAATCGAACCCAGGGCTTCATGCATGCTAGGCAAACATTCTACCACTAGGCCACACTTCCGGCTCAACTTTCTTAAAAGAAATTCAACAGGACTTCCACAGGAGTGGAAAACTGCAAATTGCTGAAGAATGTAAACAGATGGTGCTCATGAGTGAGAAGAGCAGGGTAAAAGGTGTGGGATTGGGAAGCAATGCCCACCCAAGTAAACAAGTACCCTGAAAACCACTACTACTTAGCCACTTTCACCTTCTTCATGGGACACTGAGCCAATATTCTCAGACTTACCAATTTTTTCATGAGGAGTCAATAATCTAGATGACCATTTAAAATTTCCTTATTTCTTTTTAATGTTAGAAGCTACTTCAGCGCTGGGAGTTGGTGGCTCATGCCTGCAATCCTAGCTACTCAGGAGGTTAAGATTTGAGGATTGTAGTTCAAAGCCAATTCTGGCAGAAAAGTCTAGGAGACTCTTATCTCCAATGAACTGTGTGTCAAATGGTAGAGTACTAATCTTGAGTACACAGAGGTTCAGTGACAGTGCCCAGACCTGAGTTTAAACCCCAAACCAAAAAAAAAGTTAATCCAAATTCTAGAAACAGGGGATGGCAGTTTGGCCTAGTAGTAAGAGTGCTTGCCTAACATGCACGAAGACCGGAGTTCAATTCCTTGGTACAACATACATAGAAAAGGCTGGAAGTGGTTCTGTGGCTCAAGTAATAAAGCTCTACCCTTGAGAAAGCTCAAGGACAGTGCCCAGGCCCTGAGTTCAAGCCCCCGGACTGACAAAAAAAGAAAAATTCTAGAAACACTGCAATGTAAACAGAATATACCTACAGCTGGAATTCTAGCCCTAAGCTACTAATATCCTAATGAAACATGCAAAACTAGCAGCTGAAGCTGCTTAAAGAGAAAATATGCTTTATTCTCTGACCCTTTTCCTTCCCTAAAATTGAGATGTTTTACAAACCCTCCACAGATACCCTTACATCATGTTCGTAATTATGAGCAGTTTAAGGAGAAAAGTCGTGTAATTAGAGTAGGTAGTTGGGAGTGGTTTGAACTCCCAGAGCAGTCCTTTCTCTTGAGCCTGGGCCAAGGATGCTGTCACCCAGATGCCTGTTGACTAACTGATGGACAACAGATTTATTTAACTGCTGGCAAACCACATTTCCTTTTCAAGGGCAAAAAGTTAAAAGATTATTTACCTCCCTTGGTTCCAAAGGGAGAAAATACTTCTTCCTTGATTGACTCAAGGCAGCTGCAACCAGTTCTCCCAGAGAGAAGCATTAAATCTGAAGGATTCAGAGCAAGAGACTTGGCTCCACGCCTGCTTTCTGGCCCCCTCACAGCCCACGGCACAGGCACCTTCCAGAGGTGAGTATTTATTTGCTTCTCAAAAGCTTTACTCTCCCACTTGAACACTCCTGTGCAGGGGAGTCAGTAGAGTGTAGGTAAGAAAAAAAATCAATTTAAAGCCTTTTATCTAGATCTCATTTGAATTGACATTTGGTGGATTGTGAAGGTTTATTCAAATTGGAGAGAAAAGAGGAGCTGTTCTCCTTATTTCCTCAGAGAATCAGAACTTCATATATCATAGTGAAAAAGATGTAGAGGCTGTCTCTTCGAAAATCAGAGTTTCACCTCTTTGTTCCTTAATATTCTCAAGGCTCAGTTCCTGCAGGAGGTCATACAGGATTAAAAAAGCAAAAATTGTGGATAAGGTTTTTGTCTTGGGTAGCCCTTATGAATTCTCTGGTTTAAGTGGCATGAAAATGACCCTTTATGGCAGAGTTACCCTGTAAAGCCGCAGGGCCACAAAGTCTGGGCTGTGAAGCCATAGCTGAAGAAAGCTTCACCAGTTCCCACCTCATTGAGAAACCAAATAGAATAAAGGCCACAAAGGCTCACCTCTAATCTGCCTACCTTGACGAAGAAGCAGGCTCAGAAGAGGCTTTTATATGTGGTGCGATCATCTTTGATGAAAAAAAAAAGAGCCAAAGAATCTAAATGTAGATCCATTTTTCACAAATCAACTTCAATCAACCTCTTTGTGGGGAAAAACAAAGTGAAAAAAAAAAGTCTCTTTGTGTATCTGTCTTCCAGTGTTTAATTTGGACTCATTTTTTTTCTTTTGAAACAATAGCAAGATTAGGCATGATGATTGATAAAAATGAACAGGACCAACAATATCTTCCCAAATGTTTATCTCCTTAAAATTCCTAGCATCATTTAGGCATCTTGGAGCACTTCTGTTGTTTTAACATCAGATAAGAAAGAGAATGTTGTTGTTTTGCCAGTCCCGGGCTTAAGTTCAGGACCTGAGCACTGTCCTTGGCCTTTCTCAGGGCTAGAGCTCTACCACTTGAGCCACAGCACCACTTCCAGCTTTTTCCATATATGTGGTACCCAGGAATCAAACCCAGGGCTTCATGCATGCTAGGCAAGCACTCTGCCACTAGGCCAAACTCCCAGCCCTAAAAGAATGTTATGCATGATCCTATCAGAAGAGGGGAAGCCAGTCTAATGCTGATGGCTCCCAGCCATCATCCCAACTACTCTGAGGGCTGAGATTTGAGGATTATGGTGCAAAGGCACACATATCCTTAAGACTATCTATAATTAACCACCAAAAAGTCAGAAGTAGAACTGTGACCAAGCAGTAGAACACCAGCCTTAGGTGGAAAAAGCCAAGCAAGAGTGCAAGGCCCTTAGTTCAAGCCCCTGTACACACACACACACACACACACACACACACACAAATAAAATATAAAAATCAAAATAGGAAGCCAAGTAATTTGTTAGCCCTAATTTTTTATGCAGATGGAGCTTAAAATAGAAGCAACAACTCACTTAAAATCACCCAACTATTTCTAAGTATTAGAACTCCAGTAAATTACTACAAATCTTTTTTTTTTTTATGCTATGACACAGAATACTTCTCTAACAGTGGGGGAAAAAGGCTATCTTTATGTTATGGATAATCCTGTTTTGCCAAAGGATATGACAGAGGCATTGTTTATCTTGCCCAGCTGGGCCCAGATGGCCTTCTAGACATGAATCATACATGCATTCCTTCAACTCCTTAAAGCACTAATCTTAACAGGTTTCAGAGAATTTGCAAATGGCTTAATGGTGAAACTGTCCTGAAATGTTTGATCTGGGAAAAGTTACAGCTATTCCTTTCTTCCATTCATTCAATTCTGCTAACATATTTTTCTATAAGGAGATGGATAACATAAAAGTGTAAATCTCTTAAATGTAATTGTTTTTGAAGCCAGAATTAGAGGACCAACCCCCAATCCTACCTTTTTCAGTACAGGCTGTACTAGATCTCCAATTAACTGACTTATCAGCTTCACTAATGTCAAAACAGCCTGGCTGATCTATTATGTATTATCTGCTGCAGCCTTAATGCTCAGGGGTACCAGACAGATTATCTGGTACACCTAAGGACCTCAGTCTGAGCTACTCCATTTGCAAATCTCATTATGTACAACCGTGCTTTCTTAGACTGTCAAAGAGGAAGGGGCTCCTCAGAGATGGGCACAGGTAGCAAACACCTATGCAGATCAGGGGGACTGCCCAACCAGCCTGAGGGACAATGGCAAACAAAAAAAAATGTTTTTCAAACACTATAGCAAACTATAGTGCTCATTTATTAGGAGATTTTATTTACTATATAATTTTGCATATTGTCTCTGGGACCAAGTTCTTTTGCTGTGTGTGTGTGTGTGTGTGTGTGTGCGCGCGTGTGCGTGCAAGCATGCCCACGTGCTAGTTGTGGGCATTGTCCCTGAACTACATTGCACAAGGCTGGCATTCTGCCACTCAACTTCTAGCTTTTTTTGGGGGGGGGGGTAAAGGGGGAAGGAAGGGTTTATCGAATTGGAGATAAGAATCTCGCAAACTTTCCTGCCAGAGCTGGCTTTCAACTATGATCATCAAAGCTAGGATTACAGGCCAGAGCCACCAGTGACTGGGACTTAAATTCAGGCCCTGAGCGCTATCTCTGAGGTCTTCTGCTCAAGGCTTGCCACTTCCAGCTTTTTGGTGATTAATGGGAGGTAAGTCTATGAGATTTTCTTTCGTGAGCTGGCTTTGAACTTTAGTCCTCAAGTCTCAGACTCCTGAATAGCCAGAATTACAGGAGTGAACCACCATACTCAACTTCATAGTTTTGTTGTTGTTATTTTCTTTTTTCTTTTTTTTTGCCAGTCCTGGGGCTTGTACTCAGGGCCTAAGACACTGTCCTCAGGCTTTCTCAAGACTAGAGCTCTACCACTTGAGCCACAACACCTCTTCTGGCACTTTCAGCTTTTTCTATGTATGTGATACTGAGGAATCAAACCCGGATCTTCATGCATGCTAGGCAAGCACTCTACCTCTAGGCCATGCTCCCTGCCCAACTCCATAGTTTTTTGTTTTGATCATATATGAGGCTTGAAGTCAGGGACTGGATGCTGTCCCTGAGGTTTTTTTTTTGTTTTTGTTTTTTTTTTGGCCAGTCCTGCAGCTTGAACTCAGGGCCTGAGCACTGTCCTTGTGCTTTCTCAAGGCTAGCACTCTACCACTTGAGCCACAGTGCCACATCTCAAATTTTCTGTGTATGTGGTACTAAGGAATCGAACCCAGGGCTTTCTGCATGCTAGGCAGTGCTCCTTGCCCCAACTCCATAGTTTTAAGTGATGGTTTACCTTAAAAGTCCCAGCTGGGAATGTGGCTTAGCAGTAGAGTGCTTGCCTAGCATGCATGAAACCCTGGATTTGATTCCTCAGTACCATATACATAGAAAAAAGCCAGAAGTGGTATTGTTGCTCAAGTGGTAGAGCTCTAGCTTTGAGAAAAATAAAGCCCAAGGACAGTGCTCAGGACCCGAGTTCAAAGATGGGCAAAGAAAAAAGATGGCCGGGAGTTTGGCCTAGTGGTACAGTGCTTGCCTAGGATGCATGAAGACCCAGGTTCCATTCCTCAGTACCACATACACTGACAAAGTTAGAAGTGACACGGTGGTTCACATGGTAGAGCTCTAGCCTTGAGAAAGCCCAAGGACAGTGTTCAAGCTCTTAATTCAAGCCCCAGGACAAGCAGAAAAAAAAATTAAGAAAAAGAGAAAAAAAACATAGTATATTCCACATTCCATATTATAATGCATAGAATATACTCTGCAATCAGTGTCATTTCTCTTGATGCTTTCTTATTTGTCACTTACTTCCTGTATTACCCCACAAAACTTCAAAACCATGTGAAGTAACCAAAACTTCTAGAAAAATGCCTCTTGTGGGTATAATTGTGCTTTGGTGTAATTAGAGAGCTCTTAGTGAATACAGCAGGGCACTACTGGTAAATACTAATACTGCTATGGGAATGGGATACAGCAACCCTACTGACCATGGTCAAGGCTCCGCACAGCAGGAAGAAGAACTATCCAAACTCCTGAAGAGTGCTTGCTAATCAGGCTTCCCAAGGGCAAGTGTGCGAACCACACATGTCTTCCACAACCAAGGGACAAGAGTGGTTTGAAGAAGTACAGCCACCCCATCCCACTGCCACCAGGAGAATTACTGCCTTTGATTTTTCTAAATTTGATATTGACAGCAGGCCAAAGCAAAACTATGTGCTTTCTCTGGCAGCTGACCTTTTATGGCCAAGAATTTCAGGTTCAAATATGCATGGTCAAGGTGATGTTAACCCTTCCCTCCAAAAATAAAAAGATAAAAATAACAAGACATTTCTGCTGAGGATAGCTAAGCACATCATGGTTTTCCTTACTTTAGTCCTCATCCCTGGATTTTCTCACTTGAGTTGCACCTCACATTCACAGATGTGCGCACATCTGTAGGAGCTCCAGAAGATGGGTCATAAGGGATTAAAAAAAAAAAAAACCCAAGCCTCTAATTTCCTCAAAATGAGCATCCACGTACAAAAATAAATAGAAAATTAAGATACCTTTTTTCTTTTTTTGGTAAGTCAGTTGTAGGGTTTGTACTCAGGGCCTATGTGCTGTCCCTAAGCTTTTGTGCTAATGCTCTACTACCTTGAGCCACAGCTCCACTTCTGGTTTCCTAATAGTTCATTGGTATTAACACCCTATCCAATCCTCAAATCCCAGCCATTTTTTTTTTTTTTTTGTGGGTCATGGGGTTTGGACTCGGCCTGGGATAAGAGTCTCAGGTCCTTTTGTGCCTGGGCTGGCTTTGAACCTTGATCCTCAGATCTCAGCCTCCTGAATAGCTAGTGTTGCAGGGGTGGGCCACCGCCAGCTAAAGAAAGTAGGCTCATGCCTATAATCCTAGCTACTCAAGAAGCTGAAGCCAGCGCAGTGGCTCACACCTGTAATACTAACTACTGAGACTCTTACTCCAGTTAGCCTCTAGAAAACAGGAAGTGGGGCTTGGCTCAAGGGTAGGGCAGTAACCTTGAGCTGAAGAGCTCAGGGACAGCTACCAGGCAGAGTCCAAACCCCATGACCCACTAAATAAATAAATAAATAAATAAATAAAAACAAGAACAAAAACAAAAAACTTTCTTTATTCTGGATCTGTGTATAGATGTACCAGTGCTTGAACTCAGAGGCTTGCACTATCATTTGGCTTTTTTGCTCATGGCTGTACTCTACTCCTTGAGGTACATCTTCACTTGAAGCATACCTTCACTTCATACTTTTTACTAGTTAACCAGAGATAGTCTCATGAATTTTTCTGTCTAGACTGTCTTCCAACCACAATCTGTAGATCCAGATCTGAGATGGGGGGACTGTTGTTCCAAGATAGCTTAATAAACAAATATACAAAATTATTATAGATGTGACCCATCAGTGCCAACATAAAATATACTAATATTTTTGCCAGTCCTGGGGACTGAACTCAGGGCCTGAGCACTGTCCCTGGGCTTTCCTCAAGGCTAGAGCTCTGCCACTTAGGCCACAGTATCACTATCGACTTTTCTATATATATGGTACCAAGGAATTGAACTTGGGTCTTGATGCATGTTAGGCAAGCACTCTACCACTAGGCCAAACTCCCAGCCCCCCAAAATATATTTTTAATGCCATGTACCAGTAGCTCATCCTAGCTACTTAAGGAGGCTGAGATCTGAGGGTCACAGTTAGAAGCCAGCCTGGGCAGGCTTATCTCCAACAAACTGCCAAAATGGCTGGAAGGGGAGCTGTGGCTCAAGTGGTAAGAGAGATGGCCTTGAGCAAAAAAGAAGCACAGAAATAGCACGCAGGCCCTGAGCGCAGTCCTTGGCCTTTCTCAAGGCTAGAGCTCTACCTCTTGAGCCACAGTACCATTTTCGTCTTTTTCTATGTATGTGGTTATCAAGGAATCAAATGCGGCTCTTTGTGAATGCTAGGCTAGCACTCAACCACTAGGCCACTTTCCTTGCCCACCCCCCCCCACACTTTTTTTTCACTTGAGCCAGAGCAGCAAAGAACAAGGATTTCTAAAGGGCAGAGTTCTTGGAGTACATGTGGATTGTTTTCCCCCCATAAAGTATGGAGGAGGCAGGGAAGAACCACATTTAATAACACCCAGCATCATTCTTCCTACAGTTATTCCAGAGCCAGAAAAAAAAAAAAAAAAAAACACCATCAGGAAGCTAGAAAGTGTGTGCAACTTAGCTGTTGGGAAAACATTCTCCATTTCATGCTGGAACCGGGAAGTTACACCCAGAAATCACAATAGCTTCTCTCTTCACAGAACATTAACTGGTAAGTGCTTTCCATATTTGTTTTCCTCAAACTGACATAAATTCAACTGACCTGGTAAGGATTCCTAAAGATGATTTATTTGCAAAATAGCATTTGGACTTGCTACCAGCTAGTCAAGAGAGAGAGAGAGAGAAAGAGAGAGAGAGTGAGTAAAGGAGAAGGAATACATAGTTTCCAAAATGCCTATCTTTGGGCCTGACAAAAGTGTTCAGGGACAGTCTTCCAGGACTGGCTACAACTATTAATGAATCCAGGGAAAGAAAGAAAGAAAATACTGAAGGAAAAAAAAAGTGAAAGTTGTTGGAGTGGGGAAGGACAGTTTAAAGAATGCTCAGTAATTTTTTTCAATCTTTACCTAGTTTATAACAACTCATTAAGTTGGATTGGAAGCTGCTGTGATCCAGAAAGCTACTATAGACAAACCAGAACAAAGAAAAGTCAGATATTTAAACTATTTTTTTTAAGAGCACGAGACAGAAAAAAAAAAAAAAAGGCAGGAAGCTTTGCCAATCTAGTTGATGCTTTTCCCAGTTGGACGATTAGATTCTAGTCCACCGGCCCCCCCGCCCCCGCCCTGTTTCTTTGTTCTGGATGCGTTTTGGAAACTTCATTGTGGATCGCTCTTAGAATAGAGTAACTAAGATTGTAATGATCACTCATAGAATAAATTCTTGTCTTGGAATTTTTTGGGGAGCTGTGTCTTTTTCACCAGCTGCTCCAGTCTTGTCTGGGAACTCTGAGGGTACCTTGTGCTCCTCTGCTCTTGCATTTGGTCTAAAGTAACTTTGCGGCAAGGTGCGTCAGGTGTGCCACGCGTGCCACGGTGCCGGGCCGCAGGCCACGCGACGTGGCGGGACCTGCCCGTGGACCCCTGCAAGGCCTCGAGTGCAATGCTCAGGGTGGCAAGCAACGTGGTTGGAACAACTGGTCACCCATGTGACAGGCCACAGAGTTGAGATTACACTCAGGTCCTACCTGGCTGGCGCGCTTAGGGATGAGTCGGCTCTCTAAGCTCTTACGTCAGAGGCCAGGGAGGCCACGCCAGTTCCTGACCCGAAACAAACACAGAAACCACCCAGGGTGCAGCCCTCAGCCCCCTGGTCACCACGCGAGCCCCCTGGCAAGGCCCCGTCTGTGCGCAGGCTGTGGTTACTAATCGCCACGGGTCTCCACGTGGCTCCAACCTCGGCTCCCGTGGCAAAAATGCCCAAACCACCTTCCCGGCAGGAGAAGGGCACAAGCGCAAACATGAACCCCCAGGAAAGAAGGGGGCTGCGGTGCGGTGCTTTACTCACCCGTCTCTGGACGTGGAGGCGCGCAGAGCGCACGGGAGCAGCCCCCCCAACAGAGACGAAACGGAAGTGAAGAGGGACCGGGCGGCAGGCAAGGGGCTGGGGTGTGACCTGTGACCTGTGACCTGCCCTACGGAGGTGGTCGGTGAGGATCCTTCCTCTTTTTCTTCCCCGTAGTAAAATGTGCATTAAAGTTGGCATCCTGGATGCTTTTGTATGTTTGGTTCAGTGGTGCGCATCTCATTTGGTCATGTCAGGGACCCTCACAATTTATTCATCCTGAAAATGGGAACTTTTTTTGTTGTTGTTATGGGACTTGAACTCTGGGCCTGGGCCCTGTCCCTGAGCTCTTCAGCTCAAGGCTACCACCCTACTCCTGGAGCCACAGCGTCACTTTTGGTTTTCTAGTGGTTAATTGGTGATAAGAGTCTCACAGACTTGAGCGCCCTGGCTGGCTTTGAACCACGACTCTCAGATCTCAGCCTCCTGAGGCGTGGACCACCAATGCCCGGCTAAAATGGGAACTTGTATAACTAATGAAATCTGATTTGTGATCCAGGTCCTCCAATTCTCATACCCTCTGTCCATCTCCAATTCATGTGTGTTGGTGCTAGGTAGTGAAATTGGGGGGCCAGGGTGTTCTTAGCTTGGCCTGTTTTCCATTCAAGGCTGGCTCTCCACTTCCAGCTTTTGTTTCGTTGTTGTTGTTTTCTTTTTTTGTTGGTCGTGAGGCTTGAACTCAAGGCCTGGGTTCTGTCCTTGAGCTTTTTCGTTCAAGTTTAATGCTTCATCACATCTTGTTAACTGGAACTAAGAGTCTCCCGAACTTCAAACTCTGATCCTCAGATCTCAATCTCCTGCGTAGCTAGGATTTACAGCTATGAGCCTAACCTGCCCAGCTACACTTCAGGTTTTTTTGTTTGTTTCCTTTTGTTTTATCTTACTGGTTAATTACAGAGTCCTGTCTCTAAAACATTTCTGCCCAGGCTGGTTTCAAAACACAATCCTGAGTCTTGGCCTCCTGAGTAGCTAGGATTAGAGGCATGAACCACAGGAGCCTGCCTGGCATGCTACATCTTGCCCTTGTTTCCTTGCACAGCTGTTTTCCAGAATGGGCTGAGGACCCTTAGAATACATAGATGCATTTTTACTTGTCTCTAATTCTTAATATTCTGCTCTGAAAATTTAAACTAGTGTGTAGTTGTGATTCTTTTCAGCCTAAAGGTTTCCTTAAGGGGATATCAAGTATCAGTGTCTTTGAGTGTCAGAAAGCTGTTAATTCACAATTTAATATCATAAGTGACATGCTGAACTGTTCAGCCTACAATCTGTTAACACAAGCTTTTAGAAAAACTGGACTCCTTAGAAAAACTGAACTCCCACAAGAAGGATATAGCAGTGCTCACCAATTGTGAACAAGGAGAGATTTTTGTTTTCATTAGCACATGTTAATTGTACAAAGGGGTTTCATTATATTTCTGCAGACAATGTGCTTTGATCAGGAGAGCTTTCTTTAGCAAACAATTCTTCTAAAAACAATATTGGAGTGCAATTAATTTAAATCATTCAAGACATGTTAATTATGAAATTATGATTCCAAATTGTCATTTAGTAAAGTTTTGTTTAGTAAGTATAAATTCTTTTTACTTTGATTTTGAGGTCACTAACTAATGTCTTTCTCTCCTTCCCCTACATTTTTGTTAGTGCTGCCTTTTATCCTTCTGATGCTGTAGTTCTTAGAGTCTGTCTCTGGTTGGTAGGAAGAAATAAGGCAGCAAGAATAGAGTCCAAGCCCCAAATACAACATAATTAAGAGTCTTTCCTTCCGTTTTTTTTTTTTTTCCTCCCAGTGCTGTGTGGCTCAAGCCTAGGTTTTGCGTGTGTTTGGATATCATTTTACCTCTAAGGCTCATCGCCAGTCTCAGCCTTTTTTTTTTTTCCTCTAAAGTAAAATCTGTCGTCTACAGAAAGATTTGTATTTCTCTGTGTCTGAAGTATTCTTTTCCCTCACTCTTTGGCTGCTTAACTGCCAGGCTCCTGGCCATATCAAGTTGCCCCTGCTGGGAGCAGCAGCCTCCATTTTCATTGTCTGGGGCTGGGTTCACAGCCTGCCTGCCTGCCCCCTCACTTTCCTGCTAAGGTTGAAGGACAAAGAGTAACAGAAGCAAAGAAAGGCCCCAAAGAAACCCCAGGCTTCATCTTTATTTCCCCTGTGGCGCTGCCATTGGCTTCCTGACACTAGCTTATTCTCCTTATTTAAGATGGGGAGTCCTGCTATGATTCTAGCTGCATGATGACAGGAGCATCTTCTGGTTCCCTTGCCAGGAGAATTGCCTCACCTTGGTTAGTGGTAATGGCCAGAAGTAGAAAACCCTCTGTCCTTTATGGTGGGTCAGTCTGCCCTGTCTGTATGGTGAGTTCTCCAGATTAGAGCAGGGGTGAGGGTCATTTTTCTCTTTTTAGGATTTTTTTATTTTTGTCAGTCATGGGGCTCCCATGCTCTCCCTGAGCTTTTTTTGCTCAAAAGCTAAGGCTCTAACACTTAGAGAAACAGCTTCACTTCTGGGTTTCTGGTGGTTAATTGGAGATAAGAGTCTCATAAACTTTCCTGGCCCTGACTTTGAAGTGTGATCCAAAGATTTCTGCCTCCTGAGTAGCTAGGATTATAAGCATGAACCACCAGCATCCTACTGGAAGGCCTTTTTGCTGACACTGGCAACAGCAATAGTTCTGGGAAGAAAAGGCAGGCAGCAGGCAACAGGCAGCAGGCAACAGGCAACTGGCATTGTGCAGCCTGCATGGAAAACAGACCTTCAGTGCCGACCTATTTCCCTGTAACTCTCCTCTGTGTGTGTGTGTGCGTGTGTACACGCAAGCCTTGTATATGGGCATATGTGTGGGGGAGCCATACTAGAGGCTGAGAGCAGGACAAGGGTATTCTGTTGTGCCCCTCATGATCACGACCACACACCCTGCTCTCCTGTGCTGCATCTCCCCTACTTTGGTCCTAAGAGAAAGAACAGAATCTAGCTTTTCTCAGGCAGAGCTCCAGTGGACATGGTCATGGAGGTTACCAGGCCTTTTTCTGAGTACTTCTTTAAACTGACCTAATGGTTGAGTTTCTGACCTGTAACCAGGTGTCCTTCACAGAGAAAATTTGTCTATACAGATGTTCCAGGATTTATGAGCGGGTTACACCCCGATAAAACCATTGTAAGCTGAAAATATTTTCAATTGAAAACAGATTGAATGTGCGTAACCTTCTGAACATCGTTGCTTAGCAACACAGTGCACTTCAGAGTATGTTTTTTTCTTCTTCTTCTCCTCCCTTCCTCGTGATTGCATGGCTGATTGAGAGCAGTGGCTGGATGCCCTGCCCAGCATCTGAAGAGTGCATACAGCTGAATACTGCTAGCCAAAAAAAAGATCAGAATTCAAATTATGAAGTACGGTATCCACTGAATGCCTGTCACTTTCCAAGCAACCTCAAAATGGAAATTTTTCTGTTGGGTTTGTCTGTCTATCTTGGCAGAATCCTACAGCTTTTGTCTGTCTTCTGTCCAGTTTTTCTTAAGAAGATAGCCACTCTGTAAGACTGCGTCGATTGGGAGAAGAGTTCAAGTGTATAGGTCGAGGGAGACAGAGTGTGGAACATGACAAGCCCTGTTATAATTAATTACAGAGCCAGAGAAAAGAAGGGAGCAAGCTTCACAGGGCTCAGGGGGAAGGGAGCAAGGTTTGCAGAGCTCAGGAGGAGGGAAGCTGCTCCAAGTGCCAGGAGGAGTGGGGAAAAGAACATGGCAGGCCCCCAGGTTATTGGGTTCAAGATGTTTCCAGGCAGGTTTCCCATGGGGGAGTTGTAATTTGTTCATGGGCTTAGAGCAAATGGGAACTAATTCTGCACAGACACTTGCTGTCTGAGAAGTGACTAGTGTGGCAGATCTGCACTGTCCATAAACGGTGTGGGCGTCAGTGGCGAGGCGAGCTGGCTGTCTCCAGGAGACAGCTGTATAAGGTACAAATCTGTATCCATCACCTTGAGTACCAGGGGAAATTGGAAAGTGTCAAGGGTGACTAAGCCTTCCTTTTGCTATGACTAAGTCCAACTTAATTGAAAATAGATGCTAGAGCGACATGAAATGTAACAATTTACCACAAATGTGTATGATAGGGCATATAGACTGTTCCCACTGCTACCTTTACACATCCTGAAAATGGTAAACAGACCCTGAAGGCAGGCAAATCCACCCCCCCGCCACCAATGATTCACTATCTCACTATTTTCTGGTTTTACTGGGGAAAAAAAAATCCCAACAAAACAAAAACCCACTACCCACCAATGGTTTTGGTTTTAAAAGAGAAGCATTTTCTAAGTGCCAGTGATTGTGTATAGAGATTCCCTTGTTGAATACTTGTTTGTTAAACATGACATTTGAAATATGATGTAAAAATCAATGTTAATAAATTCTTTAATAGAAAAGAGAAGCATTTATATTTTTAAATGGGATAAAGTAGGATTCCTTTCATCTTTAAAATAAAATTCCAGAATTACTTGTATATTGAGAACTACTTGTATATTCAGCAAGCAGTTGATGAAATGATCCCTCTGCTTGCATCAAAAGGTAGACAGGGGCAACTTTGGAGAACCGCAGAGTTCTTAATGGTATTAATCAAACTTGACCTCTTTTGCTCCTGCTATATCCTCATTCTTAGTTTTTCACTTTCTGTACATGCTTCTCTTGTTTTCTGATTAACTAGCCACTTCAGTCTGTCTTCCCTTGATCTGTCTCCCTTTTATATGCATTTGTTGTTTTTACTTGAAGATTTATCTTTTTCTGCCGACACTGTTAGCTTCATATGCAAGTTAGTAAGAATAGATTCAGTGGAGATCCTTGCCAGTCTCCCCAGTACTTCTTTTTATTTTATTTTTTGCCAGTCCTAGGGCTTGAACTCAGGGCCTGAACCCTGTCCTTGGGCTTTCTCAAAGATACAGCTCTGCCACTTGAGCCACAGCACCACTTCCAGCCTTTTCTGTGGAGTGGTGCTGAGGAACTGAACCCAGGACTATCTGCATGCTAGGCAAGCACTCTACCACTAGGCCATCCTCCCGGCCCTTCCCAGTACTTCTTTCCTGCCCTTGAGATACTCCTCACAAGCATCTGGCAGTAAATACCAGCATTCTGATTACCAGTGGACTCCACTTTACATAAACAAATGAAGCCACCCATGTTAATATCCACAGGAAGCCTAGAAACAGAAACAATTCCCTGTCTATAGGGATATGGTTCTTCTAATAAAAACCCTTCCCAGCCAGGCACCAGTGTAATCTTAGCTATTCAGGAAGTAGAGATTTAAAAATTGTGGTTCAAAGCCAGCAGGGGCAGTAAAATCCATGAGTCTCTTGTCTCTAACTACCAAAAAGCCAGAAGTGGAGCTCAAGTGATAGAACATTAGCATTGAGCAAAAAAACAAAAACAAACAAAACCCTCAGGGACAGTGCCCAGGCCCTGCATTTAAGCCTCTGGATTGGCATGCGTAGGCACATGCACACACAAGTCTTCCCAAATGTAATATATTCATTGGGCCAACACAGTGCACAGATAAAATAGACCCTGAGTTAAACCCTAAATAATATCCCATTTGTATTCCCTGTAAGATAATTTTCAGGTTTCAACAAAAATATATTTACACAGCAGTTTACACTTTTCACTGTGCAAATCTCTGTATCACTGTAAAGTATTATCCATTTCATGGATAATACAGACCTAATTTGAATTCTCACAAACCTGTTATCTAGCCTGGCCCTGGTAGCTCATACCTATAATCCTAGCTATTTATGAGGCTGAGATCTGGAGGTTTATATAGTTCAGACCTGCCCCAGCAGAAAAGCTTGATAAAATCCATTTCCAAACTGCGAGAGAGCAAGGGAAGGAGTGACATAGTCTAAAATGAAATGTACTTATAACCTGACTTACGGAACTGTAACCACTTAGTATGTCACTGTTATAGGAACAATTTAAAAGAAAAATGAACAATTCATTTGCAAAACAACCAGCCAAAAGCAAAGGCTGCTTGGAAGCTCCTTTACAATACAAGCAATGGGGTGCCAACCTAACAAGTATGACGCTTTGAGTTCAATATTGAATATCAAAAGCCAATTGTCATCTATGTTACTTTCTATATACATATTTCAGAAGTAATCATGACAACAGATGACCTTGGCAGTGATCAAAGCCAGGTCAACCGAAATTGAGACCAGGAAATTTTCAAGCCATTTTGGGTGGAGTTTAAAATTAAAGTCTAGAGTAGGAAAAGATTTCAAAGTCAACAATGGATTACATAGATATTCTTATAACACCAAAAACAAAAATGAAAACAAAAACAAACAGGTAATTCCTAGATGTCAAAGAGTCCAAACAAGGTGAAATGAAGAAATTCATTTCATAAAGTTTGGCACAGAGGAAATTCAATAAGAAGACACAGTGTTCTTTTAGGAATCTCACAGAAACAGAGCAGACCTCACAGGAGATTCTTATGGCATCCATCCATAATGACTCCCTGAGGTGCTAATTTTCTGATTTTATAATGCAAAAAAATGTTATTAATTATCCATAGCCAACCAGTCACCTATAAATAAAAAATGAGCTGTATATAGTTCTTTCATTATAAATAAGTTGTTCCATAATGAATGCTTTATAGAATCAGCTACAATTAGACAAATATTCAGGCCGGCCACAGGTAGCTCACTTCTGTAATATTAGCTAGGTAGGAAGATGAAATCTAAGGATCATGGTTCAAAATCAGCCTTAATCAACTAAATGCCAGAGTGGCAATGTGGCTCAAATGGGTAGAATGCCAGCCATAAATGGAGAGAATGAAAGGCTAAGTTAAAGTACTAGAAGGAAGAAAAAAAATTCAACTAGAGGGGCCGGGAGTTTGGCCTAGTGGTAGAGTGCTTGCCTAGCATTCATGAAGACCCGGGTTCGATTCCTTGGTACCACATACATAGAAAAAAAGCCAGAAGTGGTGCTGAGACTCAAGTGGTACAGCTCTAGCCTTGAGAAAGTTCAAGGACAAGCCCTGAGCTCAAGCCCAGGACTGGCAAAAAAAAAAAAAGAAAAATCAACTAGAAATGTGGTCACTATAAATGTAAGTACTCCTACCACTACAAAAGAACTGAAAGATCTGGGTACCTCTGGCTCATATGTGTAATTGTAGCTACTCAAGCAGCTGTGATATGAGGATCCTAATTCAAAGCCAGTATGTGCAAGACTCTCCAAGTAACCACGAAAAAAGCCAGAAGTGAAAATGTAGTTCATGGGCTTTGAATATAGGTTAGTGTAGAGAGCTTGCCTAGTATACATGAAGTCCTGGGTTCAATTCCTCAGTACCACATACATAGAAAAAGGTGGAAGTGTTGGTATGGCTTAAGTGGTGGAGTGGTAGCCTTGAGCAAAAGAAGCTCAGGGACAGTCCTCCAGCCCTGAGTTCAAACCAAGGACTAGCAGGGGAAAAAAATCTAGTTCAGCTGGTAAGAGTACCAGCATTGAGTGAAAAAGCTAGGGAACAGTACCCAATCCCTTAGTTCAAAACCCAGTACCAATATCAAACAAAAACCAAATATCTGAGGAAGACTAGAGCATAGATTAGGCAGCCTTAATACTAAAAAGGCTGGGCCTGAAAGATATACAATGGTACAAACACAGCCTATTCAATTATTGGTGCTGGCAAAACTGGGCAGCCACATGCAGAAAACTAAAAATTGACCCTAGCCTTTCGCCATGCGCAAGCATTAACTCAAAATGGATTGAAGACCTCAATGTCAGTCTGGAAATCTTGAAAATGCTACACAATAGAGTTGGAGAGACACTGGAACTCATAGGCACAGGCAAAAACTTCCTGAACAAAGTCCCAGGGTCACAACAGAGTGGAAAGAGACTCGATAAATGGGACTACTTAAAAATAAAAAGTTTCTACACAGATAAAAGCAGAGCCAACCAACTGGGAAAAGGTATTTACCAATAATATATCAGACAAATGCTTAATGTCCAGTATCTACAGGGAACTCAAAAAACTAACCCCCACCCCAAACCCAACAAACCAATCACTAAATGGGCAAGGTAACTAAAGAGAGACTTATCAGAAGAAGAGATTAAAATGGCAGGAAAGCCTATGCGAAAATGCTCATCATCCATGGTCATAAAGGAAATGCAAATAAAAACAACCCTAAGATACCACCTTACCCCAATTAGAATGGCCAAGATTCTGAACTCAGACAATGACAGATGCTAGCCCGGTTGTGGAGAAAAAGGAACCCTACTGTACTGCTGGTGGGATTGTAAACAAGTTCAGCCACTCTGGAAAGCAGTGTGGGGTTTTTTTTTTTTTTTTTTGATGTTTACTCTCTCTTTTTTTTTTATTGTAATTAGTAAAAGGGTTACATGATATTTGCCAGATAGAAGGTGCATTAATTCACATACATTGATACCCTTTCACATGTCTTGGTACCCATTTCCCTCCCCCCCCATACCCCCCACCCGTCTTGGTTTTCCCCCCTTCCCTATCAAATTTCAAATATCCATATACAAATAAATTCAATATATCAGATAACAAAGTGAGATACTATACCAATATGAGATAACCAAGGGACAGCAAAGGAGATGAGAGACAACATAGTACATTAAGGACAACAATCATTCATTATATGGCTTTTGTTTCAATATCCTGGAGGTCCTTTCAATTAGCTTCACATTATATGGCCTTATGTATCAAGATTTTGCTCTATTGCAGATATCTGCTAGTAGAGCCCAAGGTTATGACAAATGAGGGAAACCATTGAGCCTAAGTTCCTTTGAGTCTGGCTTACTTCACTTAATATGATTTTTTCTAAGTCTTTCCATTTCCTAACAAATGGGGCGATGTCATTCTTTCTGACAGCAGCATAGAATTCCATTGTGTACAAATACCACAACTTGTTGATCCACTCATCAACTGAGGGACATCTAGGTTGGTTCCATATCTTTGCTATGGTGAATATTGCTGCAATGAACATTGTTGTGCTAGTGGATTTAGTATGTCCTTGTGGGGGTTTCTTAAAGACTGAAAATAGACCGGGAGCTTGGCCTAATGGTAAGAGTGCATGCCTAGCATGCATGAAGACCCAGGTTCGATTCCTCAGTACCACATACATAGAAAAAGCCAGAAATGGTGCAGGGGCTCAGGGTAGAACACTAGCCTTGAGGAAAGCCCAAGGATAGTGCTCAGGCCCTGAGCTCAAGCCCAGGACTGGCAAAAAAAAAAAACAAACTGAAAATAGACCTTCCCTATGATCCCACCATACCACTCCTGGGCATCTATCCTGAACATCATAACCCAGGATATGCTCAGCTATGTTCATCTCTGCACTATTCACAATAGACAAGCGATGGCCTACTGCAGATGAATGGATACAAAAAATGTGGTATATATACATTGGAATTCTACATAGCCAAGAGACAAGCTAAAATAATGACATTTGCAGGGAAGTGGATGAATTTAGAGCGAATTATGTTGAGTGAGACAAGTCAAGACCAAAGGAACAAAAGGCACATGGTATCCTTAATATGTGGCTATTAGATCCAAACAGTACAAGAGAGATGACTCAATATTTATGTACCCAATGTTATGGACGTATTGGTAATATAAACACCAACTATATAGACATAAAAACCTATGACTCTATAGACATAAAGTTTTACTACATAGATTAATATGTATCTCTGACATACAAACCCTCAGCCTAATTTTAATTATGTTCTAAAATCTAAGTGCCAGTGATTGTATATAGAGATTCCCTTCCTGAATACTTGTTTGTTAAACATATCATTTGAAATATGATGTAAAAATCAATGTTAACAAATTCTTTAAATACAAAATAGGCTAGGTCTGAAGTAGAAGAATTTTGAAAAGATTTATGCAACCTGGCAGCATGGAAAAGATAGAGTATCCAAGCAAGTCTAATACTGTACACACTGGCTGAATTTCTATGAGGACTTAGTGGTCTCAGTGGTAAGAAAAATAAAAAATAGTAGGCTAAAAAAATATTAGGCTATATCCAAGTTGATCACTGAACTTAGAAGAAGGTGCATATTTGATCTACAAACATACTTATTATAAAGTTTGTTTTATTAGCTTACAATTATGAACCTTGAAGAGAAAAAACAATGTAGTATCATAGCATCCTGAAAATAGTATAAAAATTCACAGAAGTTTCCATTCATTACAAGTACCATAGTATAATATTATTATCAGACTATGTCTGACCTAACATAATGGCAGTTTCATGTGCTTCAAAATAAAATATGAGCAGGATGAGGTGGCTCACACCTGTAATCCTAACTACTCAGGAGGCTGAGATCTCAGGATCAGAGTTCAAAGCCAGCCAGGGCACAAAAGGACTTGAGACTTATCTCCAATTATCCCTGAGAAAACAGGAAGTAGGGCTTGGCTCAAGGGTAGAGTGGTAGCATTGAGCTGAAGAGCACAGGGACAATGCCCAGGCCCAGGGATAGGGTGGTAGCCTTGACCTGAAGAGCTCAGGGACAGGCAGAGGCCAAATTCTAGCCCTTTGACCCACAAAAAATAAATAAATAAATAAAATGATGGGTCATGCTTGTAATCCCAGAAATCATCAAATAAAAACACCATGGAGCATTAATTTGAAGAAAATGCATGATTAGATATAAATATATCTTACATTTTCTTTTTCTTTTTTGCCAGTCCTGGGGCTTGTACTCAGGGCCTGGGCACTGTCCTTAGGCTTTCTCCAGGCTAGAGCTCTACTACTGAGCCATAGCCCCATTTCTGGCTTTTTCTGTGTATATGGTACCAAGGAATCGAATCCAGGGCTTTGTGCATGCTAGGTACTCTACCACTGGGCCATGCGCCCAGCCTCATGTGTTTTCTTTTTTTTTTTTTTCTTTTCTTTTTTTTTTTTTTTTTTTGCCAGTCCTGGGCTTGAGCTCAGGGCCTGAGCACTGTCCTTGGACTTTCTCAAGGCTAGAGCTCTACCACTTAAGCCTCAGCACCACTTCCAGCTTTTTTCTATATATGTAGTACCAAGGAATCGAACCCGGGTCTTTGTGCATGCTAGGCAAGCACTTTAACCACTAGGCCAAACTCCCGGCCTCATGTGTTTCCTTATATAAACATTTCATTGGTTTTCTTTATTTCTACATCGTATGGGTAGAAATAATAAATACTAGACAATGTAGTTCTGTTTTGTTTGTTTGCTGTAGAGACAGGGTCTTATTATGTAGTTTAGGCTGGCTTCAAACTCACAGACCTGCCTAGTGCTGGGACTACAGTTGTGTCCTCCATATCCAGTTGCTAACACAGTTTTGATGATTGCCAGCTTACTAGGTAAGCACTTACTAGCTCCTCTGTTGAATGCTGTTCTTGATAATAGTTTGGGGGAATATCTCATTCTCTTTTTCAGAAGGAACCTATTATCAATGTGAAGTTTAAAGAAATGGCTAAATAGATTGACCATATCTGTTAAGATGAAGATAGATTTGATACTCAATAGCTAATCCTTTTAGAGTTAAAGGAAGTGAAAACAAACACTGATCCAATGGGCTTGATAGGTAAGAACTACACTTCCCTCCCATGCCTGCTTCCCTCTCATGATCACTTTGTCTTCTCAGATAGCTAAGAGATGTCTTCTCAGATAGCTGAGAGAAGCCCACAGGCATGAGTGCCTTTCTTCAAAACCAGCCCACTCTTTTCTGGTGAGTTCTCTTGTTTATCATGCACTCAGTGTAGTTTCATGGTAGACCAGTGAGTTAAGCTAGAGTGTGGTAAAGAAGACACATTTATCAGAAAAGCTTTCATATATATCATGAACAATATTCTGAGGAAGGGGATAGAACAGGACCCTTCATTGGTCCAGGACATAGGTTTCTGGAGGTCTGAGGAAAATTCATTGAGGAAAGTAACTCAGTTTCAACACCATCAACAATATAAAAGAAAAGAACAGGGTACTGATGGCTCATGCCTGTTATCCCAGCTACTCAGAAGGCTGAGATCTGCAGTTCAAAGCAAGCATAGGCATGGAAGTCCCTGAGACTCTTTATTTCCAATTAACCACCAGAAAACCGGAAGTGGCCCTGTGGCTCAAAACTGCTATAGCACTACCCTTGAGCTGAAGAGCTCAGGGACAGAGCCCAGGTCCAGAGTTCAACCCTATAACCAACAAAAATAAATGAAATCAATTGTATTATTAACTTATGGAAAATATAAGCTGATAGAAATTATTCTATCACCAAATTGTACTGTGTGAGTGTGTGTGTGTGTGTGTGTGTATGTGTGCGCGCGCACACACTTGGGCTTTAATTTCCACCCTTGCATTCCAGCCCAGTCCCCTTAAGGGTGGTGCTCTGATACTTGAGCCACACCTACATTCCCCTTTTATAATTTTAATCTTAAACCCGACCTTTTGGGTTGTCATTGTGCTGTACGCAGCTTCCATTTTGTTAACTGTAGTTAAAATTATTAATATTTGTAATGATTTTTTCATTCTCTCTCTCTGTTTCTCTCTCTCTCTCTCTCTCTCTTTCTCTTTCTCTCTCACACACACACACACACACACACAACATTCAATGGAACTTTGTATCCACAGGACTATGATTCCAAGGAGAATGACTGCTGTGGAGGAAAAATCCAGCATGCTTAGGATGCAATGTGCAATACTGCACTGTGCTCTCTGATCCATTTTTTTCATATAACACGGCTGAATTACCACTATAGACATGCCACCTTTCAACAAATCAAAAATTTTTGCTTTACCACTTAAATTAAGAACATTCATTTCAATCTTGTCTTTTGGGCTCCATTTGCTTTTTAGGGGAGAGAATTTTATCAAAATCCCGGATAGAAAAATAGTCAGCAGATCACACAGTGATTTAAGCACAATGGATAACAACAGAGCTTGAATGACAGTCTCTGCACCAACAGCACAATGCATGTGGAAATTTAAATTTAAAATTTTTGAAACTTCTTTTGGCAGAGTAAATGACTCAAGTACTAGAGCACTGCCTAACATGCATATGAACCTGAGTCCTAAGTTTAAACCTCAGTTTGCCCCCAAAAAAGAAGAGAGGAAGAGGAAGAAAAATTTTTGAGTATTTTTATTCATGATTATTATTTTTTTCATCTTGCTTGGTTAAAGCCACACACAATATACCCAGGAATAAGGTAGTTTACTGTATATTTAATTAGTTATAATTTCTTATACTCACTAACCAAACAAGTTGGAACAATTTAAAAGATAAAAGCACACTAGATAAATTATTTTTCCCTTGTCTAGGAAGGATACATGGTTGCTCTCAAAAGCTACTATCCGAATTTTCCCTCTCCTCTGCCTTTTGCTTGGAGGAAGTTTGTTGTACTTGAAAAAATTCAGCCCATAGGTATGACTGCCTGTTCCATAAGGATTATAATACAGTAGAGAAATATCAATGTTCTGTTTTCAAATGTGCTCAGAAATATATTCTATGTCCCAAAAGACATGGAGGAAAGAAAATAATTTATAGACTATCTGGCCATTTGATGTTTTTACTGGAATATTTATAAGAATATCCACATTCATTTGTTTCAGACTAAAATAAATAAAAGCTTGATTTAGAAAAAAACAAACCTGTGTTCTAGCTATTATAAATGAAATTGCTAAAATTGATTGGGCACTCTTCAGTAATTTCCTACAGAATGACCATCTCTTGCTTTTTACATTTTTTTCTCAGGCAATCAGTATGTAATATATTCATCAAACCAGAGAGTGCCCAGACAGAATTTCTGTCTTGCTGAGGGAGATAATTGATTAGCTCTCAAGCTAGTTGGATTACAGCGGGTCAGTGACACCATAGCTAGAAGCTCGCCTGTGTTTTCCAGATATTCATCAGCAGAAATGAACTCATCTATGGGATGATTTGATGCGAAATAAACAAACTCCTTTACTAGAACATTATCACAGGATCAGAATGTCCTGATTTAGGGGGAAAATTTTAAAAAGAAATGATCTCAAAGTCATTTTAGAGTACCCAGAACAGTAGGACATAGTTTTCTTGTATTGTTTTTTTGTTCATTTGTTTGTTTGTGGGGTTTTTTTTTGTAGTGGTATGTTATTTCCCCCTTTAAATTAACTATAGATCCAAAATTATATCAAATTAACAACAAATAAGGCTGAAGATATATAGTAAAATGGCAGAACATTTGCCCAGCATGCATGAGGCTTTGGGTTCAATCCTTAATACCACAAATGAACCAATAAAAACATAACCCTAATAGCAATATCCTCAAATGAGCCATTAGGGTTTATTAGCCACTGACTATTAAATTCTCTGGATGCTCCCAAATTTACTTCTTTTTCACAAAGTCATAGAGTAGCCATATTTGTTATTTTGTAACTCACTCCTTTAATAAAAGGATTAATTGAGCAAGGTCATAAGAAGCTATTCCATTTATTGAGTTGTTACTTAGAGCCAGGTACCATGCTTAAAACTTAATTAAGTATACTATCCCATATAATTCTCAGAACAAACTCAGAATGGTTATGAGTTTGTTTCCCAGATCACAAAACACATACATTGATTGTAACAACAACAAGGAAAGCCAGGACCTGGTGGCTCACCCCTGTAATCCTAGCTACTCAGGAGGCTGAGATTTGAGGAGAGCTTCAAAAACAGCTGGGGAAGCTCCGGAAAGCTGGAAGCGATGCTGTGGCTCTAGAGCACTAGAGGAACAAGCTCCTAGGCCCAGAGTTCAAGTTCCATGGCCGACAAAAGGGGTGGGGGGAGAGGAAGGCAGGCAGGCAGGCAGGCAGGCAGGCAGGAAGGAAGGACGGAAGGAAGGACGGACGGAAAGGCGGAAGGGCGTGCTTTCAAGCTCCAGGACTGGCAAAAAACAGAAAACAAAAAACAATAACAACAATCCTTAGGGACAGGTGAAAATGTGCAGCAGCCGGGCCCGATGACTACACTGGACATTGATGAAAGTGAACCAAACAGTTCCTGAGCAGAGATGGGAGGGGAGGAATGCGAGAGAATGAGGGAACAGACCATACATTGCAAAAGGAAAGAAATGTACTTATTTCCTGACAAATGTAAAGGTAAACCTGCTGTATATCACCTCTAAAACAACAATGAGGTAATAAAAAGGAGAAAAAAAAAGTAGACAAACTGCTTGGCAGGAAATACACACACACACACACACACACACACATCCCCTCAGGAAGAGCACGTGGGCCCTAAATTCAAGACTCAGACTTGCACCCCCCCCTCCAAAAAAAAAAAAAAAAAGGAAAGAAATTAGAAAATAGAAGAGAGGAAATAGAATTTTCAGTAATCGATTCATTTCACTCCTGGAATCATCTCTTACTGGTTATGATACAAATTAATTAATTCCGTTTTCAGCTAATTCAGTTTTCATCCTGTCTACCCAGAAATAGCACCAGTTCCCAAGAGTTGCAAGTTCCGATCCCCACAATGTCCACCTCCCAAACACAGATGCTAGCTGTAAGTCTTTCCTCCCATCCCCCAGTCCTGGAGCTTGAACTGGGGAGCCTGGGCACTGTCCCTGAGCTTCTTTTGTTCAAAGCTAGCACTCTACCACAAGGCCATGCTTCTCCCCCCAGCTCTAAGTCTTTACCTATGCAAAGAACCAAGTTATTTATGAGAAATTCCCGTACACATCCTTCTGCTTCACGGTTTACCAAAATACCTTGAAGTAAGCAGCTTAGCAGTTTACTTACTGGGCTCAAGAAGGTGGACAGGACTCCGGGATTGGCTGACGGTAGAGGCGCGGCCTGCGCTGCTCTGGATGGACCACCATTTCAGAACCTCAGACGGGTTCTCCAACCCGGAAGCCGTAGAGATTCAATGGATGCATGATCCAGTCATCGGCCGCTGGTAATTAAGTCACTCTTCAGCCCCTAATCCCTGTCCCCAACTAAAGGGGATTGGATTGGTGAGAGGACCCGGCGGTGGGCACGACTCCTCAGTACAGGATACCCCCGTTTCACTCTTCCCAGCAAGTGGGCAGGAAGGGAGGTTTAATGGAGGGAAAGACCCTCCATGTGCGGGGAGTTGTAAGGGAAACCGGAAGGGTCGGATAGGGCCACTCGGCCCGACAAAATGTACAACCGATTGCACACACCGACGTTGCGCAACGGGCCCTACCTGTGGATGGGGCCCTGTGCTGGGTGGGCCAAAGCGGGAGGACCGTGGCACGGTGAGAACCTTAGGCGCGCAGCGAGGTAGCAAGGCAGAACCCTGCGGCGATGGCTAGGGGTGGGGCTTGGCGAGTCGGCGCGGTGAGATTTGGACCCAGGGAGCCCCGGAACCCGGCCAGGTGGGTAGTGGTAAACCGGCTCCACCAAGTGTCGCGGTAACACTCAGTCCGTCGGAGAGATGGGACGTGGCACGGTGGGACGCGGTGGTGGAAAAGGCGCAGAGGCCTTGGCCACGTGGCTCAGTGGGACTTAGTCTTTTGGAGCGATGGGACGTGGCAGGCTTAGACCGGATGGTAGAAAATGGCGGATGGGGTCTGGCGACGGGGCGCGGTGGGACTTAAGTGTCTTGGAGAGATGGGACGTGGTGGTAGGATGTGGTGGCTGGGGGTCTTGGGACGTGGTGGCGCCGTGGGACGTAGTGGCGCCGTGGGACGTGGCGCGGAGGGACGTGGCGCGGTGGGACGTGGGTTTAGGGAATGAGGACCGGCTCAGGGCAACGTGACACGGTAAGACGATCTTTCAGAGCCATGCAACTTGGGGATGGGCCTTGGTGGCCTGGCGCAGTGGGCCTCCGTCCTTCCCTCCGGGGCGAGGGACTGTGCGTGTTTGGGGCGCCCATCGGCGCGCCTGGCGCGCTCCAGGCATAGGCCGAGCCCTGCGTTCTAAACTACATGAATCGAATGCCGACCCCGGCGCCGCGGCCACATGATCCAGGTTGACTAACCTTGCCCCACTGGGAAGCCTGCGTTTTCAAGATTAAAGACTGGAAACCTGTCCATGGAAAGGTCCCATTCTCTAATGTCTAATGGCGGATCCAAATATGCCATTAGCCATTATTACGTATATTTTTCATGAAGGTTTACCAAATCCATCTTAGAGAAATAATTCTGACCTATACCTGTTGCCAGAGCACATTATCAGCTAGGAAAACCTGTTGAAACGGTGTTTTGCTTAGTACCATAAAGCATAAAATTCAGTGTTGGTGTTACTCAATAAAGGGATGTTGAAATGAAAGATAACAGATATTTCTACAGATCCCTTTGGGCACGGCTTGTTCCTTGCAATTTCCAGATTAGTATAGTGGAGTTATTTTCTTTTAGAAATATTGCAATGGCCATTCTGGTTTTTTTTTTTAAGAACTTTGTAATTATCTTGAATGTACGCAAAATCAAAATGTCTTGGTACTGATACATCTGCCTACTATTGATATATCTATCCCACTGAGTTTCGAAAATGAAATTCAAGTTGCTTTGGGGAGGTGTGTGTGTGTGTGTGTGTGTGTGTGTGTGTGTGTGTTTTAATATGCTGGCACACACATTTTCAGAGAATCAGATTTTTGCCTTAAGACAGTTTGTCTATTTGACACTGCCTTTGAGAAAAAAAAAAATCTGTGGGTGTAGAGAAAAGATATACGAATCTTTTCTAGAAGTAGTGTCTTTACAAAGAAATTGTATCGTGTCAAATGGTTTATTAACTGAATTCCTGCTGAGTTTCTTGTCAGGAAATAAACCACTTTCATTATATTTCAGTGAAAGTATATCATATTAGTTGTATAGAGGTATGATGTTTTCTCAGTAGGTTCTTGAACTTGAGTACTTGGTGACACAATTGTCTTCTGTTATCTAAGTCCTTATCACCGCAGGGACATTGCAGATATGTGCCTACATCCATCATTGTATGAGCCACCATACATAATAACCTTTCCAAGATCAATTTTGCTTTTCCCACATAGTAGACCTTTGTTTCTAGGACAAGGTATTTTAAATATGAAAGATTAAAATAAACTGAAATTGTGAGCAGATCACTGATGGCTCACACCTATAATTCTAGCTACTCACAAGATTGAGATCTGAAGACCCTGGTTTGAAGTCTGTCCAGGCAGGAAAGTTTGTTAGACTCATCTACAATTAGCTACCAGAAGACTGGAAATGAAGCTGTGTCTCAAAGTGGGAGAGCACTAGTCTTGAGTCAGAATGGACAGTGCCCAGATCCTGACTTCAAGCCCCATAACTGACCAAAAACAAAGCAAAACTGCTTAAATAATTCACTATATACATAATGTCTATATGCTATTAGTGTCAGAAACAACTTATATAGCAAGGAGTCTCAGACAATATGTATATGGAAAATATACCATACTATAAAATAAGCTAATAATTTTCTTAAAATTTTTTCTTAAAATTTTAGTCATATATTTATCTTTGAACCCAGATCTCTGATTTTGGTCTCCCATTCCTTTCCTTCTCCTCTATTTTTCTCTTCCTCAAATTAAAAAAAAGAGAGAGAATAAGAAGGTATGTGGGTGACATGTGAAATTGAGTGTTGTCTTCTTTTTATTTATGCAGACTAAAATATGAAGAACTTGTTGGGAAGTAGAGATTCTGTTTCTCCTAAAGTTCTACAGCTGTTTGGGGCACTGTAATGTTTATAACATTCTCTCACAGATGTTACATTTTATGAAATGTGACTCATTGGGGTGGTACGTGGATGCTCAGATGGGAAGAAATCCCAAGAGGGCTGGCTGATGGCATAAGCCAGCTTCAATCACAACCTGAAAGTTGGATAGACTATTTCCTGGAAAAATAAAAGACAACAAGACTCTATCCTGTTTAAATCAAACAGAAAGACCAATCATTTCAGATTTCTATAGTACCAATAAAGGAAAGAAAATATGTTTTTATTTGGGGAGATTTTGTTTTCATTTATAAAAATGTTTTTCATTTGAGTAGGTTTTATCTCTTGGACATTGGCCTGTCTTTTGTTCCAATTGTGAATGATTTTTTTTTCAAATTTTTTAAAAGGTTTTTTATTTCATGTTTATTATTAGGGTTTCACTATGGAACATTTTGTAATGCTCAGTGGCATATAGGCAGTCATCCTGTTTATCTTTCAAGTATTAAAGACCAGGGGTTTCTGGTAAATACTGATTTGCTCTGACAAAATAATCAAAACACCATTTTAAGAGATAGTGACTATCTTCATAGTTCATCCAACTTATCAGTGGTATTTAAAATTAGGGTCAATATTTTACCATTTCATAAAAATTCTTTATTGACTTTTACAAACTTTCCCATGTAAAAAGTGTTTTTTCGTGCTGGGAGTTTGGCCTATGGTAGAGTGCTTGCCTAGCATACATGAAGACCCGGATTCGATTCCTTGGTACCACATACATAGAAAAAAAGCTGGAAGTGGTGCTGAGGCTTAAGTGGTAGAGCTCTAGCCTTGAGAAAGTCCAAGGACAGTGCTCAGGCCCTGATCTCAAGCCCAGGACTGGCAAAAAAAAAAAGTGTTCTTTCATGGATGACATTGATCAAGATGCACTATACTCTCTTTTTTTTTTTTTTTTGTCGATGGTGGGACTTTAACTCTGGGCCTGGGTACTGCCCCTGAGCTCTTTAGCTCAAGACTACTGCCCCACCCCTTGAGCCTCAGTTCTACTGTCGGTTTTCTGGTGATTGATTGGAATTGAGTCTCACAGGCATCTAGTGTCTGGGCTAGCTTTGAACCATGATCCTCAGATCTCAGCCTCCGGGGTAGCTAGGATTACAGGCGTGAGCCACCACACCATCTGTTATCTCCAATTAACCACTAGAAAATGGAAATGGAACTATGGCTCCAGGGGTAGGGTGGTAGCCTTAGCTGGAGTGTTCAGGGACAATGCGCTGGCCCAGAGTTCCAGCCACAGGACCAACAGAAAAAAAAGTTACTGGACAGTGCCTAGGCTCTGAGTTCAAACCCTAATACTGGTGTGGAGGGGGAGTGGGGAGGGGGTCGTGCACATACACACCAAAACCTACAAAGTAACATTAAGCTACAACATTCAGTAGAGAAAAACACAGTTATTATTCTAATTTTGACGTTAGTATTTTTTTAATCTGTTCAAAAATAATAGTGAGGAGTGCATTAAGACAGGTGGGGAAGGAAGTTGACAATTTGATGGATCCAGCACATTGAAAATATTCAGTTATGTAAAAGAAAAACTTCAAGCGTCAGAATATATTGTAAATAAGAGCCTTTTTGCAAGTTGAGCAAATGAGCAGTTCTTACATTAGTTATACCCAGGAGAGAAGTCTTTTTTGAAGAATGCCTGTTTATAGAATCTTCTGCATAATCGATTTAATAATCTCCCATGATTCATTTCCTTTTTTATTTTTTGCAATCCAAGGGATTGAACCTTCACCTCAAGTTTGCAAGTGTTCTACCATCTCAACTTAAGATACCGGCCCTCTGGTTTTTACAATGTTTTTGAGATGGGGTCTAGCTAAATTTGCCTGCTGTAGACTTGAGTTCCTGCCTCTGCCTCCTTAGTAGCTGGAGCAACAGGCATTTGTCTTCACACCCACTCATGATTCATCTCTTACTAATTCATTAACATAAGAGTTCATGTACTTTTCTAAAAGCTCATCCACTCTGTCATTCAGATATCTACTTATCACAGTGTGTGTTCAATGTTGGCCACTGCATTGGCTGTTAGGAAGTCTCAGTGGAATTATGTAGGTATTGTTTTTTAGTTGACTGAAATATTCTATACACTTTAAGGAAATATATGGATTAGTCCTCTGAAATCCTTTTTGCAGTCCATTCACATTGACAAGCAAGTTCCTCCACTATTTCAGCCTTAATATCAACCCAAACTGAGAGCTGAGAGGCATATCAAAGGAATTCCCATACCTTTCCTGATACATAAAGTCAGAGACTGCCTCTTTCTTTTTCAGCACTGAGAATTGAACCCAGATGCTCATATTCGCTAAGTAAAAGCTGTACCACTTGAGCCATGTCTTTAGTACCATGATTTCTTAAATTTGACTTTTGGTACAGCTTGCTCCACAAACAAAAACAAAAACGTGTGATTTAGTGGACCTTCTACCATGTAAAGATTTTTCTAAAATAAGCACATGATCCACTTCAATAGCTTGATATTGTTCCTTCCGTAGCAATAACTTTTTTCAACTTCTCTCCTCCTTTTTCCTTTCTCCTTATATTTATTTATATTTTTTAATCAGTCTTGGAAGTGGCACTGTGGCTCAAGTGGTGGAGCTCTAGCCTTGAGCTGAAGAGTTCAGGGGCAGGGCCCAGACCCAGAGTTCAAGCTCCATGACTGACAAAGTATTATTATTAATAATAATAATTTTGGGCCATCGCCCCACTTCCCATTAATTGGATTAATTGGAGATAAGTCTCTCCTTTGTATTGCCCAGGCTGGCTTTGAACCTTGATCATCAGATCTCAGCCTCCTGAGTAGCTAGGATTACAGGCATGAGCCACCACGCCCAGCTAATAATAATAATTTGAAGGGTGTGTGATGAATATCTCTAAACCATCCAAATCATGAATCAGGCATTCAAGTTGTCTGCTTATGAGTAATGGACAAGTTTTCCAATTTGTGCTTTCTTTTGTCTTTCATTGGTCCCTTTTATCCCACCCTTGTGATCTCCTAGGAGGAAAAATGCAAGTGTCTAAGCATAGCCTTGTGTGAATGAAAGGAAGTTTAAAATTATTGTTCTTCCCCCCCTTCCCCTTTTGTTGTTGTGGTAGAATAGAATTGCCATTACTACAAATTTCCTTTCCACCCCTTCTTCAAGCTCACGTATTACCCCTGGATGTTGAAGAGTATTGTTCTCTGAAGTGACTTCAGCTCAATCTGTTCTGCAGGTTCCCTGTCTGTTGTTCCTCTTCCTTTAACAGAGCCTCCTTTTTCTTTACAACAGGAATTGTCTCGATGTAAACTAAAATAAGAATATAGGGGCTGTCAATTTGGTTTCCACCCTAAACTTAGTATCCCCTGTGGACTTCTATAAATGTCCCTGACAATGTGTGACTGAGAAACAAAACATCTTTAGTGCCAACCAAAGAAGAGAGGGAAAGAAGAGATGTGGCAGCACAAACTCACTACTATGTGCTTCTGATTGCTCCAAGTCTTATCTTGGTCTGCAGAGATTTCAGGTCATGGTTAAAGATTCTAAACTTAGACAAATCCAGTCATGTTTAGCCTTGTCCTTTTACATTTGACATTTTGTAATTTTTGGTATGCTAAAGATTGAACCCAAGGCTTTACCCTTCGAAGACAAACACTCTTCCACTGAGTTATATGCCTAGTTCCTATTTTGCCCCTATGTGTTATTTTGTAAATCTTTTATCTATTTGTAAGAAGTTCAATAATCTGTTAGATGCCTTGCTGATTCCTGAGACTTCTTCATCCACATAACATTACCAGGAAGATAATAAAAAAGGATTCAAACTTTATCTTTCTTTACATGTTTTAACATACCAGCAAATAAGTTAAACAATTCAGAGCTCTAGTAGCTTTTCAGGAATAAGTCCTACCAAAATAAATTTGCAGAATTCCTGTGTCATGGGGTTTCTGAATCCAGTGTCTGCATTCTTCCTAAAGAAAGATCCTTGTAGTGCTAGGGGTATGGTGTAGTGGTGGAGCATTTTCCTACAATTTACATGGCCCTGGGTTCAGTTCTCAGAACTGGAAAAAATAAGATAAAAAGTTAATTGTACAAACAAGAGACAACAGAATTTCTTGATGCAATGTTAAAATAACGTGTATAAGTAGGTCTTGATGTTCCTAATATGTGCTGTTTTTCTCTTTCTCAAACTGTCAGAGTATGATCAACTTGCAAGTTCCTTTCATGAAGAGAATTTAATTCCAGCATAGTGAAAAATAGGTATCATTTTAATTCTTCTTGGTTCATTTTTTTTTTCTGGTCCTGGGGCTTGAACTCTAAGTCTGAGCATTATCAGTGAGCTGATACTCAAGACAAGCACACTATCACTTTGAGTCACAGCTCTACTTCTGGACTTTTTGGTAATTAATTGGAGGTGAGAATCTCATGGTCTTTGCCTAGGATGGCTTCAAACTGTCATCCTCAGATCTCAGCTTTCTGCATAGCTAGGATTGCAGGTGTGATTCACCAGTGCTTGGGTTTATATTGTATTTTTTTTTTTTTTTGCCAGACCTGGTGCTTGAACTCAGGGCCTGAGCACAGTCCTTGGGATTTTTCCTCAAGGCTAGTGCTCTACCACTTGAGCCACAGCACCACTTCTGGCTTTTCTATGCATGTGGTGCCAAGGAATCAAACCCTAGTCTTCTTGCATGCTAGGCAAGCACCTCTACCATTAGGCCAAACTCCTGACCCCTATCTTGTATTTTTTTAATGAAAGAAAAATGTTCTCCCAATCTTACAGCATTTAAGTTGAGCAAAATATTTACATGCCTAAAATCAGCTAGCTTTTCTGTCCAAGACGGATTTTCAGAATAAAGTATTAGTGTAAAGGTTATGATTATTGGTTCAGCTAAGCTTCCTGATTCTAAGTTTATTTACTAAATCACTGTTTTTCTTTTCTTTTCTTTTCTTTTTTTTTCCCTGCTGGTTGTGGGGCTTGAACTCTGGGCCTCGGCTCTTCAGCTCAAGGCTACCACCCTACCCCTTGAGCCTCAGTGCCACTTCTGGTGGTTAATTGGAAATGAGAGTCTCATAGACTTTAGTGCCTAGACTGGCTTTGAACCTTGATCCTCAGATCTCAGCCTCCTGAGTAGCTAGGATTACAGGCATGAGCCACTGCGCCCAGCTCAATGTTTTTCAAATATGTTTTTCATCTTCATTCTAACTCTTAGTATCTAAGGCCCCTCTATTTTTATATTCAATTGTGTTAATAGTATCTTTGCTTTTGTCTCTCTCCTTTTTGAACTTATCTTCTATACTGCTCCCAGATTATTATTATTATTATTATTATTATTATTATTATTATTATTTTGCCAGTCCTGAGTCTTGAACTCAGAGCCTGGGAACTCTCCCTGAGCTTCTTTTGCTCAAGGCTAGTGCTCTACCACTTGAAACACAGAGCTGCTTCCAGCTTTTTTTGTTTATGTGGTACTGAGGAATCAAACCCAGGACTTCATGGGTGCTATACAAACATGCTACCACTAAGCCACACTTCAAGCTCCCAGATGATTTTTTTTCTCAAAAACAAAGTTCCAGGGTCTGGGAGTTTGGCCTAGTGGTAGAGTGCTTGCCTAGCATGCACAAAGACTCAGGTTCGATTCCTCGGTACCACATACATAGAAAAAAGCCAGAAGTGGTGCTGAGACTCAAGTGGTAGAGTGCTAGCCTTGAGAAAGTCCAAGGACAGTGCTTAGGCCCTAAACCCAAGCCCAGGACTGGCACAAAACAAAAACAAAGTTCCAGTCATGTCACATCCATATCAAACATATTTTTTTTACTTGCTCCAAACTGGCTGTGGAATAAATTCCAAATCCTTAAGCATGAATTGAACAGTCTTCATCATTAGAACACTCCCTCCCTCTTACGTTATCTATTTTCTAGCCAAACAAAAATAGTTCCATTCCATTCTTTGTAATATACCAAAAAAAAAAATCATTTGGTTTTGTGTCTGACATTAAGCAATAAATGACAAGGGAATGACAAAAAGGCTAGGATAGACTGTGCCAGAGCTTAAAATGGGAGGGTGTGATGTTTTTCTCTCCTTCCTTCCCTTTTCCTCCCCTTCCCTCCCCTCCCCTCCTATCCCCACTCTTCTCCTCTCTTCTCCACCATCCCTCCTCACCCTTTCTTCTCTTAGTTATCCTTCCTTCCTCCTTTGTTGGTGTGTGCTGTCCTGGCATTTGAACTCAGTGCCTAGGCACTTTGCTCAAAGCTAGTGCTCTACCACTTGAGCTCCCCTTCTGGCTCTTTGGTGGTTTATTGGAGAGAAGAGCCTCCTGGACTTTTTCTGTCCAGGCTGGCTTTGAACCATGATCCTCAGATTTTAGCCTCCTGAGTAACTAGGATTACAGATGTGAGCCACCAGTGCCCTGCTTAGGAGGGTGAAATCTGACAATTACTATTCTACTACCCTCCAACCAGGAGAGGTTATCAATCTTGCCACTCAGTCTTCCATTTCAATTTAGGTACCATTGTTGCTTAACATGGGGGAGGCAGTAGGTTTGATCTTCCACACTGGGAAAAAAAATGAAATCTCTGGGTAAATAAACAGGGTATCTTTTTTTTAAAATATATTTTTTATTGTAATTAATAGAAGGGTTACATGATATTTGCCAGATAAATGGTGCCTTAATTCCCACACAGTGATACCCTTTCACATGTCATGGTCCCCATTGCCCTTCCCCCCTCCCCCACCCCTCATCTTGTTTTCCCCCATTCCCTATCCAATTTCAGATAACCAAATACAAATATATCCGATATATCAGGTAACAAAGTGAGATAGTGTAACAATATGAGATAACCAAGGGACAGTAGAAGTGAAGAGAGATAACATAGTACCTTAAGAACAACAATCATTAATTATATGGCTTATGTTTACATCATATTTTAAATGACAAGTTTAACAAACAATTGTTCAAGGAGGGAATCTCTAATTACATAAACAGGGTATCTTATAAAACATTGCTATACCTCAAAACCTTCCCAGCAGAGATTGTTCATCCAAAGGGTAGCACAATATTCTGCTGGTGCCAAACATCTTGAGTACATTCTGAGGTGTGGCATCTGGTTTATGTCTGACAATTAGAGAACACTGAACAATGTCCCAAATACTTTTCCCCAACTTCTACACATACACACAAATACACACTTTTACAAATTTCTCTCATTCCTAAAGAGCCCTTTAAAACTGATTTGTTGACTTAGATATGCTTACTGGATCATAGATTTATGGTTGTCATCAGAATTTCTCATGTCAATAAATTTTTGTTGTCATTGTTGTTGGTCATTTGGCTTGAACTCTGAGCCTGGGCACTATCCCTGAGCTCTTCAGCTTAAGGCTATCGCCCTACCCCTTGAGCTGTAGCCACTTCTGTTTTTAGGCGTTAATTGGAGATAAGAGTCTCATGGACTTTCTGATCTCAACCTCTTGAGTAGCTAGGATTACAGGTGTGAGCTACCAGCCCCAGCCCAGCTATTCAATACATTTTTGTTCATTCCTATTATCCAATCAAAGTCAAGACATATTACTTCCGAGGACCATGTGACCACAGCAAGAAATATATTCAACCAGGCTGTATGGAGAGTGTTACACAGGCAATGCACATAGAGAAAGGCAACAGCCTCAATTCTTCCTCTGTCAAAGTAGGTAAAACCTTAAGCTTCTTTAAGATTTTGTTAACTGCACATTTTTGCAATCATTCATGAAAAGCCATCTAACTCAGCATTATGGAACTAAATTAAATCTCTGCATTCACCAAATGTCATGCCAGAAGGAATCTTAGTGTTTTGTCAAGGTAGATGAACAAAAAATGTTTTCCTCTATAGTCAAACTTTGTCTAGAAATATAATGATACACAGATGTCCTTCCCCCCAAATCATCTGGATTTTATAGACTATTTGTTACTACCATTTCTGCTAGGACTCTTGCCATAAAATTTAGTTATTCAGACAAACATTTCAGCTGTACTATATATTAATTTTGAGTAGATCAGAAATTAAATTTGTTTAACTCAATAAATACACATGTACACCAAAACCAGACATTCTGAGTATCTAAATAAATGCAAGCCAGGAATGTGACAGTGTATGTACTCACAACAGGAAAGTCCCTGAAGTCAACATCCACTTAGTACATCTACTTTCTTAGGAAACTAGACCACTGACTTCATGAATGAGCTTTACTCTACACCACATATAATCTAAGCAATAGGTTGAGGTGGGCCTATATGTAATCATGTTCACAGTGCTACCTGTTATTTGAGTGACTATTCTCAGATTTTATGATTATGAATATCTCTCTTAGTCCTTATTTCAGACAGAATTATTTATTCACCTTTCAGCAGGGCATATGGTTTAAGACAAACGCAGTAGCTATTTTCTATCTCCAGTCATTTGAAACCTCATTCCAACATTGTTATTATGCTCTTCCAAACTCAGAAAATTTATATTTTGAGGAAAAGTCACTGCCAGCCAAGACCATTTGAATCTGGTCAACTAGTGTGGTAAGACTTCCTCTAAACCCAAGCTTAAAGATCTAAAGCAATACCTGCTCATTATCCATCTTTGCTGGTTGCTGGTCAACATGACTGCTTTCTATTGCCCATATATTAAATGCCTCCAGTCCATTTTGAGACTTCATTCACAACTCCCACCACTTCCCAAATAATATGAGCATGCAGAACTGGAGTCATAGTAGAATGCTTACCTTGCTCAAGAATGCCTGAGGCCCTGAATGCAGGGGAAAAAAAAAAAAAAAAAAGCTTTTTGCCTGGGAATGTAGCTTAGTAGAGTGCTTACCTAGCATGCATAAAGCTCAGGGCTCGATTCCTCAGTACCACATAAACAGAAAAGGCCAGAAGTAGTGCTGTGGCTCAAGTGGTAACAGTGCCTAGACCCTAAGTTCAAGCCCCAAGGCTGGCAAAAAAAAAAAAAGCTTTAGGTATACGTGTGCAACTGTGTACAATCTATCTGTCTGTCTGTCTATCTCTAATTGATTGACTTGAAGAGAAAATTTCCTATTTTCTTTATGTGTATGTCATTTGTGCCTTTTCTCTTGATTGCATTAAAAATAAGTAGAGAACTATAATACAATAAGTATAATATAACATGATGGGTTATACAGAATAATAAGATTTTTGTTGTTTTATTTGTTTGGACAGTGTTGCTCACTGTGTCGCTGGCATTGAACTTTTGTGTTGAAGTGGTCCTTGTACTTCAGCCTCCTGAGTAGTTGGGGCTACAGGTACAATCTACATGTCATTCATGGGGCCAGATTCATGATATGTTTTCTTTTTTTTTCTTTGTCAGTTATGGGGCTTGAACTCTGGGCCTGGGCACTGTTCCTGAGCTCTTCAGCTCAAGGCTATCACTCTACCATTTGAGCCATAGCGCCACTTTTGGTCTTCTAGAGGTTAATTGGAGATAAAGAATCTCAGATTTTTATGCCCAGGCTGGCTTTGAACCATGCTCCTCAGGTCTCAGCCTCCTGAGTAGCTAAGATGACAGGCTTGAGCCACCAGCACCCGGCTCTATGACATTTGTTCACTTGATTGGTTGGTTGGTAGTGGGGTTTGATCTTAGGACTGTTTGCCTGGGCAAGCCCTAAATGCTTGGTCCATGCCTCAGGCCTCTTCATTGTTGTTCTTGTCATTTTCATCTCTCACCTTTTGCTTGGACCAGGCCAGACTGTGATAACTCCTATTTATACCTTCTGCATCTGTCCATGTACACACCTGTGCTCAACATTTTTATTAGTAAAAACAAGGGGGGGCTGCAGATTTCCTCCCTCTCTTCATTCTTTCCTTCCTTTTCTCTCTCTTTCCTTGGATAGTCCTGAACTACAATCCTCCAGATATCACCTTTTTTTTTTTTTTTTTTTGCCAGTCCTCGGCTTGAGCTCAGGGTCTGAGCACTGTCCTTGGGCTTTATCAAGGCTAGAGCTCTACCACTTGAGCTACAGCACCACTTCTGGTTTTTCCTATGTGTGTGGTACCGAGAAATTGAACCTGGGTCTTCATGCATGCTAGGCAAGCACTCTACCACTAGGCCAAACTCCTGGCTCCCAGATGTCACCCTTCTGAATAATTAGGAATATAGGCAAGAGCTACTGAATCCATTATTTTTATTTTTTTTGTTGATTTTAGGGTTTTGTTGTTTATTTTGGTGGTGCTGTGGGTAAAACTTAGTACTTCACACATGCTAGGCAAGTGCTTTACTACTGACCTCTATCTTGGCAGTCCATGATTTTTGTTCATTTTGAGTTTTAAAAAATTATTATCATAAAAGTGATGCACAGGGCCAGGAGTTTAGTCTAGTGGTAGAGTGCTTGCCTAGCATGCATGAAGGACCGGGTTCTGTTCCTTTGTACCACACACATAGAAAAAGCTGTAAGTGGTGCTGTGGCTCAAGTAGTAGAGCTCCATCCTTAAGAAAGTCCAAGGACAGTACTCAGGCCCTGAGTTCAAGCCCCAGGATTGGTGTTTTTTTCTTTTTTTAAAAGTGATGTACAGAGAGGTGGCAGTTCCATAAGAGGTTTTGATTTTTACTTTTTTCCCCTGTCCTGGTGCTTGAACTCAGGGCCTGGGCACTGCCCTTGGGCTTTCGCTCTACCACTTGAGTCACAGCACCACTTCTGGCTTTTACTATATATGTGGTACTGAGGAATCAAACCTAGGACTTCATGCATGCTAGGCAAGCACTGTACCACTAGGCTACACTCCGCGCCCCAAGGGTTTTTTTTGTTTTGTTTTCTGAACAATATGACACTATGTAGCCCAAGCTGGCCTTTATGATCCTCCTGCCTCACCCTCTGTATCCTGAAATTATAGGTGTATAACGCTATGTCCAGTTTCTAAGTGTATTTGTTTTTGTTGCATTATTATGTGCCAGTAGTATGGCTCAGAGTCTCATACTCGTGTGTGTGTGTGTGTGTGTGTGTGTGTGTGTGTGGTGTGTGCTTGTGTCCATTCTAAACTTAGGGAAAGGGCACTGTCCCTGAGCTTTTTTTTTTTTTTGCTCAAGATTAGTCTCTACCACTTGAGCCACAGCTTTACTTCTGGATTTTTGCTGGTCAATTGGAGATAAATGTCTCATGGAGTGTTCTGCCTAGGTTGGTTTTGAACCATAATCCTCAAATCTCAGCTTTCTGAGCAGTCAGGATTATAGCCACCAGGAGTTAGGGGTACCCTGTTCAGTCTTAATTTTTTTTTTTTTTTTGCCAGTCGTGGGGTTTGAACTCAGGGCCTAAGCACTGTCCTTGGGTTTTCTCAAGGCTAGAGCTCTACCACTTGAGCCACAGTACCACTTCTGGCTTTTTTTCCCCTATGTATGTGGTACCAAAGACAAGTACTTTCTAGGGAAGCACTTTACCACTAGGCCAAACTCCTGGCCCCTTAAATTTTTTTGGCTATTGTAGGACTTGAACTTTGGGCCTGAACTCTCCCTGAGCTCTTCAGCTCAAGGCTGCTGCCCTACCCCTCAAGCCGCAGCATCACTTTGGGTTTTCTAGTGGTTAACTGGAGATAAGAGTCTCATGGACTTTAAAGTCTCGTGAACCATAAAGCCCAAACTGTCTTTGAACCTTAATCCTCAGATCTCAGCCTTCTGGGTTGTAGGATTACAGGTGTGAGCCACTGCGCTGGGCTAGTCTTAATTTTTTAAAAACAACTTTATTTCTTAACTGTATATAAGATGCAGTGCTTCTGCAGATTGCAAATTCACTTGCTTACAGCATCTTGGAAGATATAAGCGATTCAGACCTGGAACTGAGCAAATAAGAGATTACATGTATAGCTTGTCTAAAATGGAATTCAAATGCTGCCAGAGGAAATTTACACCGAGATAATATAAAGCACCAGGAAACACTAAAAATCTTTTTGTGAACTTTCCCAATGTTTAAATATTAGCAGCTACATCAAACATTTGGAATACCATTTCAGTCAAGTTAAACACACAAACCAACCGTTTGCACTATCTATGAAGCATGGTTGCTAGGTAGTTGGATGGACCAGACCATAGTGAGCCAGGAGGACTCCAAAGTGAGAGAAACCATTGGAAAAGAGCAGATTCTGCTCTTATGAAATACAAACAAGGAGCACAAACTGAGCTCTTAGCTGTGCCTCATTTAAAAGGAGCTAATTAATTCTTGTGGCTTGGCTGTCCATTATAGGGTATTTAGGAGAAGTCCTGACCTCTAAACACTAGATGGCAGTAACATGCACCCTCCATGACTGGTCATGATAACCAGTCTCCAGACATTGCCAAATGGGCCAGAGTTGAGAACCACTGGTGTAGCTTTTGTTAGAAATAAGGGATGAGAAATCAGGGGCTGGTGGCTCACGCCTGTAATTCCTGCTATAGGAGGCTGAGATCCGAGGATTGTGGCTCATAGTCTAGAGGCCTAGGAGGAAATTGCATGTGACTTTTATCTCCAATCTTCCAATCTTTTTTTTTTTTTTCCCAGTTGTGGGGCTTGGACTCTGGGCCTGGGCGTTGTCCCTGAGCTCTTCAGCTCAAGGTTACCACCCTACCCCTTGAGCCACAGCACCACTTCTGGTTTTCTAGTGGTTAATTGGGGTAAGAGTCTCTCAGACTTTAGTGCTAGGGCTGGCTTTGAACCTTGATCCTCAGATCTCAGCCTCCTGAGTAGCTAGGATTACAGAGCTACCACGCCCAGCTCTCTCAATCTTATCTTCCAGCAAAAAAACTAGAAGTGAAGCTGTGGTTCAAGTGGTAGAGCTTGCACCACCCTTGGAGGAAGGGAGTTCAAGCCCCAGTACTGTCACTAACTGAATGAATATCCTTTTCATCCTGTCCTGTTATTTTAGTATTTTTTTCTAAAACACACCACCTTTTAGCATCTTTTAATTTACTTCTCTTATTGTGTTTGTTTTTTTTCTATCTCTGCCTGCTGCATTCTAAAATTTAAAAGAGGGCCGGGAGTGTGGTGCTTGCCTAACACCCATGAATCTTTGGGTTCCATTCCTCAGTACCATATACACAGAAAAAGCCAGAAGTGATGCTGGGGCTCAAGTGGTAGAGCATTAATCTTAGAAAAGCTTGAGGACAGGGCCCAGGCCCTGACTTCAAGTCCCAGGACTGGCAAAAAAAATAAAAATAAAGCTAGATGTGTGGCTCAATAGGTAGGGTGGTAGCTTGAACTGAAGAGCTGAGGGACAGCACTCAGGCCCAGAGTTCAAGCCCCACGCTGGACAAAAAATAAATAAAAATAAAATAAAATCTTAGAGAGAAGTATTTGTCTTTTATTTAATGAAGAGTCCCAGTCAGCTAGAATAGTGCCTGATATATTTAGGCACTTTTTAAATATTTTGCTGAATGAATGAGTGCTCCAGATTCAGGTATGATACCAAGCATTGTGGCACATAATGTAATCCCAGCACTCAAGGGCAGAGACAAGAAGGACCTCCATTTCAAAGCTAGACTCGACTACATAGTGAGACCCTCTCTAAGAAACAAAAACCAAAAAACAATTCAGACGTTGTGGTTATTAATACAGGAGGAAACTTGGACTCACATACAACTCATAAAAGAATATCATGCAATATGAGGCAGAAATTGGGAAAATAAGCTAGGTGCCTGTGGCTCATACCTGAAAATCCTAGCTAGTTAGGAAGCTGAGGTCTGAGGATACAGGTTCAATGCCAGACCAAGCAGGAAATTCTGTGAGACTCTTATCTTTAACCAGCAAAAAGCTAGAAGCGGGGCTGTGGCTCACGGATAGAGTGCTAGCCTTGAGTGAAAAATCTAAGGGCCAGAGCCTGATCTCTGAGTTCAAGTCCTAATACTAGCACCAAGAAAAAAATAAATGGAGAGAGAGAGAGACAGAGACAGAAAGGAGAAAAGGACTGGAAAAATGCATATACAAATCAGGAAATGTCAGTTCTCCACTGGACCTGCAGAAGATAGGCAAGAAGCTTGATACTGATTTTCCTCACAACTGCAGATTATGAAACAGCCTTGATTTCATATTTCTAACCTTCTGACTGAAACAATAAGACTGTTATCTTCTACTGCGAGGTCGCATATTTTATGGTGCCTTGTTACCTAGGAAACGGATAGTCTCTTGATACTTGGGTAAGTCTAAGTGAGGTTTGGAAACTTAATTAGATCTGCAAGAACCTGGACAGTGTAAAGCAATATATAAACAAGGTATAATGATTCAATAAGAATATGCCCTTCAGGGTTAACTGTGACTGCTCAAACATTTGTAGCTATTTGGTGAACCCTGCCTTTCTTTTCTCTTCATCATGTCCTTACCTTCACCATCAACACTTTACAAACACATTGGCTCTGAGTTATAGAATTCCCAGCTTGAATTCACCTTGCAGGATTCAGCTGGGTAGCATTCAGTAACTCCTAAAGTTTTTCTCCGAGCATGAACTGGTCTCTGGATCTGGTCATCTGTTTTCTAGAAGATTAGGAACCTCCTTAGTTTATGATTGAAGGAATTCTGTTCAGAAAAATAACTTGTACATCCTCAAGGTATTTCCTGGGCTCACCTCAAAGAGGCAGAAGCTGTGCACCAGTGCCTCACACCTGTAATACTGGCTACCGTCTAAGGATCACACTTCAAATGCAACCTGGAAAAGATAGTATGGGAGACTTTTGTCTACAATTAACCAGGAAGAATCTGGAAGTGGGGCTGTACCAGCCTTGAGCAAAAAACTAAGGGAAAACTCCCTGGCCTTGAGTTTAAGTCCCAAGTACCAGTGTGTGCATGCACATACACAAATTAGGAAGAGGAGTTTGCTGGTTTGGTGTCTGTCCTTCAGTAGGTCTTGCCATTCTCATTCTCTTCAAGCTGAACTTGAATTGACACTGAAAGAGGAAGGCTGTGGACTTGCATGAGGAGAGTGGTTGAGCTCTTAGGGCTTCTCTGTGGCTCTTCCTTGCATGGGGGATGAGGTTCCTTTTGTTCATGGGTGAGAGTTTTATCACCTGGGTCATTTGGTTATACAATTACTAATTGCCTGAAAGAACATAAGCATCAAGAAGGTAAAAGTATTCTAGTACACAGGTAGAAAACCAAGACAGAGGAGTTTAAATTTAAGCTGTGAAGGATTTGATATTGGGGAGGGACAGAGACTAGATAGAATGAGAGAGTAGGGCAAGATCCAGGGAGAAGCAAGCCAGGAGCCAGAAGCATATGTGCCTATAATTTCAGCACTTGGGAAGCTCAAACAGGAGAATCATGACTTAAGGAAAGCCAAGGATATGATAAGACCCTACCCAAATAATAACAATAATAAATAAGCTATTCTTGCTCACTTGCAAAGAGCATTTGGTGTCAAGCAGAGTACATGAAGAGTAAAATTGTAGGTCAAGGTTATAGAGCTCTGGAAGCAGCATGGACTTGGGGTAAACTCTCAAACACTCTCATGAAGCTTTTAAATTATCTATGATTGTGAATATGATACCTTTCAGAGCCAATCAGTTGTTAAGCAAATGTTAAGTATCTGTGATATATTCCAACTTGTAGGAGGCCCTGTGGGGCACAAAGATAATAGCCATTCTTTGTAAGAAGTTCACAACCTGTGAGGGGGGGAATTTAAAATACATCAGTGTCAGTATAGAGTGTTAAGTGTGATGAGAGAACATGAGGCTAGTGTTTGGAAAGATGGGGAGAGGGGGCAGGGATACAGTAGTGGCTACCAGCTCTGGGGCCACCAGGTGTGATTCCATAGCCCGGCTGCACCGCAGGTTGCGTGATCCTGTCTGGATAAAAAACACCAAGCTTTTCTGAGCTCTGCATCCTTTCTTGAAATTGAAAATAAACACAGTGCTTAAGGCATAGCATCTCTATGAGGATCAAATTAGAGTATGCATGCCTAGTGGCTACTACATTCACAATAACACAATTATTTATAACAATTATAGCTATAATCATAATTATCTGCAGAAAGGTAATGTCATGAAGTGTTTCCAAGGAAAGGCAACATTTGTGTTGAATGTTGAAGAACAAAACTATGTTGCCTGGGTCTAGGAAGAAGCTTTGTATTGCTTGAATTGTTTTTTTTTTAATTATGCACTGACAGATTCCTCAAAAGACTTTTAGTTAAGATAATGAATTTAGTGATAGTTGAGTTTGAGAAGGCTGTGAGCAACACAACACAACATGTGCTGACCTCTTCACTAAACCAATTTTTATTATGTATTTGCCAATTAAAAATGATTATACCTCCATGAAATGAATATAATTATTCATCTTTTAACTTCATTTTGAATATTGCACAAATAACCTGTATGTATATGTTTTGTGGGGGGAGAGTAAGGGTCATGCTACAGTTTGCACTCAGGGCCTTGAGTTGACAGGCTGGTGCTCTACTTCTTAAGCCACACCTCTATCTCAGCTTTTTGCTGGTTATTTTGGAGATGGAGTCCCACAGAGCTTTCTGCCTATGCTGTACTCAAACTGCAATCTTCTGTATCTCAGCCTCCAGAGCAGTTAATGAGGTACTAGTGCCAGAGGATTTTTTTTTTTTACTAGTCCTGGGTCTTGAACTCTGAGCCTGAGTGCTGTGGGCTTTTTCCTCAAGGCTAGCACTCTACCACTTCAGCCACTTCCAGCTTTTCTATGTATGTGGTACCGAGTAATTGAACCCAGGTCTTCATGCATGCTAGGCAAGCACTCTACCACTAGGCCAAACTCCCAGTCCCAGAGGATTCTTTTCTTTCTAATTTGGTTTGAATTCAGAGCTTCATGCTTATTAAGCTGGCTACTCCACCAGCCCTCAATTTAAAAAAAAAGTTGATTAAGTTGATTCTACCAGGTATGCCTGTAATCCTAGCTACTGAGAATCTCAGTTCAAAGCCAGCCTGGGCACTAAAGTCCATGAGATTCATCTCCAATTAACCACTAGAAAATTGGAAGTGGACCTATAGTCCAAGCCCCATGACTGACCAAAAAAAGTTGATTCTTCCAGGTGCCAGTGACTCATATCTCTAATTCTACCTATTCAGGAGGCTGAGATCTGGTTTGGATTGCAAAGCCAGCCTGGGCAGGAAAATTCCATGAGACTCTTATCTCCTATTAACCACCAAGAAGCTAAAAGTAGAGCTTTGGCTTAAGCGGTAGAGCATCAGTCTTGGACAAAATAGCTTACTTTTTTCTGGGCCCTGAATTCACTCTAGTACTGGTACTAAGTAGACAAATACATGAAAATTATTATATATATATATATACATATATAGTGTGTGTGTGCCATAACTTATTAAAAAGGTATATTTTTCATCTTTATTTTATCATTCATTGAGCCTACTCTTTTTTTTTTCAAATTTGCTTCTATAGAGTTCCTATTTCTCTACCTATCAAGTCATGGAAGACCTAGAAGAAACATTGGAAGATTATGAGTACTATCCCTATTACTCAGAATATTCCTCCCCCGAGCCCGATTTGGAGGAGAAAGTCTATCTGGTTGCTGCTCATTGGATCTCCCTGGTGTTATGCGGTGTAGCATTTGTTTTGGGAATTCCCGGGAATGCCATGGTCATTTGGCTTACAGGCTTCAAGTGGAAGAAGACAGTAACCACGCTCTGGTTCCTCAATCTGGCCATTGCAGACTTCATATTTGTTCTCTTCTTGCCCCTGTACATTTCTTATGTGGCCATGAATTTCCATTGGCCCTTTGGCATTTGGTTGTGCAAGGCCAATTCTTTCATTGCCCAGTTGAACATGCTTTCAAGTGTTTTTTTCCTGACAGCCATCAACCTGGACCGCTACATTCATTTAATCCATCCTGCTTTGTCTCAACGGTACCGAACCCTGAAGAATTGCCTGGTTGTTATTATATTCATCTGGCTTTTAGCCTCTCTAATTAGTGGTCCTGCCCTGTATTTCCGGGACACAGTGGAGTTTAATAATAGCACTCTTTGCTATAATAAATTCCACGAGCATGACCCTGATCTCACCTTGATGAGGCACCACCTTCTCACCTGGATGAAATTTATTGTTGGCTACCTCTTCCCTTTGCTAACAATGAGTATTTGTTACCTGTGTCTCATCTGCAAGATGAAGAAGCGAAGCATCTTGATCTCCAGTATGCATTTCTGGACAATCCTTGCTGTGGTCATGGCCTTTTTGATTTGCTGGACTCCTTATCACCTTTTTAGCATTTTGGAGCTCACCATTCACCACATTAGCTATTTCCACCCAGTACTGCAGGCTGGACTCCCCATTTCCACTGGTCTGGCATTCCTCCATAGTTGCTTGAACCCCATCCTTTACGTCCTAATTAGTAAAAAGTTCCAAGCCCGCTTCAGGGCCTCTGTTGCTGAGATACTAAAGCATACACTGTGGGAAGTCAGCTGTTCTGGCACAGTCAGTGAACAGCTCAGGAACGCTGAAACCAAGAATCTATCTCTCCTGGAAACAACCCAGTAACTTACTACTCCCCCCCTCAAAAAAAAAAAAAAATCAATGTAAAGTCTTCCTGTGGGTCTCTTGGCAAATGCTTCCAGATTAAATTTAGTTCTAAGATTTAAAACCGACCAGGTTTTGATTTGGGTCAGTCTATTGCCTTCGTATTTTTTGTGCTTGAAAGATTTTCATTTTATTTTTCTCAGTGTAGCTTAATGTCTTTCCAGCTGCCATCTGCTGGCTCTTGTAAGAATGACAACCTGTACATGTCTAATTTTAGACTGCGTCAACTAAATACTGCATAGCAACAATTGTATTCAAGAGTATATGTATCTGATTAGATAAATCCTTTTTATAATGTAAGATTTATCACAATGGATTAAATACCATTGTTGAAGCAGTTTTGAGTTTTCATTATGTTTTCTTTTTGGAAATTGCCTTTTCAATCATACATAATATACAAATATATGTGCATATAATTTCTCTTCTCCTTTTTGAGATAATCTCATGATATGGCCCAGATTGGGCTTAAAATAGTGATACTACTCCCACATATGCCTCTCACATAACTGGCATTACATTCATTGTTGTTTTGCATGTTTTTGTTTTTTGCCAGTCCTGGGGCTTGAAGTCAGGCCCTGGGCTCTGTCCCTGAGCTTTTCTTTGCTCAAAGTTAGTGCTCTACCACTTGAGCCATACCACCACTGCCAGCCTTTTTCATCAATTTTTAAATCTAAATTGTAATGTAATGTAGGTAACTAGGTAACTATTACAACTCAGGAGACTGAGATCAGAAAGATGGCAGTTTGAGGGCACCCTGGCTCTAATGCTAGGAGCACCTCCATTTTAAGGCACACATCCACACTCCAAAACAAAACAAGGCACAGGAATGCATGCCACATTTCTGCCTGGGAAGCACAGGTATGAGATCTTGGTCCACGGCCTTCTATGGCAAAAACTGGGACCCCATTAGAAAACCTAAAGCAATAAGAGTGGGGGTCATGGCACAAGTGGTAGTCTACAACAAGGCCCTCAGTTCAGACATGTTCTAGCCCCCCACCCCCCAAAAAAGACATAATTTCAAATGTTAAAATGTATTTGCTTAAAAATTTAATTTTCTACAAGTAACCCTACTTATTTTTATGAATCTTGGCTTACAGGGGGAATTTACCACTGGAGCCACACCTCTAATTCTGGCTTGTCACTGGTTAATTGGAGATTGTTTGCCAGGGCTGGCTTAGACCTCTACTTTCTGAGTAGGTAGCATTATAGGTAGGAGCCATCGATAACCACATATGGTGAATTATTTTTTAAAATGTCTACTCAATCTACGCATACACCTTTATGAATTAGCTTGGTATAGTAGTTAGAACTTCTAGTTAACTGCTTAATAAACTGCCCACAAATCTAGTTGCTTAAAACAATAATTTATTAATATACACTAAATGGATAGAAAAACCAAACAGGCTCTGTTGAGAGACGGGCATCAGCAGGAGAGGAGCGGGTGAATTAAGTTGAAGTACTTTATTTGCATATATGAAAACAGAACAATGAAGTCTGATGAAATTGTTTTAAGAGGCAATAAGGGAGAGTGATGGGGGGGAGGTTAATAGAGTATATTGTATGCATGTATGAAAAATGTCACAATGAAGTCCCCCTCGTAGAACTAATATATGCTAATAAAGACCTTAATTAAAAAAGCCATACCGTTCCTCACAATTCTGAATTAGGAACTCAAATGAGGGGGGTTGGGGGGAGGCTTTTTCTCTCTTTGTTTGAAGGCCCAGCTGGGGTATAATGATGCAAACAGCAGAGGCCTGGGGGTGGGGAAAGGCTGAGTGGCTCTAGCTCAAGGCCCTTCAGGGTGGCCTGAGCTTCAAGATAGTAAAGTACAAATTTCTAATCCTTTTATAGCCAGTTTATATTGGCTAAAGCAGGCCTGCACTGGCTTTTAGGGGAAGGTACATAGAATTCTAGCTCTTGAGCTAAGTGTCCAAACATTCGTGTCTATCTTCAGTTCCCTATAATACCACTGTAAATGCTTCTGGAAAATTCCAACTAGGTTCAACTGTGTGTGGGAATTCAAACATTAATGTCCAGATGGCATATAGGCTGGCCAATCTCAGTCATTTCAGAGAGAATGCATATGTGTAAAGACATATCTCTAATTTTTGCTCCCATATTTATAAACACTAGTCCGAGAATTAAGACCATTACCCTGCTTCTGCTGATAACATTTCCTGTATTTCCAAGTGGCTCTGGCTTTCCAGAAAGAAAATGAAGTGCTGCCCTCTGCTGGCTTCCCTAACAACCTGCAAATTTTCTGCTCTCTAGGTTGGGTCTGTTTGATAGCGAAGGTTAACACCAACCCCAAACAAAAATTTAGGGAAAAACAAAACTTTATAGATTTCCAAGCTCTAAATTTACAAAAAGCTACTACCTAAAGGCTGAGGATGAAACTTAACGATAGAGCACTTGTCAGCACAAGGCCCTCGGTTCAATCAAAGCACCATGAAAAACAAATAGCTGTGTATACCCCAAATTCAAGCACCCTGTGTATCTTAAGTGTTTCTCCCAGGATAACAATCCAAGTCACAGTGCAGCATATTGGAACATGTTTAAGTGGTTCTAATTTATTGCCAGTTTTGAAAAGCCACCCCTCTGGGCTGGTTAGGAGCCCTGACACTGCTGCCTAGCTACCAAATGCAAACACATCATTTTCGGGTGAAGCCTGTTAATTTTTCAGTTACCTGATTACAACCTGAAGACAACACTAACTAGGACAGAATTGCATAACTGATCAATATTTAATATGAAAGCCAAACCAAGAAGATATGGCCTCAGGCATCCAACCACAATAAGATGAGAACCAGGTTCATTTCCATAAAACAAAGCCGATATTAGCAAAGCTTTAGTAATAATTGCACCGCACAGCAAAACAAAAACACCACCCTTTATTTAACAGGCAAGAAGGCTCATCTTTCAAACTTTTATTTCAATGCAATTATCTGGGGAAGACTTTAGATTTTGTTAAAAGCAGCCACGTCCATGGACTGCACATAGTCCTCAAAAGCAGTGATCTGTTCCTCCAGCATGTCTGTTCCTACTTTATCATCTTCCACTACACATTGTATTTGAAGCTTCTTAATTCCATATCCCACTGGAACCAGTTTAGCTAAAAATAGGATTAAGAAAAAATCTTAGAAAAGTGTGGAGGGGCAAAGGTTGAGAATGTACACAAATTAAACACTCATTTCAAAATACAAAAGCTAAACTCACAGGACCCCCAGACTAAGCCATCTGCTTGAATGCTTCGGACACACTCCTCCAATTTTGCCATATCTGTTTCATCATCCCAGGGTTTCACATCTAGTAAGATGGAAGACTTGGCAACAAGTGCAGGTTCTAGAAAAGTAAGAACAGCATTATATATTTAAGTAGCATTCCCCCCCACCATAACCCAAAATGACCTGTTTTGGAATGGATCTTCTCCATAAACAAAATTTACAAATACATTTTGTCTGTCACACTGTGTGCCCTCTTTCTGTTTGGCTAAGAAAGAAGTGTTTAACTGTGTAACAGTTTCTTTCCCACAGAGGAATGCCACAACTGTTATCATGAGAGCAGCTGCAGACCAGTAGCTGTGGAAGTTTTAGGAACTGTAATCACACCTGTAATCCTACTCTGGAGGCTGAGATCTAAGGATCAATGTTTAAAGCCAGCTCGAGCACAAAAGACTTACCTCCAACTAACCTCTAGAAAAAAACAAAAAACTGGGAAGTGGGGCTTGGCTCAAGGACAGTACCTAAGCCGAGTTAAGTCTCATTACCTACCAAAAAAAAAAAAAGGGTGGGGGGTGGCGGTGGGGACAGCTCTAGTGGTAGAGCACCTGCCTAGTATACACAAAGCCCTGGGTTTGATTCCTCAGTACCACATACACAGACAAAGCCAGGAGTGGTGCTGTGGCTGAAGTGGTAGAATGTCAGCCTTAAGAAAGTTCAAAGACAATAGCTAGACCCCAGAGTTCAAGCCACAGGACTGCTCAAAATGATAACAAAAAAATTGATAGATTTGACCTAATAAAAAAAAATGCTTGAAAAATACTATGAAATGGGCTGGGTGGCTCACACCTGTAATCCTAGCTGCTCAGGAGGCTGAGATCTGAGAATCGTGGTTCAAAGCCAGCCCAGGCACCAAAGCCCAAGGGAAAGTGGGGCTGAGGCTCAAGGGGTAGGGAAGGAGCCTTGAGCTGAAGAGCTCAGGGACAGTTCCCAGGTTCAGAGTTCAAGCACCATGACATCCCACCAAAAAAAAAAAAAAAAGGCTGGGAGTTTGGCCTACTAGTATAGTAGCATGCACTAAGACTGGGGTTCAATCCTCTGTACCACAGACATAGAAAAAGCCAGAAGTGGTGCTGTGGCTCAAGCGGTAGCACTCTAGACTTGAAAAAAAACCAACACCAAGGACAGTATTCAGGCCCCGAGTTCAAGCCCCAGGACTGGCAAAAAAAAAAAAAAAAAAGAATGAAGAGAACAATTACTAATTGACCTACTTTTGGCTTTCTTTGACTCATACTGTGCAAGACGTTCTTCCCGAAGCTTCTTTGCTTCTTCACTTTCCTGTGCAAAAAGAATATAATAAACCTCAACAAAGCTGTGTTTTTTTCTTTTGCTTACAGCTGTTAGAAGAGCGATCATAAAAATAACCAGTTTAATCAGAAAAAAGCAAATCCATCATGAGGCTCAGCCGAAAGATGGTGATTTGATTTTATTCATCATGTAACCAGTGAGGATTTTTTAAGAAGCAGAAAATAACGTGAAGCCAGGGTTCAAATCCAAGTAATATGGCTTATGCACAAAGATAACTTGCCTCTTAATTTACTTCCTTAGATAAAATCCCTCCTCATAAAATACACACCTCCTCATCATCAGACCCAAAGAGATCAATGTCATCTTCATCTTTACTCTCCACAGCTCCGCTTCCAGTGGTGTCTTCCACACTGGCAGGGCCATACTTGCCCAAAGGTTTCTTCACTCCAGGCAGGCTTAAAAAAAAAATCATTTTGAATTACCTGTCCAACTCTTTTTCTTTAAAAAAAAAAAAAAATCATTCATGGGGCTTGAACTCTGGGCCTGGAGTTCCCTGAGTTTTTCAGCTTAAGACTACCACCCTACCCCTTGAGCCTCAATGGCACTTCTGGCTTTCTGATGGTTAATTGGAGGTAAGCATCTCATGGACTTTAGTGCCCCAGGCAGGCTTTAAGCTTAGTTCCTCCAGAGTAGGTAGGATTATAGGCATGAACCACTCACTGCACCCTGCTGTCTTAACTCTTTACCCAACAAACATTAGTAGCATGTAAGACATTATAATCAAAACTCACTACGATGAACTCTATCAATACTTGTTTAAGACCTCATTAAATATGCTCACTCAGTTCCAGTCTTAGTGAGCATTCTCCCAAATTTCCACCCTTCTTGGCTAGACTGAAACGAATGAGCCACCGTCTTTTCACACTGTGCCTCCTCCCATAAGGGTGGAAGCACATTGGCAAGGTAATGTGGGTAAAGCTGAACTGCTGCCGCCCATGTCCTCCTACCTGTTCTGTTCAGTCTCTTGGCCTAAGATCACAAAGAAATTTACAATGTCCTAATAAGTAATGGGGGTACACTCTTGTAAGCCTGAAAGGTTCTCCCTATTTCTTCAAGTGAACACGAGGACTCTTTTACCTGCCCTTTTCCTTTTCATAGGATTTGATGTGATTATACCAACGTAGGGCATGACATAAATCGGCAGGCGGCGGGCCGGAGACTGCCTCAAAAACTGCCACATCTGCTTGCGAGGGTACATACCTGGGGATAAGACACAAGAACAATTAAACATATATCCTTGGAAGAAATGACAGGACATCAACCTCGACGCACCCTACACTCGACGACATGGTAATTAATGGGACCACACCTTTTTACTAGCAGGCTGCCTAAGCCTTCTTAGATGTATTTAATGAGGAGCTGCTTAAGATCAGAGACCATCTATGGAGGTCGAGGGGCTTTCTCGGAGGAATGCCTGTTCCTCGGGACATCTCTAAGGTCGCAGCCCCTCTTCTTTAATGCTCGACTAACTAGACAAGAGACTTGGCGAAACCCGATGGAACCCCAAAAAATAGGAAAAGGGGGAGCAGTTGAACTCTTCTTCGCTTGCCCCTCGCTGCAGGCCATGCTGGACTAGCACGTAGGCCCCGGAGAATCCCAGCGTGCCGGGCCCGGCCTTCCTTCCCGGGCGCCGGTCGAGCCTGCGCCACGTGGCCCCGTCCCCCCCGGCCCGCGCGGGCAGCCGCCCCGTCCGCTCACCCCTCGATGTAACTCTTGTCCGCCAGGTAATCATTGAGCACCTGGAGGCCCGCGGGGCTCTTGAGATCTCCGAAGCCCATGGCCGCGGGTGTGTCCGGGAGCTGGGTAGCAGCGAAGAGAAAGAGCGAGACAAGCCCGCGCCTCGCGTTAAGGCAGGGGAAAAAAAAAAAAAAAAAAAAGGGTCCAAGCCGGCCGGAAAATTCCTTATATAGAGATGGAGGCGTTTCCCGCCGCGCCGGCGGGAGGTTAAAGGTCAAGGAGCCGCACCACTTCCTTCAAGCCAAATCGGGCGTCCGGAACTCAGGGATCCACAACCCGTCCGCAGGACTCCCCGTACGTTCCGAAGAAAATTATAAAACAGCGGCATGTCTTAAAAAAAAAAAGGTATCTCCGGGATTCTGAAAAGTTTAAAGAGGCCCGCCCCCTCCGAGTGCCGGAGATGACCGAAGACGCTCGGCCTCCGGGGTCTCAGCCACTTCCGGCGGAACTGCAGGTCCTAGACTTCCTCCTCGCCGTCTCCCCGCCCACTCGCCGTCCGCCGGATGGGAGGGGCCGAATGGTCGAACCCCGAGTTTCTAGTCCCTTCTGGCTTTCCGTCTCGCCGGACTCCGGCTGATGGGAGAAGCCGAGGCAGCCATCTTGAAATAGCGGCCGGGTTTCTGAGAGGGGTCAGCGTGAACTTAAAAGCGTCTGGCGGGCGGCCTCGACTCTTCCGGGGAGAAGGTGAGGTCGTGTTGAAGCGGAAAGGTTGAGGTGTCTCGGCGGAAGGTTTTATTTCTTGGCCGGACGGTTTTCTTTGGGTCCGCGCGACTTCTGTCTCCTCTTGTCCTTGGCTGGGCCCCGCCTCCCGTCACCTCTGCGGGGAGGGTCCTCCGCCTGGGTCCGGGTGCAGGCTCCCTTCCCCTCCGCGCGGGGAAAGCGGAGCGGTCCCCGGCGAGGAGGACGAGGCGTCTGCACCCCCTTCTGTCACCCGTGCCCCGGACGCCGGCGTGGAGCGCCTCCTCCAGATCGCCACCTCTGCTGCTGCCCCTGGAACCGAATGTCCTCTCGTTGGCTGTCGCTCTAGCAATCGCCCCGGCCTCTCGTTTCATGGAGCGGGAAATTGGGGTGGGGGTGGGGGGAAGACATTTGACAAGTATGTATGTATGTATTTATTTATTTTTTGCCAGTCTTGGGGCTTGAACTCAGGGCCTGGACACTGTCCCTCAGCTGCGCTGCGCTCAAGGCCAGCACTCTTATCGTTTGAGCCACAGCCCCGGCGTTTTCTGTTTACGTAGTATTGAGGAATCGAACCTTGGGCCTCATCCATGCTAGGCAAGCAGCGTACCCACTAAGCCACATCACCAGCCCACACATCCATCTTTTTATGTTGGAGCTGTGTAATCCCATTTGGTACGGGAGGTTGAACAAGTAACACATATATCGCCTGTCTGAAGTGAACGCTACTGCTATGTTGTCTTGGAGACAAATATTAAAATTTTACATTTGTCTAAAATGCTGGCTTTTGATTTATTAATTTGGGGATGCTGATTTTTGAACCTCAGGGGACTTGTACGTGCTAGACAAGCTGTCTACCTCTCAGCAGCACCCTCAGCCCATCCGTTGTTGATTTTGAACGTCTTCTCTTTCTGGAAATTGAGCTATTTTATTATACAACATGTTTTTGGTGGTTGTTTTATTGTGAGACAGATGCTCACAATACGCCCCAGATTGACCTAAAACTCAAAATGTGTTGCTCAACCTTCAGAGTACTAGGATTAGAGTCGTATGCCAACTATATCATAGTACTTTTAAGTTTTTCATCATTTGTTATAATTGTAAAACAATCCTGCCCAATCCATTGTATTAGCATTAAGTACTGCTTCTTAGCTGATGATATAGCTAGCAAAAGTTAATGTCTCAGACTGAGCACTCTCAACTACTGTATTTGAGGGAAAACATTAGGCTTTGGGATTGTTCAGTGACAATGTATAAGAAGTATTATAAGACCTCATTTAACTAAACAACCCCCAACAAAACTACAAAAAAAGTTTGTAATAAGGTGGGGTTTTCCTATTGTAATATGACTCTTCTTTATTTTATTTTTAGCAATATGTTAAGGATACCTGTTAGAAGGGCCTTAGTAGGCCTTTCCAGTTCTCCAAAAGGATATGGTGAGTTTGTGTTTTAATGACTATTGGACTTTATCTTTGTAAATTTATAGGTCCATGGAATATTTCTTCACAAATTCTAAACCTATAATAAGTTGTCAGAATATTTTTTGGCGGGGGGGGAGGGGGGGGGACTCTGGCCTGGGCACTGTCCCTGAGCTCTTCAACTCAAGGCTGACACCCTACCCTTGAGCCAGAGCCCCACTTCCAGTTTTCTAGAGGTTAATTGGAGATAAAAGTCTTTTGTGCCCAGCCTGGCTTTTAACCTTGATCCTCAGATCAGCCTCCTGAATAGCTAGGATTACAGGCGTGAGCCACTGCTCCCGGCTATCAGAATAATTTTTAAAATAAAACTTTACATTAGTTACAAAAATTAGTATCAATATGTATGTCAATAACAATGATCATCTTATAATATTTTATTTTTTCTGCCAGTCCTGGGGCTTGAACTTGGAGCCTCAGTGTTGTCCTTGGGCTTTCTCAAGGCTAGAGCTCTACCACTTGAGCCACAGCACCATTTCCAGCTTTTTCTATGCATGGTACCGAGGAATCAAACCTGGATCTTTGTGCGTGCTAGGCAAGCAATCTACCAATAGGCCAAACTTCTGGCCCAACAATGGTCGTTTTTATTTTGAAAAGTGGTATTAATAGTCTCAGTTTAAATTACTTTTTTCTCAGTTTTAATGACCATATTCCATTTAATACTCAAGACTGAAAAGGCTTTTTTCATAATTCACTATTTTAAAAGTTTGGATTTAGAGAAAGTATAAAATGAAGAAAATTCTATGTATAGTTAATCTACTAATCTCAGTTTCAAGAAGTACATCTTCATTAATTTGTTTTGTAACTCATTATTTTTAGGGTCAGTTCGAACAACTGCAACAGCAGCAAGCAACTTGATTGAAGTATTTGTGGATGGTCAGTCTGTCATGGTAGAACCAGGAACTACTGTCCTTCAAGTAAGCACATGTTTTAATTATACTTGTGAATATACGTGGCACTTTTTCTGACTTTTTAAAAAGCACTTTATTTCCTTTACACCCTTTATTTATATCTAAAAAAAAAACTATAGATAGTAAAGTTATATGAAAATAGTTTGAATTTTCAATCTTGATATTTAAAAGTGAACAATCATTTATATACCATGAAACTTTTTTTTCTTTTTTTTTGGTTTTTATTTCCATCTTCCAAGTGACACGCATTAAGAAAATTGAGGGCCAGTAGTTGTGGCCTAGTGGTAGAGTGCTTGCCTACCAAGCATGAAGCCCTGAGTTTGATTCCACAGTAACACATACACAGAAAAAGCCAGAGTGGTGCATTGGTTCATGTGGTAAAGCACTTGCTTTGAGAAAGCCCAAGGACTATCCCCAGGACCTGAGATCAAGCACCAGGACTGGCAAAAAAAGAAAAAGAAAATTGAAATTACCATAAATAAATTGCTAGTTGTCATAGGTCAGTTTGTAAAACAGTAACTTTAATTTGTTTTGAGCCTTCTTGGTCCTTTTCACTTTATATACTTTTTTTTTCCTAACGACATTTCTATGACTATGTTCTATAAAGCAGGTGTATGAAGGGCAATCTTTTCTTGAATTCATACCTTAAATATTTAATTTCTCTAGAAATAACAAATTTGGTCATGGAGAAGTGGTGCTTCATTCCATCTGCAGGTTATCACAGAGCTAAATTGTTCATTTTAGCATTTATTTCTGGACTATCTCCCAGGAATACATATGTAAGTACTAAATATGTAACAGAACTGTGTTCAAGGTACAATGGAAAATGTTTTGACATAAGAGTTGGTAGAAAGAGTTTTCAGTGGTATCTTAGTTGATCCCAATGATGAAAAGGTATATTTATATGTGAAGATGATAATGCATTTTTTATAGAAAAAGTAATTAGGTAAAACATGCTTAAGTTCAGGAATCTTTAAAATGTGTTTTAATAATACATGGTATAAAAGACTGGGAGTAGGGCCTAATGATGGAGTGCTTGTATAGCACGCATAAAGCCCCGAATTTACTTCTTTGGTACCAGATACACCGAAAAGGCTAGACGTGGGTGGTGTGGCTCGAGTGGTAGAGTGCTCATCTTTAGAAAGCTCAAGGACAGTGCCCAGGCCCTGAGTTCAAGCCTGAGGACTGGCAAAAACCAAACAACAAAACCTGGTATTAGTAAAAGGTGAGATGACAGGATATCAAGTAATTGACACAGATATGGTCATGAAATAAAATAGTTGCTAATTAAAGAACTTAGTAGAGAGGAATATGACTTAGTGGTAGAGTACTTATCTAGCATGCATAAAGCCTTGGGTTCAATTCTTCAGTACCACAGAAAAAGCCAGAAGTGGCTCTGGGGCTCAAATAGTAGAGGGCTAGCCTTGAGGGGGGAAAAGAGAAAAAAAATAAAAGGTAGCTCAGATAGCTCCGGAACAGTGCCCAGGCCTGAATTCAAGAAAATTTAATAGCTACTTAGTAATTTGGCTATGACCTAGAAGTTGGTATCTAGAAAGAAGAAAAAGTGAAGAAGGTAAAGAAAGATTACATTGTATTTTCAGAGAAGGAAATTTTTTAAAAATCCTAAAATACTAGTAGTAGTAGTATGAATGAAAACAAAATGGAGAGAATAGGGAAGGATAAACAGGCCTTGGAACAATAGATGACTAAGGAAACGATGTCTTTTTTTTTTTTTCTTGGTTGTTGTTTTAGCTTATTAAGGAATGTATGTTGGGGAAAATAAGCTGTCTATTGAATGTACATGTCTAAATATCTATTTAAGCCTGAAGCTTAAAGGGCCGTACCTGCAAGTGCAGGCCTAGATGTAAATGATACAATATGTAAACATGGGGTGTTGATGTTTGTTTTGTTTACCTTTATGCCTGTTGCATCTGACACATGAGAACTTAATAAATATTTTTGCTGACTAAATAGGAAAAATACTGGAAACTGCAAGATTACTTCACAGTAAAAGCTGAGGGGTGAAGACCTAACTAGAATATATAAACATATGTATTCTAGTTAAATGAAATAACAGAAAAGGAGAGGAGATAATTGGTGGGGCAGGTTTAACTTTCCTTATTCGGGAAAACAGAAACTTGCAAGAGACTGAGCGAGGGAGAATGTGAGTACAGTAGTGGAACATGTCATACCAAAGACAAAACTACATGCTGCTGTCTAGATCGTATGGGAAAGGAAGGGAGCCCAGAGGACACATGGAGGAAGTCTGGGTATGATTAGAGTTTGAAGAGGAAGCCTTTGTGGACAATGATCGAAAGTAAACATAGAAGCCTTCAGCACTGAATGGTGCTTTCTTCTTCTTTTTTTTTTTAAGTCTGAGAGAATTTTATATCTAGTTAACTCACAAAAAGCCAAAGCAAGGCTAGGTGCAGTGGCTCATGCCTGTAATCCTGGCTACTGAGGAAGCTGAGATCTGAGGATCAAGGTTCAAAGTCAGCCCCAGCACTCAGAATGATGCTTTCTTTACTTCCTTCTACATAAGGTGAAAGCATGCTGGTTACCTTAGATTTTCTGAGGTACCTTTAGATTGGTAGGTTGAAATCAAAAGCGAAGAAAGTGATAAGTCTCTTCAGAAACTGAAGTTAAAGTAGATTGAGAAGCTGGGAGTTTAGCCTAGTGGTAGAGTGCTTGCCTAGCATGCACAAAGACCCAGGTTCGATTCCTTGGTACTACATACATAGAAGAAAAAAAAAAAAAAAGCCAGGAGTTGTGCTAAGGCTCAAGTGGTAGAGCTCTAGCCTTGAGAAAGTTCAAGGACAGTGCTCAGGTCCTGATCAGGCTCAAAACCCAGGACTGGCAAAAAAAAAAAAGAGAGAGAGAGAAAGAGAAATATTTATGGATAAAACCAATATGAGGAAGTGGCAATATGGCTCCAGAAGTAGGGGGGGTACCTTTGAGCTGAAGAGCTCAGGGACAGTGCCCAGGCCCAGAGTTCAAGTCCAATGACCAACCAAAAAAAAAAGTATCAGTCAGCCAGGTGCAGTGGCTCATGCCTGAAATCCTAGCTAGTCAGGAGGCTGAGATCGGAGGATCGCCGTACAAAGGCAGCCGGGGCACTAAAGACCATGAGACTCGTATCTCCAATTAACCACGAGAAAACTGGGAGTGGTGCTGTGGCTCAAGAGGTAGGGTGGTAGCCTGGAGCTAAAGAGCTCAGGGATAGTGCCCAGGCCCAGAGTCCAAGCCCCACAACTGAACAAAAAAAAACCAATATGAGGGCCTCTTTTGTCCCCTTCTAGTTAATCAACAGTATGGTTGTATCAAGTTAATATAGTGCAAAGTCATGTTTTTTCCTTTGTCTTCTAGGCTTGTGAGAAGGTTGGCATGCAGATCCCTCGATTCTGCTATCATGAAAGATTATCTGTCGCTGGAAACTGCCGGATGTGCCTGGTTGAAATCGAGAAAGCTCCCAAGGTACCTGATATATAGAATTCCACAGCATATTGTAGAAGGTAGAAGACTTTAAATCTTTTAGCAAACCTTTACAGTGCTGTTATAGAGGATATCATCTCTGTAAATTCAATGTTTTGTTTTTTTTGTGTGTGTGTGGGTTTCATTTAAGAACTGAAAATGTAGTTATAGATATGCTTTTTTAACATAAGTATCATATAATGGTAACATCTACAAATTAAAGGTGATTTGTGTGGGGGTGGGCATGGGTATGTGTGTGTACACACACACACATATGCATTGATACCAGGGCTTGAATCAGGGCCTCACACTCTGGCTTAGCTCAAGGCTGGTGTTTTACCACTTGAGCTAGCTTGTTTTTCATTTAATTAGAGATAAAAGTCGCTCAGATTTAAATGTCTGGGCTGGCCTTGAACTATGATTCTTTCATCTAAATCTGAAAGCAGCTAGAACTATCACAGATATGAATCACCTTTTTTCCTTTTCTTTCTTTTTTTTTTTTCTTGGTACCAGTCCTGGGAATTGAACTTGGGGCTTAGATGTTATCCCTGAGCTTCTTTTGCTCAAGGCTAATGTGTACCACTTGGGCTCTTTTAATAGAGATAAGAGTTTCACAGATTTTCTTCCCCAGCTGGCATTGAACAGCTATCTTCAGATCTGTTTCCTGAGTAGCCAGGTTTATAGGCATAAGCCAGTGATGCCAAGTGAAAAGCTCAAAGCATTTTTTTCTTGTTGTTGTTGGAGTTTTTTTTGTTATTGGGGTTTTGGTTTTTTTGTTTTGGGGGTTTTTGTTTGTTTGTTTGTTTGTTTTGCCAGTTCTGGCTGGAGCCCAGGGCCTGAGCACTGTCCCTAAGCTTTGTTGTTCAAAGATTACACTCTATCACTTAAGCCGCAGCTTTCTTCTGGCTTTTTTAGTTGGAGATGAAAGTCATGGATTTTCCTGCCCAGCGTAGCATTGAACCATGATCCTTATATCTCAGCCTCCTCAGTAGTTTTTTAATGTTTTGTTGTAGAGCAGAGTAAGAAATTAATCTACTCTTTGTTATTTTGCTATAATAAAATACCGGAGAGGTTATTTTGTAAAATAGCTGATTTACGTAGCTGGCCTCTATTGAGGATCTCTAGCTGCTTCATAAAAGCTCATTTTCATGAGAACTAACTTTTTTCCTAGTCACATAGCTCGAACTTAGGGCCTGGGAACTGTCCCTGAGCTGCTTTTGTTCAGGGCTAGCACTCTACCACTTGAGCACAGTGCCATTTCTAGCTTTTTCTGTTCATATGGTGCTGAGGAATCAAACCCAGGGTTTCATGCATGCTAGGCAAGGTCTCTACCACTAAACCATATTCCCAGCCCTCCCCTTCCTTTTTTGGGTGTGTGTGGGGGTATTGATTGGGCTTGAACTGCAGTACTGTCCCTGAGTTTTTTTGTTTTTTTTGTTTTTTGTTTTTTTTAGCTATTCCTGGCTTAATCTCAGGGCCTGAGCACTGTCCTTGGGCTTTTCAAGTCTAGACCTCTACCTCTACCACTTGAACCACAAAACCACTTCCGGCTTTTTGTCTGTATGTGGTACCAAAGAACCAAATCCGGGTATTCATGCATACTAGGCATGCACTCTACCACTACTAGGCCAAACTCTGCCCCTCCCACCTCCTACCCCCACTTCCCGCCCCAAGTTCATTTGCTCAAGGCTTTTGCTCTACAACTTTGAGCCACAGCCCCACTTCTGGTTTTCTCTTAGTTGATTGGAAATAAGGGTTTCATGGGGGTTTTCAGCCTGGACTGGCTTTGAACCATAACTAACTAGTTTTTATAGGTATGAGCCACCAGCACCCATCATGAGAACTAGCTTAATCCTATGGACCTAATTTCTCTGAGGAATCAGATCAATTTTTCATAGCCCAATTACCTTTCACTAGACTGCATCTTCTAAAGGTCTGATCCCTCCACCTTTCAATGCTATTAGATAGGTATGAAGTGTTCAGCACATGACTCTTAGGGATAGGTCATCATGCAACCATAGCAGTGTTTTATTTCTTTGTTATAAGATGAAGGGTCAGATTAGCACATTATGATTATGGAGACTTAAAATTTTTCTAAGTACGCTCTGGTTTTAAAAGTATATAGAATTTGGGGCCGGGAGTTTGGCCTAGTGGTAGAGTGCTTGCCTAGCATGCACGAAGACCTGAGTTTGATTCCTCAGTACCACATACATAGAAAAAAGCCAGAAATGGTGCTGAAGCTTAAGTGGTAGAGCTCTAGCCTTGAGAAAGTCAAAGGACAGTGCTCAGGCCCTGAGTTCAAGCCCAGGACTGGCAAAAACAAACAAACACAAACAAACAAAAGTATGTATAATTTAATGCTTTTCTATAATTGAATTTTCTGCACACTTGGTTGCTTATATTTATATAACTTTTTGTTTTTCCCCTTCAAATTCTAGGTTGTAGCTGCTTGTGCCATGCCAGTAATGAAGGGTTGGAATATCCTGACAAACTCAGAAAAAACTAAGAAAGCCAGGTATTTACTAATGTAGTAGGTTTTCTTTTATCTCTTTTTCAGTATTGAGGATTGAATCATAGGCTTTATTACAGGTTTGACAGGCATTCCTAGTTCTATCGCTTGAGCTATAATTGCAGACCTTTTATTTTTTTATTGACAGTCCTGAGCACTGTCCTTAGGCTTTCTCAAGGCTCGAGCTCTACTATTTGGGCCACAACACCACTTCCGGCTTTTTCTATGTGGTACAGAAGAATCAACCCTAGGCCTTCATGCTTGCTAGGCAAGCACTGTACCACTAAACTAAACTCCCAACCTACAGACCTTTTATTTTTATTTTATGTTTGCGATAGGGCCTTTCTACCTTTGTCTGAGCAAAAAAGATAGGAAAATTAAAACAGGCTTTGTTGGGAGTTGATTAGCTATAGGAGAGTGGAATAAATGAAGACTTAATATTAAGATGAATATTGTAAGAGGTTGGGATGTAAAAATAGAATAATAAAATTTATTGAAATCCTTCTAAAAAGAAGGAAGCAGGGGAGTTAAGAGAGAGTGACATAGTGAGTTTGATTGGGGTACATTTGTATACATGAATGGAATTGTTAAAACAGAACCCCTGTATACCTGATTTATGCTAAAATAACTCATAATTTCAGGGCTGGAAGTAAAGCTGAATGGTAGGTAGAGCATTTGCCTAGCATCCAACAGCCTTGGACTTGATCCACAACACTGAAAAAAAAAAATTAGAGCTTCCTAGAATCTGTACATTTTATTCTTAATGCTTATTAACATTTTCTACATTGTGTACTTAGACTCCTACTAGAATGATAGATTGCCATTTCTATAACAAATATAAAACTAATAGTAACTATAAAAAAGTGTCTGTGAAGATTATTTAAATAGCCTATGTAAATAAGTCTTTTTGAGTAGTAGCTATTTGTGTCATTTTTTTTTTACAATTTTTCATACAGAGAAGGTGTAATGGAGTTCTTACTAGCAAATCATCCATTGGACTGTCCTATTTGTGACCAGGGAGGAGAATGTGATCTTCAGGTATCTGGCAGATCTTTGTAAATCTTTTTGATTGTCTTGTCTTAATTTCATTATTAGAATAATTTCATTATTCTTTCCTAATCTGCTTAAGGACCAATCCATGATGTTTGGAAGTGATAGGAGCCGGTTTTTAGAGGGGAAACGCGCAGTAGAGGACAAGAACATTGGGCCATTGGTAAAGACCATTATGACTAGATGCATTCAGTGTACCCGGTGCATCAGGTACTTTTTGTCTTTCTATCTTCCAGAATATTATTGGATACTTACTATTCCTAAAATTTATGGAAAGAATGCCAACTTTAGCTGTGACTCATACCTCTAATCCTAGCTACTCAGGAGGCTGAGATCCAAGGATCTCAGTTCAAAGCCAGCCTGGGCACTAAAAAGCCCATGAGACTCTTATCTCCAATTAATCACTAAAAAAACAGGAAGTGGGGTTGTGTGGCTCAAGTGGTAGGGTGTTAGCCTTGAGCTAAAGAGCTTAGGGACAGCACCCAGGCCCAAAGTTCAAACCCCATGACCAACCAAAAAAAAAAAGAAAAGAAAAAAGATGACCAGCCTGGAATTTGGCCTAGTGGTTAAAGTGCTTGCCTAGCATGCACGAAGACCCTGGTTCGATTCCTTGATACCACATATATAGAAAAAGCCGGAAGTGGTGCTGAGGCTCAAGTGGTAGAGTTCTAGCCTTGAGAAAGTCCAAGGACAGTGCTCAGGCCCTAAGCTCAAGCCCAGGACTGGCAAAAAAAAAAAGAAAAAAAGAAAAAAGATGACAACTCTAGTAGCAGAATGAGCTGTTTTTAATGGATTTTTGTTGTTGTTGTTTCTTTGTGGTGGCTTTTTTTTTTTAGTTGTTCACTTTCAATATCAACTTTCAGTCTGATTTTAAAATTAATTATCTACAAGCATTCTTTCTGTAATAACTTGCCAAACATATACATATGATTTGTATGGTTTTCTGTGTGTATATTATACCTTAAGTTAAAAGCAATGATTTGTTGAATTTCATACTTGGACTATTCTTGCCATTGAAACTAATGTCTTTTTATAGTTTCAAAATTATCCTTTTGACTAGAAAATAGCTTTACTAGACCCAACCATTTGATGATAAATTTTTATATTATAGGTTTGCAAGTGAGATTGCAGGAGTAGATGATTTGGGAACAACAGGCAGAGGAAATGATATGCAAGTTGGAACCTATGTAGAGAAGATGTTTATGTCTGAATTATCTGGAAATATCATTGATATCTGCCCTGTAGGTGCCCTGACCTCTAAGCCCTATGCCTTTACTGCTCGACCTTGGGAAACAAGGTATTTATCTTTTAGTTTGGGTCAGCTTGTTTTTCTATTTTGACTGCCATTCAAAAGGTTCTGTGACTTTTGTCTTTCTAAATTTTAATCAGGTTGGTCTGTAAACATTCTTTTGGGGGGGTAGGGCAGCTATGGGGCTTGAACTCAGGACACTGTCTCTGAGCTTCTTTTTGCTCAAGCCTAGCACTCTTAACACTTGAGGTGCAGCACCACTTCTAGCCTTTTCTATTTATGTGGTACTGAGGAATCTATCCCAGGGTTTCATGCATGTTAGGGAAACACTGTACCACTAAGCCATATTCCCAGTAGTCCCTGTAAACATTCTTTTATTTGAAGAAAAGGAATTAGATTAAAGGGTAGGATGGACTTGTACAAATTGTAGTTTTCTTGGAGATGATGTTTAAGTACTTAAGCATATTTTTTTTCACCTACTCTAAAATTTTGATACTTTTAATGTATAGTCTCACTTCTTATTGTGTTTGAAGTTTTGACCATGTAGAAATGTTAGATTTTAGCCAGTTTATCGTTTTTGTGTGTGAGTATGTTGGGTCTTGAGGCTTGAACTTGGGGCATGGGTGCAGTCCCTGAGCTCTTTTGCTCAAGGCTAGCACTCTACCAATTTGAGCCATAGCTCCATATCTAGTTTTCTGGTGGTTAATTAGACAAAAAAAATCTCTTTCACACCCTTTCGTGCCCTTTCTTGCTGGACTGGCTTTGAACATGTTCCTCAAAACTCAACCTTCTGAGCAGCTAGGATTATAGGTATGAGCCACCTGTAGCCAGCTGGGGCAATTTGATTGTCAAAATAATAATAATAATAGTAAATAACAAGCTAGCTGGGTGAATAATAATAATAGTAAATACCAAGCTAGCTGGGTGCGGTGGCTCATACCTGTAATCCTAGCTACTCAGGAGACTGAGATCTGATAATTAAGGTTCAATGCCAGCCCGGGTGCAAAAGTTCCTGAGACTCTTATCTCCAATTATCCTCTAGAAAGCGGAAGTGGGACTTGGCTCAAGGGTAGGACAGTAGCATTAAGCTGAAGCGCTTAGGGACAGTGCCCAGGCCAAGTTCAAGCCCCGTTATCCATAAAAATAAATAAAAAATAAGCTAGGTGCTGGTTGCTTACACCAGTAATACTAACTACTCAGGAGGCTGAGATCTGCGTGGATCAAAGTTGAAAGCGTGCCTGGGAAGGAAAGTCTTTGAGACTTATCTCCAATTAATATTCAGGAAACTGAGAGTAAGCTGTGGCTCAACGCAATAGAGCACTAGCTTTGAGATAGCACCCAAGGCCTGAGTTCAAACTCCATGACTGACCCTTATCCCTCAAAAAAAAAAATAGTCCCGATGTAACTAATTGGATCCCCATCAAATTGTCCTCTGTCAGAAAATAGTTTTAAAGGTTTTATCACATTAAGAATTTATCTAATCCCAATACAGTGGCTCATGCCTGTAATCCTAACTACTCAGGAGGCTGAGATCTGAGGATGGTGGTTCGAAGCAAGCCTGGGCATGAAAGTCCAAAGTCTGTGAGACTCTTTTCCAATTAACTGCCAGAAAACAGGAAGTGGTGCTATGTGGCTCAAGAGGTAGGGCAATAGCCTTGAGCTGAAGAGCTCAGGGACAGCACCTAGGCTCAGAGTTCAAGTCCCACAACCCACCAAAAACAAAAAAGAAAAGAATTTACGTGATTCATGTACAATATGTAGTTTGTAGTGCTACTTTTCTGAAATTGAGAATAAAATTTATTAGATTTTCTTTTTGATAAATCTGTTATCAGAAACTTTATTCTCACCGGATAATATATGTGTATATTTTCTCAGAAAGACAGAATCCATTGATGTAATGGATGCAGTTGGAAGTAATATTGTGGTTAGCACAAGAACTGGAGAAGTTATGAGGATTTTGCCACGAATGCATGAGGACATCAATGAAGAATGGATTTCTGATAAAACCCGGTATTGTCATACTGAACTTTTGCATTTGATGAGAAATATTTATGTAATAATTTTTATAAATATTAATTTGCAAATTAGCTAATGAAAATAATACTGTGGCAGTGTGAGGGATTATTTGTCCTGGGACTTGAACTCCAGGTTTTACATTCTGGCATAACTTTCTTGCTCAGCCCTTGAGACATAACATCTAGCCTTGCATTAACTCTTGTTAACAGGAGATAGACTTTTGGAGACTTTTCTGTGCAGGCTGGCTTCAAACTGTGATGCTTTTTATCTCAGACTCAATAGCTGGGATTAAAAATATACGCCACCATCCCTGACCAAGTCTGAGGTTTTATATACTGAAAAAAATAATTCTATATCTAATTTTCATATTAATTTGGAGATAAATCACTTTCCTCCTGCCTAGAAATTTTAAAGTGGAGTAACACATTAAATATAGGAATTTGCACAACATAACCTCAAAAATATAGAAGTACTCAGGTTTTATAAATAATGACTTAGCTTTTCAGCTATAATTTTGGTTTGGGGGGATATGGTAGATCTGGGATTTGAACACAGATACTCACAATTACTAATCAGTACTCTTATCACTTGAACTACTCTGCCAGTCCTTTTATGTTGGTTAATTTTTAGATAGAGCCTTACTTTATGACCTTGTCTGCATGCCACTGGTACCAATCCATTGGTTGCTATGTAGTCTCTTAAACATTTTGTTTTCATGGAAGTGTTTTAGTTTAGGTATCTATGTGCTGGGTTTTTGTTGTTGTTGTTGTTATTTGTGGTCTTAAGTTATTAGAATTGCAAACTTGAGCCACTGTGCCTCCTGGTTTTGATTATATATTTTTGTTGTTGTAAGCTTAAGATTATTCAGTCAAATTAGAAATTTAAGAATTTTTTAAAAAATGTTTTGGTATGTTGGGTATTCAGTCTAGGGCTTTGCACATGGTAGTAAATGCTCTTACCATTTAAGCTACACCTCTAGCTCCAAATCAGATCTTATTAGATGGTAGTTTAGTTTTAAGTGCTGTCCATAAAACAGTCTTCAGTTCCTTTCCAAAAAGTCGTGGGATAGAGATCGTACTCTACTTTGTCATTGACCAATTGTATATTTAAAACATTTATTGATTTTTAAACCTGAAAATCATAGTTGCTATCTAGGTGCTGGTTGGCTCACATCTGTAATCCTAGCTACTCAGGAAGCTTAGATCTGAGGACCACAGCTCAAAGCTAGCCTGGGCAGGAAAGGCCATGAGACTTACTACTCAGAAAAAGCCAGAAGTGGCCCTATGGCTCAAGTGGTAGAGTGCTAGTCTTGAGAAGAAAAATAAACAAAAACTCAGGGATAATGCCTAGGCCTGAGATCAAACCCCACAACCAGCAGCAACAACAAAAAATCATAATTGTTTCTTCAGTGAGATTCTATAAATAATGTGATTTCTTTTGTCTAGATTTGCCTATGATGGGCTGAAACGTCAAAGACTCACTGAGCCGATGGTCAGAAATGAAAAAGGGCTTTTAACCTATACCTCGTGGGAGGATGCACTCTCTCGTGTAGCTGGAATGGTAAATTTTTTTTTAATTAAAAAAGACAAAGAGAGAGAAAGTAATACAGAATAACTATCATGTGATTTTTTTTTTTTTTTTTGCCAGCTCTGGGCTTGGGCTCAGGGCTAGAGCACTGTCCTTCGACTTTCTCAAGGCTAGCACTCTACCACTTGAGCCTCAGCACCACTTCCAGCTTTTTGCTATGTATGTGGGGTACCGAGGAATCGAACCCAGGTCTTCGTGCATGCTAGGCAAGCACTCTGCCACTAGGCCAAACTCCCGGCCCCCTATCATGTGATTTTTAAGAAATAGCTTTGCAGCCAGGCACTGTGGTTCATGTCCAGTCCTAGCTAATCAGGAAGCTGAGATCCGAGGATCCTGTTCAAAGCCAGCCCAGGCACTAAAGTCTGTGAAACTCTTACTTCCAATTAACCACCAGAAAACTGGAAGTGGCCTTGTAGCTTAAGGGGTAGCATGGTAGCCTTGAGCTAAAAAAGCTCAGAAACAATGCCCAGGCCCATAATTCAAGCCCCATGACTGACCAAAAAAGAAAGTAACTTTGCAATAAGTGAATGAATGGGTCTTTTCTTTTCTTGTGTTATAAAGATTATAATTAATCTTACATTGGATAGTTTTTGAGAGCTGTATATCAGATGTATATCAGATGTGGGAATATAAACACCATTCACACAAAATTGTTTTGTTTTGTTTTGTTTTGTTTTTGCCAGTCCTGGGCTTGAGCTCAGGGCCTGAGCATTTTCCTTGGATTTTCTCAAGGCTAGAGCTCTACCACTTGAGCCACAGCACCACTTCTGGCTTTTTTCTATGTATGTGGTACCAGGGAATCAAACCCGGGTCTTCATGCATGCTAGGCAAGCACTCTACCCCTAGGCCAAACTCCCGGCCCAAAATCTTTATCTTTTATAATGCAGTATTAGAGAAAGAACCATATGAGATAGGGACTATTTGTGGATTGATTTGACAGAGAGCACATAGAAATAAGAGACCCATCTAGAACAAGAGTATTAAAATGCCTTCCTATAAGTTTTTTTTTTTTTTGTAAATCCTGAGAGTAGATAAGATCTTGTAAGAGCAAAGGTGGAAAGAATTGGGTCAAACCCAGTGGTATGTGTTCCAAAAAAATAAAGGAAAGCAGAGAGAATAGTGTTTTAGTTAGAGAAGGGCAAGGCAGACACACAATTAAGGTCTAGAGGAGATGGTACTTTAGAAGTAGTTACATTGCAGGTAATTGTGACTCCATAGTCTTTAGACTTTTTTTTTGGCCAATCTTGGGGCTTGAACTCAGGGCCTGGGCACTGTCCAAAAGTGCTCAATGCCAGTGCTCTGCCACTGAGTCACAGCACTACTTCTGGCTTTTTCTGTGTAGGAGATACCGAGGAATCAAACTCAGGGCTTTGTGCGTGCTAGGGAAATACTACCCCTAGACCTCATTTCCAGCTCCTTTCTTCTTAAATATAAAACTTGGATGCTAACTAGCTTTACTTCACATGCACTTCTACTGTTTGCACTTTTAGATTAGTTAATAAAACTCAAATTTGTTATTCCTTGGAACATAAAAATGATTATTGTTATTTTTTCTGAGTAACTTATCAGCTGATGATAGGTTTGTTATTGATTTCCTTATCATCCATTTCTAGTTGCAGAGCTTTCAAGGCAAAGACGTAGCAGCAATTGCAGGCGGCTTGGTGGATGCTGAAGCTCTAGTAGCTCTGAAGGATATACTGAATAGAGTGGACTCTGACATCTTATGTACTGAAGAGATCTTCCCCACTGCAGGAGCTGGGTGAGAAGAAGGAAGCTCTGGTCAAGGCTCACATTATTCCTTTAAGTTACAATTATGTGTAAAACACATTTCTGGTATTAGGAATCACTATGTGATTTATGATGTGTTCTCTAAAATAGTCACTAATGTAAATTTACACATCGACCAAAATCAAACCAAGAGCCAAAGGAAAATTTAAGAGATTTAGTTAATAATAAGTATTAGAACTTTGTTTTAATTTTGATGTGTTTCATGAAGTTTTGGGGGAGTGCCATGCATTTGATGATAGTATATTCCATGGGTTTTCATCTTTAAAGAAAACTTGTATTTTAAATATTTTATTTCTAGCACAGATTTGCGTTCTAATTACCTCCTTAATACTACAATTGCTGGTGTGGAAGAAGCTGATGTAATCCTTCTGGTTGGTACAAATCCACGTTTTGAAGCACCATTATTTAATGCTAGAATTCGAAAAAGGTTAGTAATATATTTTTTTTTGATATATGACATTATTTTAGTTGATTACTAGTGTTAGTTGTAGTATGACTTAAATAATTACTAAAGGTAATTGAAGATTTGTTTTTTGCCAGTCCTGGGCCTTGAACTCAGGGCCTGAACACTATCCTTGGGCTTTTTCAAGGCTGGCACTCTACCACTTGAGCCACAGCATCACTTCTGGCTTTTTCTGTGTATGTGGTATCAAGGAATTGAACCCAGGGCTTTGTAAATGCTAGGTGAGCACTTTACCACTAGGCCATACTCCCAACCCCTGAAGAATAGTTTTAAACAGTCCATCTGACCCTCTACCCACTATTCCACCATCTCTTTAATTAATTCATTTTGTGTGTGTGTGTGTATACACTGGAACTTGACCCAGGGTTTTATACTTGCTAATTAAATGTACTACCACTGGAACTATGTCCCAGTCTTTTTATTTTGTGTTCAAGATAAGAGTCTTACTAATTTTTCCAGGCTGGCCTTGAACTAACCAATGTACTTCTTCCCTTTTTTTTCCTCTTTTCCCCTCCTTCCTCCCTTCCTTCTTCTCCTCTCCTCCTTCCTCCCCTCCTCTTTTTTTTCCTCTCCTCTTTATCTTTCTTCCTAATAATTGTAGAGTTGGGACATTCGGCCTTGATTTATATTTATTCTCTCTTTCCCTCCTCCCTCTACCCTCTCCCCTCTTCCCTTTCTCTTCTCCCCTCTCCCCTCTCCCTATGCTAGTCCTGGAGCAGGTCCTGAACTCAGGGCCTGGGCACTGTCCCTGAGCTTTTATATGGGGGCCCTGGGCTTGAATTCCAGGCCTGTGTGCTGTACCTGAGCTAATTCTTTCAATTATATTTGAACCATGGTCTTCTGGATCTGGTTCATCCTCTTGAGTGCTCAGGCCTTGATTCATGTTAGCTTTGTTTTTGGATAGTGTCAATACTGTAGTTTGAACTCAGTGCCTTATACTTGCTAGTCAAGAAATTATTGCTGAGCCACACTTGTAGTGTTTGCCTGGATCATAGTCCTATTTTATGTTTCCCACAGTAGTTGGAGTGAAAGACAAATGACATCATACCCAGATTCTGTTGAAATGGGGATTCATGAACTTTTTTTCCCCCAGTCAGGCCTGGAACCATGATTCTACCACTTCCAAGTTGCTCATAACAGGTGCATGCAACTGTTCCCAGCTATTTGTTGAGTGTGCTTGTGAACTTGCTGGCCTCAAACAGCAGTCCTGATCTAATACTGCTAAATAGCTAAGAATACATGCTTAAACCATCACACTCAGCTTTGTTCAGTTTTTACTTTTAAGTAATTTAAGATACTTAAAATAGTCTTTGTATTCTCATTTATTTATATTATTTATAAGTAATGTTAAATGAACTTAACAATATGCCATATATTATGATGCATCATCTTTGTACACGTAATTTTCTTAATCATCTAAAAATAATTTGCATGCATAGTATTCTTTTATTCTTAAATACTTCAGTATACATTGCCTGAAACAAAGACATACTCTTAATTAAGAAATTTAGTAGTCAGCCAAAAGTGGCTCAGGTCTCTAATCCTAACTGCTCATGAGACTAAGATTTGAGGAGCGGCATTTGAAGGTAGCCCAGGCAGGAATATGTAAGAGACATATATCCAGAGTGTATCCAGTTAACCAGCAAAAAACCTGGACTAGAGCTATTGCTCAAATGGTAGAGTGCGATCTGTAAGAAAGCTTAGTAAGAACACAAGACCCTGAGTTGAAGCACCAGTAAGTACTAGAATAAGACTTAAAAATCAAGGAGTGTGGGGCCAGGAGTTTGGCCTAGTGGTAGAGTGCTTGCCTAGCATGCACAAAGACCCGGATTCAGGGATTCAGTTCCTCGGTACCACATACACAGAAAAAAGCCGGAAGTGGTGCTGAGCACTCAAGTGGTAGAGCTCTAGCCTTGAGAAAGTCCAAGGACAATGGTCAGGCCCTGAGCTCAAGCTCAGGACTGGCAAAAAAAAAAAAAAAAAAAAAATCAAGGAGTATAAGGAGATAAGGGGAGGGAAATTGAGACAAAAACATGAGAAGAAGGGGTATCAGTGTGCGAGAAGTAATGCACCTACTACCTGACAAATGTGACTGTAACTTCTCTATACATTATCCCAACAATTAAAAAAAAGAGGGTGGGGGTTTGGCCTAGTGGTACAGCACTTGCCTAGCATGCATGAAGACCCAGATTTGATTCCTCAGTACCATATACATAGAAAAAAGCCGTAAGTGATGCTATGGCTCAAGTGGTAGAATGCTAGCCTTCAGGAAGAAGCCCAAGGACAGTGCTCAGGCCCTGAGTTCAAGGCCCAGGAATAGCAAGAAAAAAAAGGGGGGGTGGGGAGGAGAATAGGGAGAAAAAAGCAATTCAGTATTGACTCAAGATCACCTAATCCACAAAAAAGAAAAATTTAATATTGATGCAAGAATACTTAGTTCACAATTTATATTCGGCTTTCATAAAGTTTTCCATAATTTCTGTTGTAGCAATTTAATATTTTCTGTTCAGCATCCATTCTGAAGTAGTGTCAGGACTTTTCAAGCCCCTGTTTTATTTGGAGGCTTTGTGTGCATATACATGCATGCATATCAGTACCAGTAATGGACCTTGAGCTGGAGCTGGATGCTATCTTGAATTTTTCTCCCCCCACCCCCATCCCTTTCTCAGTGCTAATGCTTTTATCACTTGAGCCACTGCTCCACTACCAGCATTTTTTTTTTTCTTTTTGGTAGTTAATTGGAGATAATGTTTCACAGGCTTTCTTTCCCTGACTGGCATCAAACTGTAATCTTCAGATCTCAGCCTCCTGAGTAGCTAAGATTACACACATGAGCTACTTTTGCCCAGCCTTAAAAATTTATTATTATTTACAATAAAAAAAGAAGATAAAAAAAAAAAAGAATGTAGAAAGGGATCATCTTAATCAAGATACACTCAAACTAATTTGTTGAATGGTAACTCCCTTGTACATCTACTTAAAAATTTTTTTATTATTATTACTATTATTACTACTACTATTTTTGCCAGTCCTGGGGCTTGAACTCAGGGCCTGAACACTATCCTTGGGCTTTCTCAAGGCTAGAGCTCTACCACTTGAGCAACACATAGCACCACTTTTTGCTTTTTCTATGTATGTGGTACTGAGGAATGTCTTCTTGCATGCTAGGCAAGCACTCTATCACTAGGCCAAACTCCTGGCCTCAAACTTTTTGCTTTTGTTTTTGTTTTTTTGTGAGTTGTGGTACTTAAACTCTGGGCCTGGGCACTGCCCCATAGCTTTTTAGCTCAAGGCTAGTGCTCTATCCCATTGAACCAGTTCTACTTCCTTTTTGTGTTTTTAAGACTTATTAAAATTATGTAATTTATTGTCTACATTGGGAAACTTTTAAGTAAAAGAACTAGCTATTTATTACTTCATGATAACAGATAAAAACTAGCACTGTCAACAAATCATACTATATGGTTATACTTACAACTTTATAAAGTAGATCCATAGTTGTCGAGTGCACATAATATCTATGTAGTAATTTATTTACATGAACTATGTAATTAGTAGGAAATTAAAAAGATAATTGCGGTGTAAATACTGCAAAATTAAAACTTCAGATCAGTTATTCTGAGTCTTTGTTAGCATTTACCGTTAGCATTCTTGTGTACCAAGTTAATGCATTGAATTGCTTTGGATGTAAATTTTCAATAATATTATGTAAATTTTGTCTGCTGAGGTTAAATATTCTCTGAGTTTTTACATTTATTTAACATGTTCTAATTGTAAATAGAGGTAGAATCTTAAATTGATGAGACAAACTTGTGTTTAATTTATTTAGCTCTAAAAACAGTGTTGTTTTTATTTCAGCTGGCTTCATAATGATTTAAAGGTGGCCCTCATTGGCAGTCCAGTGGACCTCACTTATACATATGATCACCTGGGAGACTCCCCCCAAATACTGCAAGATATTGCTTCAAGCAACCATTCATTCAGCCAGGTGATCTCATGTTATATGTATCTAACATTATTGTTCTTCAGAAAACAAAACAAAAGAAAAAAGCCATGTATGATGGCTCTTGCCTAGAATCCTAGCTACTTAGGAGGCTGCGATCTGGATCTGAGGATCAGGATTGCAGTTCAGAGCCAGCCTAGGCACTTATCTCCAATTAACTTCCAGAAAAACGGAAGTGGTGCTATAGCTCAATGGGTAGGGCAGTAGCCTTGAGCTGAAGAGGTCAGGGAAAGTGCCCCCTAGGCCCAGAATTCAAGCCTCATGACTGACCAAAATAAATAAATAAATAAGCAAAAAAATCTATTGTTTTTAAATTTACTAATTTTGTAATAACAGAATGGTAATTGTTAGAAGATTTATTTATTTATTTATTTTGCCAGACCAGGGCCTTAGCATTGTCCTTGGACTTTCTCAAGGCTAGCACTCTACCATTTGAGCCACAGCACCACTTCTGACTTTTTCTGTGTATGTGATACCTATGAATCGAATCCAGGGCTTCCTGCATGCTAGGCAAGCACTCTACCACTAGGACACCCTCCCAACCCTGTTTAGAAGTTTTAGCAGTAACAGAAAGGAAGATAGATAAAAAGTACAGCATGTGGCTGGGGTTCTAACTCAATGGTAGATGAACTCCTGCCTCTACCATGTGATTCTTCAAAGAAATTTCATCCTATGTATTTTTACCTACTTCATGGCAGTATTGGTATTTGAACTCAGGGACTCACTCTGTCTAGGCTGGCAGCAGCCTTGATTTTTATTGGCTGTATTTAAAATAGGTATCAACTGTTCTGTCTGGGCTAGCTTCAAACTGCTGTCCTTTAGCTTTCAACTTCCCAAGTAGGTATGATTATAGGTGTGAACTATTGGCACTTGGTTCTATGTTTTTCTTTTCTTTTTTTTTTTTTTTTTTGCCAGTCCTGGGCTTTAGCTCAGGGTCTGAGCACTGTCTGTGGACTTTCTCAAGGTTAGAGCTCTACCACTTGAGCCTCGGCACCACTTCCAGCTTTTTTCTATGCATGTGGTGCCAAGGAATCAACCCCAGGTCTTGGTGCATGCTAGGCAAGCACTCTACCACTAGGCCAAACTCCCGGCCCCTTTCTTTTCTTTTCTTGTGGGTCATGGGACTTGAACTTGGGCCTGGGCACTGTCCCTGAGCTCTTCAGCTCAAGGCTACCACCCTGAGCTACAACTCTGTTTTCCTTTTTCTGGTGATTAATTGGAGATAAGAGTTTCATGTTCTTTAGTGCTCAAGCTGGCTTTGAACTGAGATCCTCAGATCTCAGCCTTCTGCGTAGCTAGGATTACAGGCGAGAGCCACCCCACCTGGCTATATGTTTTTTGTTATTTTATTTACTTCTAAGTTCCTCATGTAACTCACTAATTTATTTCTGTGTTTAATTTTCCTTAAATTAAGTACCTAATTTCTTGAGATCTTATTTCCTAAAGAATGTCTGTTTTATTCCTGATGAAATAGTTTGTTATAGGCTGGGCATGGTAGCTCACGCCTGTCTGTAATCCTAGCTACTCAGGAGGCTGAGATCTGAGGATCATGGTTCAAAACGAGCCCAGGCACTAAAGTATGGGAGACTTTTATCTTCAATTAACTGTCAGAAAATGGGAAGTGGCTCAAGGGGTAGGATGGTAGCCTTGAGCTGAAGAGCTCAGGTACAAGGCCCAGGCCCACAGTTGAAGTCCTATAACTGACACAAGAAAAAGAAAAAAGAAATATTTTACAAGTTTAAAATATTATGATCATACTTGTCAGACTTTTTCCTTTGTTTTCTGACTACCATTACTGATTTGAACTCATGACTACACATTTGATCTTCTTGAATAGCTAGGATTATAGACATGTGCCACCAGCACCTGGCTGCTCTTTTTTTTTTTTTTTTTTTTTTTGCCTGTCCTGGGCTTGAGCTTAGGGCCTAAGCACTGTCCTTGGATTTTCTCAAGGCTAGAGCTCTACCACTTGTGCCACAGCACCACTTCGGGCTTTTTTCTATGTATGTGGTATTAAGGAATCAAATTTAGGTCTTTGTGTATGCTAGACAAGCACTCTACCACTAGGCCAAACTCCTGGCCCCCCGGCTGCTCTTTATTTGTTGAAATGGTAAAGAATATGCTGGGTTTTGTTTTTTGTTTTCTTGGGTCTGGGGCTTGAACTCTGGGCCTCAGCGCTGTCTTTGAGCTTTTCAGCTCAAAGCCACCGCCCTACACCTGGAGCCACAGCCCCACTTCCCTTTTCTAGTGATTAATTGGAGATAAGAGTTTCAGGGCCTTTGGTGCCTGAGCTGGCCTTGAACCTTGATCCTCAGATCTCAGCCTACTGAGTAGCTAGGATTATAGGCGTGAGCCACTGCACCGGCTAACTATGCTATTTTTTGAGTCAAGTCCTGGAGCTTGAGACTCAGCACCTGGTTGCTGTCCCTGAGCTCTTTCCCTCAAGGCTAGTACTCTACCATTTTGTATCATTAGCTCCACTTCCTTTTTTGGGGTAGCTAATTGGACTTCCCTACCTGGGCTAACTTTGTGTTATGATCCTCAGATCTCAGCCTCCTGAGTACCTAGGATTACAGATGTGAGCTACCAGTTCCTGCCATAACTATGCTTTTTTTTTTTTTTTAATTTTCTTTGATGCTATTTAAAATTAGTTTTTTGATTTTTTTTTTTTCTTTTTGTTTGGGAAAGAAGTTCTTTCTTTGTATCCCAAGATGACCCTGAACTCATGATCATCCTGCCTCAGACTTCCCAGTGCTAAAATTACTGGTGTATATCATCATGCCTAATTATATGCCAGTTCTTTTCATTGTGGGCAGCTATATAGTTAGATGTAAGTTTACTTGGAATATTTTTATATTAAAATTCTTTTATTTTTTTTTTAATAGGTCTTAAACGAAGCTAAAAAACCAATGGTGGTTTTAGGCAGTTCTGCACTCCAGAGAAATGATGGAGCAGCTATTTTTGCCACTGTTTCTACCATTGCACAGAAGATTCGAGTGACTAGTGGTGTTAGTGCTGATTGGAAAGTTATGAATATTCTTCATAGGTTTGTTAATTGTTTTATATACTAAAATTTCAAGTAACTTTTTCTTTCCTTCCTTTTTTTTTTTTTCTTTCTTTTGTTTTGTTTTGTTTTTTGGTTGGTTGTAGGGCTTGAACTCCAGGATTGGGGGCTGTCCCTGAGTTCTTCAGCTCAAGGCTAGCACTCTACCACTTGAGCTGCAGTACCACTTCTGGTTTTCTGGTGGTTAATTTGGGATAAGAGTCTCACAGACTTTCATGCCTAGGCTGGCTTTGAACTGTGATCCTCAGATCTCAGGCTCTTGAGTAGCTAGGATTACAGGCGTGAGCCACTGGCACCCAACCTCAAATAATTTTCTATATACTTGTTCTTGTTCACTGACACTCAGATAAATAGCATTTCTGTATTCAATATAATTCATTAAAGGAGTGGTACATGATTTAGATCTCAGTAATAGGGAGGTAAATGCAGAAGTATAGATATTTCAAGGCTCTGCTTGGGCTACAAAGTGAGGTCAAGCCAGCTTGAGGATTGGTAATGTAGGTGGGAATGAGCTACATAAGTAGCCTAAGGGCTTCTCAGTGGTAGAGCTGTTGTATATTCTGTACTGGTATGCCTAGGCCTTGTTTTTTATCCCTATACTACACAATGAAGAAAGCAAAAGTAATTCACTAAATGTCTTATAATTAAGGACTTAAATAATTTTACAATTTATATAAAAGTGATTTCTCCTGGTAGTATAACAATGTTTAATTCTTTGAAAAGTGGACTTTGTTGTTGTTTAAAATAAAGGGTATCTTGCTCTGTAGTCCAGGCTAATCATGAACGTACTATACCTAGCTCTGTTTCTCTCTATTCGGTTCTACCAAATATTTTTATGGCTTTCCAATGTTGTTTTTCCATGTTATTGTTTTACTAGTACTGGGGCTTGAACTTAAGACCTTTTGCTCTTGCTTTTTTCCAAATGACTGTTGCTCTGTCATGTGGGCCATACCTCTACTTCTGGCTTGTTGCTGATTAATTGAAGATAAAATTCTTGAAGATTTGTCTACCAGAGATGACTCTGAACCTCTATTCTCACATCTCCTAGGTAGCTAGGATTATATGAGTGAGTCACTGGCTTCTAGCTCTAATGTATTTTCATATATCTCAGGGCTGCTTTTTTCTTCATCCCTATAGTTGTTTATAAATATATTATATAAAATAATGGGGGATGTTCATTTTTGGGTTTTTTTGCCCATTTGGGGGCTTGATTTCAGGGCCTGAGCACTGTTCTTGGGCTTTCTTCAAGGCTAGTGCTCTACCACTTGATCCACAACAACACTTCTGGCTTTTTCTATGTATGTGGTACCAAGGAGTCAAACCCTTTGTGCATGCTAGGCAAGCACTCTACCACTAGGCCAAATTCCCAGCCTGTCTTTTTTTTTGGGGGGAGGGGGGGTTGGTTGTGGGACTTGAACTCTGGGCCTGGTCTTCATGTATGCTGAGCATTCAGTCTACCACTAGGCCAAACTCCTGGTCCAGCATTTCATTTTTTTTCCCCTAGAATTTTTTTAATGTAATGATCTTGTGATAAGAAATTCTGCACACATTCAAAACAGAGCTTTGACACACACGTGATTAAAAATCATTCACCGTGCTGATTGTTCAGGGTAATGACAGAAATCACATGTGAGCTCAGGTAAAATTTCAACATAAAAGGAAGTTTTTTGTTTTTTTATTAAAGAATTTATTAACATTGATTTATACATCATATTTTAAATGTCATATTTAATAAACAAGTATTCAAGAAGGGAATCTCTATACAATCGCATTTCATTTTTTTCAAATTGACAGTACAGTAGCATTCTAAAAGTCTGTAACTGCTTAACAGGGTTGCCAGCCAGGTAGCTGCTTTAGACCTGGGCTATAAACCTGGAGTAGAAGCAATTCGAAAGCACCCTCCCAAAATGCTGTTTCTGCTGGGAGCAGATGGAGGTTGTATCACACGACAGGACTTACCAAGAGATTGCTTCATTGTTTATCAAGGTAAATAGCACCTGTGACACCAAAACAGAAAAGAGAGTGTGCGTGTTTGTGTGTGTTTATGGAGTAATATACTGTTTCAAAAAAACTTTGGCAATACATTTGATGGACTCAATGTTTTTTGCATTGGAGGTTTGCCTCCCCCAGCCAATTTTTGAAGCCAATTCATAGGTATTATCGTAATGTCATAGTTGACATTACTAAGAATTAATTACCTAATGCTACTTAATAACTAAATATTAGAAAATTAGAGGCGATCCAAATGTTCACAGGAGTAGTTATATTATGTCTTATACACTTATAATCCTGAGGATTGTAAATTTAATGCTAATAAAACACCTATATCAAATAAAGAAAAAAACACTAGGGTTGGGAATGCAGCTTAGTGTTAGCATACTTGCCTTGCATGCATGAAGCCCTGGGTTTGATTCCTCAGTACCACATAAACAGAAAAGGCTGGATGTGGTGCTGTGGCTGAAGTGGTAGAGTGCTTGCTTTGAGCAAAAGAAGCTCAGAGACAGTGCTCGGGCCCTAAGTTCAAGCCCCAGGACTGGCAAAACAAAACAGTCAACTTTTCAAAGAATGTTTACATTGTTACATTATTAAAAGAAATCACTTTTATACAAGCCATGTGAAATTATTTAAGTCCTTCATTACAGGTCATTTAGTGAATTAATCTTTCGTTGTTGTGTAGGGAGCATATTAGACAACTTTTCTACCACTGAGCTGCATTCCCTGTCCTTGTTTTATTGGGCAAAGTCTCACTATGTGGCTCAGACTGGCTTAACTTATTTTGTAGCCCAAATGGGATTTGAAATATCCATCCTTTTGCTTTCACTTCTCCAGTGCTGGCATCTAAGTCATGCACTTACATTTAATATAGAAATGTGGGCAGGGTACTGGTGGCTCATGTGTATAATTTTAGCTACTCTGGAGACTGAAATCAGTGGTTTGTGGTTTGAAGCCAGCTCAGTCAGGGAAGTCTGAGTATCTTATCTCCAGTTAACTAGCAAAAGGCTAATAGTAGAACTGTGGCTCAGGTAGTAAAGCACTAGCCTTGAGCAAAAAAAGCTCAGGGACAGTGTCTAGGCCCTGAGTTCAGGCCTCAGTACCAGCAGAAAAAAAGGAAATGTGTGGCTTTGAGATTTGGTCCATTTTCTTGAGTTCCATTCATTATAAATGTAATGGATATTTGGATTGTTTAGTCATAAATACTATGAAGATAACAGTGTTGCATAAACTTCTGTAATTATACATGGAAACATATATGTATATATATATATAATTATTCTTATTTATTTTTTGGTCAGTCATGGGTTTTGAACTCTGGGCCTGGGTACTGTCTCTGAGCTCTTCATCTCAAGATTAGCACTCTTTACCACTTGAGCCACAGTACCACTTCTGGTGGTTAGGGCTTAACCTCAGGCCTTATTGAGCTTTTTCTTAAATCTTTTTGATCATGGGGCTTGAACTTGGCCTGGGTGGTGTCCCTGAGCTCTTCAGTTCAAGGCTACCACCCTAACCCTACCCCACTTCCCATTTTCTAGAGGTTAATTGGAGATAAGAGTCTCAGGTCCTTTTGTTTCCTGGGCTGGCTTTGAACCTTGTCCTCAGATCTCAGCCTCCTGAGTAGCTAGGATTACAAGCCTGAGCCACTGTGTCTGGCTCTGTTGAGCTTTTTTGTTTAAGGCTAGTACTCTGCTACTTGAGCAACATCCACTTCTGGCTTTTAGGTGGTTAACTGAAGATAAGAATCTCATGAACGGGTCCGGGAGTTTGGCCTAGTGGTTAAAGTGCTTGCCTAGCATGCATGAAGACCCAGCTTCGATTCCTCGGTACCACATACATAGAAAAAAGCCGGAAGTGGTGCTGAGGCTCAAGTGGTAGAGCTCTAGCCTTGAGAAAGTCCAAGGACAGTGCTCAGGCCCTGAGCTCAAGCCCAGGACTGGCAAAAAAAAAAAAAAAAAGAATCTCATGAACTTTTCTGCTTAGGCTGGCTTTGAGCCATGATTCTCAGTTCTTAGCCTCCTGAATAGCTAGGATTTACAGGGTACTGGTTCTCTTTTAAGTAACCTTTCCTTTCATTGATTCTATAAAAATATTAGGATGATGGTATTTTTAGAATATTGTTCTATATTTTTTTCCTTTGGACTATTATTACTGACAGATTCATATATATATATATATATATACATATATATATATATCTTTGTGTGTGTGTGTGTGTGTGTGTGTGTGTGTGTGTGTGTGTGTGTGTGTGTGTATGGATCATGGGGCTTGAACTCTGCCTGAGCGCTGTCCCTGAGCTCTTTAGCTCAAGGCTACATGTCCTACTCCTGGGCTTGGGCACTATCCCTGTGCTCTTCAGCTCAAGGCTACCATCCTACCTTTGAGCCAAGCCCCACTACCCATTTTCTGGAGGTTAATTGGAGATAAGGTTCTCAGGTCCTTTTGTGTCCAGGCTGGCTTTGAACCTGGATCCTTAGATCTCAGCCTCCTGAGTAACTAGGATTACAGGTGTGAGCCACAGTGCCCTGGCTTCAGATTCCTATCTTACATACATCCAGTAACTGGTGCGTCTGAGCATTACCACTTTGTAAGTACTATTCCTCTTATATGCCTGATATATCTGTTTTGTCCTAGACATGTGTGAAGTACATATTTCTGTGTTTACACAAAATAGGAAGATACATACTAAATAGCTTAACATGGTTGATAATGAGAACTATAAATACTTAACTAGTACTGTATTGTTTTAATTTTAAAAATAATTTTCTCATTATAAAAGTAGAAGGTAAGGGCTGGGGGGCATGTATATAGCTCAATGGTAGACTGATTGCATAGGTTACATGAAGCTGTGAATTTCTTTTCCATTGGAATTTTAAGTTTTATCTTACAGTAATCCATTTACTTGGGGAAATAAAGGTTTGTTTGATTTGAGATACCGTATTACTGTGCAGTTGGTATGACCTTAAATTGAAGAGCTTCCTTCCTCAAATTCCCAAGTGCTTTGATTACAGATATCTACTATATACCTGGCTTATTATTATTTTTTTAGTAAAATACAATGTATCATTTTCTTTCTTTTTGTAGGACATCATGGTGATGTTGGAGCTCCCATAGCTGATGTTATTTTCCCAGGAGCTGCTTATACAGAGAAGTCTGCTACCTATGTTAATACTGAGGGCAGAGCTCAGCAGACTAAAGTAGCAGTGACACCACCTGGCTTAGCTAGAGAAGACTGGAAAATCCTAAGAGCTCTCTCTGAGGTATTGTTTTTGAGACATTTCTGTGTTAGTTAAGGAATATTGGCCCATATTACCTTATTAAAAATTCATAAACTGAGCCAGATGTTAGTGGCTCACAGCTATGATCCTAGCTACTTAGACGGCTGCGATCTGGGGATCATGGTTCCAAGCCAGTCCAGGAAGGAAAGTCCATGAGATTCCTATCTCCAGTTAACTACCAGAAAACCGGAAGTGGCATTATATCTCAAAATGGTAGAGCACTAGTCTTAAGGAAAAAGAGCTCAAGGACAGCATTCAGGCCTTAAGTTTAAGCTCCATGACTGACAGATAAACTGCTATGTTGTAAGGCAACTCCATTGAACAACAACTTAAAGATAATAAAATAACATTCTAGGGGCCACCGATGAGCCACCAGTACCTGGCAAGCATGTATGTACGTATGTATGATTATATGTTTGTTGGTACAAGGGATTGGATACAATGCTAGCTCTGCTCTGACATTTTGTTAATTATAATAAGGCTTGCACTCAGTCTCTGGGCACTGTCCCTGAACTTGTTTGCTCAAGACTAGCACCCTACCACTTGAACCACAACTACATTCCTGGAGGTGGGGGTTGTGGTGTTTAATTGGAGAATAGAGTCTCATAAACTTTGCTGCCCAGGCTGACTTTGAACAATAATCCTCAGATACTAGGCACTAGTGGCTCATACCTGCAATCCTAGCTACTCAGGAGACTGAGATCTGAAGATCACAGTTCAAAGCCAGCTGAGGCACAAAACTATGTGAAACTCTTTATCTCCAATTACCCACCAGAAAACCAGAAGTGGCTTTGTGGGGCCAGGAATTTGGCCTAGTGGTAGAGTGCTTGCCTAGCATGCATGAAGACCCAGGCTCAATTCCTTGATACTACATACATAGAAAAAGCCAGAAGCAGTACAGTGGCTTAAGAGGTAGAGCTCTACCCTTGAAAGAGCCCAAGGACAGTGCTCACGCCCTGAGTTCAAGCCCTGGGACTGGAGGAGAAAAAAAAGTGACTCTCTGGCTCAAGTGGTAGAGTGATAGCCTTGAGCTGAAGAGCTCAGGGACATAGCGTCCAGGCCCATTGTTCAAGCCCCATGATCTGACAAAAATATATAAATAAATAATTAAATAAAACCCTTAAATCTCAGACTTCTCAGTTCCTAGGATTATAAGTATGAGCCATTGATGTCTGGCTTGTTTATTTACTTTTTGTCAGTACTGGGACATGAAATCAAACCCTCACTTTTGCTCAGTCTTCTGACTTGTAACTGACATTCTACTACTTTAGTCACACTTCTAGTTTAGCTTTTGAAGATGGAGTTGCAGTGGCTTTTTTGCTTGGGCTGAGTCATCTAGGACTCAGCTTCCAGAGAAGGTTATTATAGGCATGAACCATTACCACTCAGCTCAGCTTTTTTTTTTTTTTTTTTTTTTTTTTTCCGGCCCTGGGGCTTGAATGCAGGGACTGAGCACTATCCTTGAACTTTCTCAAGTCTAATGCTCTACCACGTAAGCCAGAGCACCACTTCCAGCTTCTTCTGTGTATGTGGTACAGAGGACTCAAACCCAGGGCTTCATGCATGCCAGGCAACATCTACTAGGCCTCTCTAACATTTTTTAGTAGTAAAGCTTCGTGTCATTTTTGTGGATCTGCTCTGTTACAGGTTGCTGGTATGACTCTTCCATATGATACTCTGGATCAAGTGAGGAACCGATTGGAAGAGGTCTCTCCAAATCTTGTTAGATATGATGATGTTGAAGGAGCTAATTACTTTCAGCAAGCAAATGAGCTCTCCAAGGTAAAACTTGTTTATGTGCAGTTCTCATAATGATATGTCTACCAGTGTAATAGTACTAGTTTTCACTGTTACTACTGATCTCTTATGTTTGTTTTGCAGCTAGTGAACCAGCAACTTCTTGATGATCCCCTGGTTCCACCTCAGCTAACTATAAAAGACTTCTACATGACAGGTAACTATCAATATGACTGCTAAATATGAAATATGTGAAGGAATTGAAGAATGTCATTTAGCATTAAAATTATTTGGTTGGTAGTCCTTACTAGGTGGTTGTTGTTGTTGTTTTCTTGTTTTGTTTGTTTTGTGGGGGTGGGAGTCATGGGGCTTAAGCACTGGGCCTGGGCGCTCAAGGCTACTGCCCTACTCCTGAGCCATAGCCCTACTTCCTGTTTTCTAGTGATTAATTGGAGATGTGAGTCTCATGTTCTTCAGTACCTGGGCTGGCTTTGAACCTTGATCCTCAGATCTAAGCCTCCTGAGTAGCTAGGATTACAGGTGTAAGCCACCTTGCCTGGCTTGTTTTTTGTTTTTTAAATCTGATCCTGAGGTTGAACTTGAGGCCTGGGTGCTGTTCCTAAGCATTTTTGCTTTTAAGCCACAGCTCCGTTTCTAGCTCCTTGGTGGTTAATTGAAGAGTCTTATGGACTTCTCTCAAGTGACTTTAAACCTTGACCTTCAGATCTTAGGCTACTGAGTAGCTAGGGGTATAGGCTTGAGCCACCAGCACCTGGCATCTACTACTTAAATCTGAAAATTTTTAAGCATCAGAATTAATATAATATTATAATCTGATTGTACTTTTTTTTGTTGTTTTTTCTCTTTTTTTCCAAGACTGAGGATTGAACCAAGAGCCTTGCATATTCTTGGCATAGGCTCTACCACTTAGTTACATTCCAGGACTGGAATGTACATTCCAGTAACCAAATTTTGAAGTCCAGAAAGTGTTTTTAGATTTAAGATTTTACTACTGCAAATAAGATTACTGTTTATGTAGCGGTTTCGGGAGGTTTTGTTTTGTTTTGTTTTGTTTTTGCCAGTTCTGGGGACTGAACTCAGGGCCTGAGCACTGTCCTTGGGCTTTCCTCAAGGTTAGTGCTCTACCACTTGAGCCACAGCACCAGTTCTGACTTTCTCTATGTATGTGATACTGAGGAATCAAACCCGGGTCTTTGTGCATGCTAGGCAAGCATTCTGCTACTAGGCCAAACTCCCAGCCCCTAGGGAAAATTTTTGAATGGTAAACAGCAGCATAGATTTTTTTTTTCCCTGAGAATTGTAACTAGAAAAGTGAAATCTTAACTGGGTGCTGGTAGCTCATACCTATAATCCTAGTTGCTTAGGTGGCTAAGGTCTGAGGATCACAGTTCAAAGCTATCCTGTGAAGGAAAGTTTCTTATCTCTAACTACCGGAAAGCCAGTAGTGACACTGTGGCTCAAAGTGGTAGAATGTTAGCCTTCAGTAAAAAAGCTCAGACACAGTCCCCAGGCCTTGTTCAGCCCCCACAGCCAACAAGAAAATAAAAAAAAAAAAAGTAAAATCTTTAAATGTGGGCTAGTGCCTCTGACATATATTATTAGGACAAATATTTTTAGGATATACTAAAGTTTCTTTTCTGCAGATTTCAAAATAGTTGTTAAAATATTTAAAATAGTGGGCTGGGAATGTGGCTTAGTGGTAGAGTGCTTGCTTAGCATGCATGAAGCCCTGGATTCGATTTCTCAGTAGTGAATAAGCAGAAAAAACCAGAAGGGGCACTGTGGATCAGGTGATAAAGTGCTAGCCTTGAGCAGATGAGCTCAAGGACAATGCCTATACTCTGAGTTCAAGCCCTAGGACTGGCCTTCCACCCCCCCACACACAAAAAAAAATAAAATAAAATAAAATTAAGTTAAAATAATGATGTAGTTTTCAGGATAATTTTCTATCTGAGAGCAAATAGCAGGGCTGGGCATGTTGATACATGTCTGCTACTAGGGAGGTAGAGCTCAGAAGGACTCTGTACTTATTACCTAATGTATGTAAAGGTAATCCTGCTATATATCACCTATAAAACAACAACAAAGTAAATTAGGAAGAAAAAAAAGCTTTTTTTTCATCTTTCAGAGATATTACGATAGATACACATACATACTTTTGGGGGGGAGGAGGATGGGGTCATTTGTGGGCCTGGGCACTGTCCCTGAACTCTTCAGCTCAAGGCTATGGCCCTGTGCTTTGAGCCAGAAGCCTATCCCTTGAGCCACAGTGCCACTTCTGATTTTCTAGAGGTTATTGGAGATAAGAGTCTCATGGTCTTTAGTGCCCAGGCTGGCTTTGAACCATGATCCTCATCTCAGCCTCCTAAGTAGCTAGGATTATAGGCATGAGCCACTATGCCTGGCCTTTTTTGGGGGGGAGGGGCTGAGTACTGTCCCTGATCTTCATTTGCTCATATTTAGTACTCTGCCACTTGAGCCACAGCACCACTTCTGGCTTTTTCTATTTATGTGGTACTGAGGAATTGAACCCAGGGTTTCATGCATGCTAGGCAAGGACTCTACCACTAAGCCACATCCCCAGCCTTTTTTTTTTTTTTTTTTTTTTTTTTTTAGTGTCAGTACTGGGACTTGAATTCTGGGCCTCAGTTTCATTAACTTTTCTGATATCAAAGCTGGTATTCTGTCACTTGAGCCACACCTTCACTTCTGACATTTTATTGGTTAATTAGACATGAGTGTCTCAGAGTTGTCTGCCTGTGATAGCTTCGAACTTTGATCCTCTCTACTCAGTCTCCTGAGTAGCTAGGATTACAGGCCTTGAGCCACTTGTACCCAGCCATATTATTTTTTATTTACTTCTATGGTAGAATTATTCATTAAAGTTAGGGCTTTTAAGGTATCTCTGTTAAGATATAACTCATACCCTTTAAATTTTACCCATAAAATGTGCCTAAACTTTGTAAACTTTTCCTCAGTAATGGTATGATGACGCTTTTTTTTTTTCTGGTTGTGAGGCTTGAACTTGGGCACTAGGCACTGTCCCTGAGCTTTTTTGTTCAAGGCTAATAGTTCTCTTCTGCTTAAACCATTGCTTCCAGTTTAATGGGATATAAGTCTTTCAAGCCAGGCCCAGTGGCTCCCGTTTGTAATCCTACCTACTCAGGAGGCTGAGATCTGAGGATCAAGGTTCAAAGCCAGCCCAGGCACAAAAGGACCTGAGACTCTTATCTTCAATTAACTCTAGAAAACAGGGAATTGGAGCTTGGCTCAAGGGTAGGGCAGTAGCCTTGAGCTGAAGAGCTCAGGGACAGTGCCCAGGCCAAGTTCAATCCCCATCACTCACACACACACACACACACACACACACACACACGCCTCTCAGCTGACTTTGAACTATAAGTCTATGATCTCAACCTCCTCAGTACCTAGGATTATAGGCATGAGCACCAGTGTCCAGCTTTCCTTCTTTTTTTTCATATATTTTTATTGTAATTAATAGAAGGGTTACATTCTATTCACCAGATAGAGGGTGCATTATTTCACATACATTGATACCCTTTCTCATGAGCTTTCCTTCATTTTAATGACACACACACAGTACCAGTCCTGGGATGTATTGTTCCTGAGCATTTTTCTCTATGCTAAAACTGCCACTTGAACCATAGCTCCACTTCAGGCTTTCTAGTAGTTGTAGATAAGGATCTCATGGACAGGGCTGGGAGTTTGGCCTAGTGGTAGAGTGCTTGCCTGGCATGCATGAAGACCTGGGTTCGATTCCTCGGTACCACATATGTAGAAAAAGCCAAAAGTGGTGCTGTGGCTCAAATGGTAGAATTCTAGCTTTGAGAAAGCCCAAGGACAGTGCTCAGGCCCTGAGTTCAAGCCCAGGACTGGCAAAAAAAAGAATCTCATGGACAGCTGGGAGTGTATCTAGTGGTAAAGTGCTTGCCTAGCATTCATGAAGACCCACATTCGATTCTTCGGTACCACATACATAGAAAAAGCCAGAAGTGGTGCTGTGGCTCAAGTGGTAGAGTGGGCCTTGAGGAAGTCCAAGAACAATGCCTGTACCCTAAGTTCAAGCCCCAGGACTGGAAGAAAATAAATAAATAAACTTTCTGTCCAGACTGTTTTGAACTGTAATTCTTAGGTCTCAACTTCCCAAGTAGCTAGAATTACAAGTGTGAATCACCAGCACATGGCATTTCTCTGTGTGTGTGTGTGTGTTTGTGTGTGTGTGTGTGTGTGTGTGTGTGTACATATATATGTGTATATATATATTTATAAATATGTTTTTGCAGTTATAAAGTTGTATGTTGTCTAGCTGTTAAATGATTCATTATTGCTAGATATAAGTACTAAAAGTATTTAGCAAATATGGAACTTACCTTTAGAATTGGTTGATTACTTATTTTTTAATTGTCAGGATATTGTATACAGGGGATACAGTTACATTTGTCAGGTAGTAGATGAATTACTTTTCGAACATTGATACCCCTTCCCATGTTTTTGTCCCTGTTTCCCTCTCCTTCCCCTCTCCCTGTTAATTACTTACAGTTGCATAGAATCTTAAAGACCTTTTTTGAGTAAGTGCAAAATTAGTTTTATTGTGTGTTTTTTTAAAAAAATATTTATTAAAAATAAACATTCTCTTAATTATCTTTCAGATTCAATTAGCAGAGCATCACAGACAATGGCCAAGTGTGTCAAAGCTGTCACAGAGGGCGCCCAGGCAGTAGAGGAACCATCCATATGCTGAAAGTTCTACTAAGAACCCAGCTTTGCCACAAATGCTACATGGACAATTACATTGGAGTAATCTCTTATAAACCTATCTCTTAAAAGATCTAAATGACGTAATACTTGAGGTTATGCCCTGCTTATTTGAAACGGATATTGCAGTTACCAACAAACTTATCAGCTTCAGATTTGTATATTATGTGTAAATGTTTGATAAAACTATATGTAGCAGCTGGAATTGTAGGCCAATTCATTGGTAGATTTGACTAGCGTGCATGAGGCCCTGAGGTTAATTCCCAGCTCTGAAAAAACTATACCTTTACTCTTTCATGTAAAAGTGGCTTTGTGTTAAATACAAAGAAAACCTTAAAATGTCAGTTGTTTTGTTTAATTTTCATATCATTTAAGCTTGTAAAATGAATGAGATAAAGAAATCTTCCATGTTTGAGGACATACCATAATATGGTAGAGGTAGAGTAAGTGCCTGATATAAGGCCCCTGCACTGCAGAAAAAGAAAGACAGAAACCTTTCTGTAAATCTCACATTCATATTTTTCCTTTTTTTTGGGGGGGGGGGTCGGTGGTGCCGGTCATAGGACTTGAACTCTGGGCCTGGATGCTGTCCCTGAACTCTTCAGCCTACCCCTTGAGCCACATAGCCATTTCTGGTTTTCTGATGGTTAATTGGAGATAAAAGTCCCATGGACTTTAGTGCCCGGGCTGGCTTTGAACCTCCATCCTCAGATCTCAGCCTCCTGAGTAGTTAGGATTATAGGCGTGTGCCACTGCACCCAGCAAGTCTCACATTTTTCTAATGCCAAAGAAAAGATTATTATATTATACTGGGCAGATAGGCTTGGCTCATTTGCTCACACCTATAACTGAGCTATTCAGTAGGTTGAGTTCTGAGGATCTCAGTTCAGAGCCAGCCGAAGCAGCAAAGTCTGTGAGACTCTTCTCTCCAGTTAAAGCCAGATGTGGTAGAGTTCAAGTGCCAGGATCAGCACACACAGCACAGACTAGGCACATAGAAAAATATCATCTGTTACATGCGTATGTTATATACATTTGTACAATACAAGTATGTGAGTCTATATCATGGACAATTGGAGTAAGTTGTAATAATTGGTAATCAGTCTTTCCCATGTGCTTTGCACTCTGGATTGACATGCTTTTTTTTTTTTTTTGTCCTTGCAATAACCCTTGAGATATTTCATTTATAAATGAAGAAACTAAAACCCAATGATAATAAGGCCACACAGCAAGAAGAAAAGTTACCAGCAAGATTCTGCTCTTATTGTATTCGAGTCCATTGTCTTTGCTATACATAATTCCCCTTCATTTGTTTTTTTTTTTGTTGTTTTTTTGGCCATTCTTGGGGCTTGAACTCAGGGCCTGGGCACTGTCCTTGGACACTGCTCAAGGCTAGCACTCTAACACTTGAATTACAGAACCACTTCCAGCTTTTTCTGTGTACGTAGTACCGAAGAATTGAACCCAGGGCTTCATGCATGCTAGGAAAGCACTGTACCCACTAGGCCACACTCTTGACCTCACAGATTTTATTTTCTAAGGATTATTAAGGAACTTAATGGAAACACCTTTCTTTCTTACCCTCCCTCCCTCCCTTCTTTCTCTGTCTCTCTCTGTCTCTCTGTCTCTGTCTCTCTCTCTCTCTCTCTCTCTCTCTCTCTCTCTCTCTCTCTCTCTCTCTCTCTCTTTCTTTCTTTCTTTCTTTCTTGTCCTGGGCCTTGACTCAGGGCCTGAGCACTGTCCTTGGGTTTTCTCAAGGCTAAAGCTCTACCACTTCAGTTGCAGCACTACTACTGGCTTTTTTCTATGTGTCTGGTACAGAGGAATCGAACCTGGGTCTT